>NC_035441.2:169363512-169963512 GCF_002127325.2 Helianthus annuus | reverse complement strand
TATACACCCGAGGCACTTGCTGGAAAACACAAAATGTAAATGCAGTGCAATAACGAAAGAAATGATTGAAAACTAAAGAGATAAAAGATGACGTTAAAAGGAATGGAACAAGAACTTATTAAATAGAAAATGTCTACTTTCATATAGAAATCGCACATCCTTAACAAGAACCAATTAAGCGTATTTTGTAGGTTAAACTAACCTGATAAGGCCAACAAGAGGAAGTTTGCCCACTGATCTCTTCAGCATAGCATAAAATACAGCATGTCAGTCATATCACCAACATACATATATATATATAACATCAAATGTTCTTGGTACAAATAAATAAATAGACAAACCTTGGCAACAAAGCTAGGGAATGAAGAAGACATATGGTATAATATATCCAAATGTGAAACATGATTTGATATAATTGCACCAGGTCTATCACTTTCCTCAGATTTCTCAGTCACTTCCAACTGATCATTAATAAGAACCCCAGGTATTATTATTACATATCTATGTAAAGAATGAGCTTATCAACATAATAAAAAAACATAATTTCACACCAATAAGTTAATTTTAGATATAGATACACTAGGTGACGTCATCATATGCGTTGCATGACAAAGCAACAATGTTCATACGGTATGACGTCGTCAGTGTCATGTTAGTCATTTTTGTGTCAGTCCACCACATCATACATACAGGCAAATTGTATGACTTTATCAGTAGTCATGTCAGTCATTTTTGTGTCAGTGTCTAACATGGCAAAAATGGTCATACAAACCGTCTCACTTTGTTAGTGGTCACATCAGTCATTTGGTGTCAGTCAAATACATCATTTGCCTCAAACGACCCATATGACCAATTTTTTTACACTTTTTGTTCCAAAAATTGTAACTTACAACTCCTACTTTCATACCAATAAGTTTTTTTTTTGAAAAAAGTACCTCATGATCAAACTTGCTATCAATATCCGGATTCCTATAAGTCTCGTTAATCCAATAAAACCCAAAAACAAAAAGCAAGGCCCTTCCAAGCACTCTACCAAACCAAAAAATAACCTTCCTCCTCCAGCCACCTATATGCGCATAATCCTCCTGTTCGTCCTCCCGTTTCGGGACCGCAAACAGGGTACACGCCTTACAAATCAAGTAATAGAGCACCACCACTAATGTGGCTAAGACCAAGCGCAAAGGAAAAAGCGTGATGAGTGCAAAACCGGTTATGATCTTCTGGGTCCAAGGTAACGGACCACGTCCCATTGTCCCGTACATGTCATGTCGGACAAATGCAGCGTATTTCTGTTCAAGTTCTTGAATGTTGTTTGAGTCTGAGTGGGATGTGGAGGCCACGTCGGATGTGGATGTAGAGGGTTGGTCTTTTGTTGCGGGGTGATCTTCAAGGTTGGTGTCGCGACGTGGGGACAGGGGTTCTTTCGACATGTCTTTGAGGTCTGAATCCATGTTCATGTTGAGGATGTTGGATTTAGGTTTGTTTGTTTGTGTTTGATGAAATGTGTGTGAGAGAAGAGTGGTTTGGTAACTGAAAGATGATTTCGGATGATTGATTGATGGATCCGGGTAGCGTGAAGCAATGTGGTGCCTGCCGTGGTGATGCGGGAATATTATTTACACAACCATACTTTTATTTCTATTTTCTATTATTTTAGAGTAAACTCTAATTTACGTCTTTCATTGTCACTTTTATTGGTTTCATTTGTTTTTTTATCTATACCCTCGAGGTTTGTACGTCTTACAAATTCTCATTTCCTTTCCTTGTTCCATAAATCGTTGACAATGGTTTTGTTTACAATTTCATTTCAACTATCAACCCATATTGTTTTACATTATTTCATGCAATTTCATTAACTAAAGTGTTTCATTTCACTTGTTTATAACTTCAATAAGTTGAAATTATTGCAAGTGGGCCAATGTGGGATGTGTTGTAACATTCAACTAGCATAAGGAATGGACAAACTTGTCAACACTTGCATTGAGTTCATTAGGGAGTGAGTACCTAATGAAAAGGATTGTTGTGATACATGCTAAGTGTCAAGGGCCCTTAAAACCAGCTACTACAGGAAAATTTTGAAAAGATCACGACGGATGCCTCGCAATACACTATTATATGGAATGGGACTACAAAGTATCAAGTCGGTGGTTTTAACTATAACCAAAGATATGTCATTCTTGACTAAAGGACATGCTCATGGAGAAGATAGAGTAAATTACAAAAATCGTCCTTTATGTTAACACTATATTGCAAACTACGTCCCTTGTCTTTAAAAAGTACAAAAACCATACTCGATATTTGCAAATTGTTGCACATTATGTCCTTTAACACTAACTTAGTTAATTTTCGTTGTTAAATTTAAACAAGTGAACCCCACCTAAGGGTATTATTGTCTTTCCTATCCTATCAAAATAAAACAAAAATAAATACAAAAATAAATAAAAATTACACACATAAAATCCATAAACACCCCACCCTTTGCAGTTCTCTTTCTTCCCTCTCACTCTTCCCCCTTTATAACAACCCTCCAAAATTATTCCGACACCCTTAATATATTTAGAATGTCCCTATACGTCTTAAAATACACATCGTATACGATATTTGGCCCTAAATACCTTTATATAATTAAAAATAAAATAAAAAAAATTCTGTGGGGAGCTCGCGGGCCGCGAAGGCTTTGCCTTCAAGCTACGCGGGGCGCGACAGCTTGAAGTTAGAGCGCACCCGGTGTCGCCACGTGGCAGGACACCCGGATAGGCTACACGTGTGACTAATCAAAGCTAGAGCCTAGACCCCCTATGTCGCGGGCCGCGTAAGACCACTCCTGAGTTTACGCGGGGCGCGAGAGACTGGCGGATCAAAACTATAAATAGGAGAAATTAGCTTTCATTTTCGATCGCTCATTCCCGACTTTCTCTCTCAAATTTCTCTATACTAGGCACTATACCCGGGCATAATACCCCCCTAAATAACGAAGTTCTGCCTCGTTGTAAGTATCATAACCCCCGATTACATATTAGATACGTTGCCCGATTGATCTAGTGCTTCGTAACAGCTGTCGAGGTTCTGCCCGACGTAGTCGTTGGAGTTCTGTCTCGGGGAGGGTATAGCTAATGTAAATATTGGGTTATTATACTAACACGTGTGCATTGTTTAATTAATAGATGATAACCAGGAAAAATCACAGGAAAAACCCTAAAGTTGTAATGTGAGTAATCTCCTTTTTGTAAACCTTTTACAAAACCTTTATTTATTTTAAATTATAATTAGCAGTGATTGAGTCTTTGTAATTCTTCAATTACTATCGGTATGTTGGGGTTTTGTATACAAAATGTGGAACACGTTACCAATGGACAAAGAGTTAGCCAATGTGTAATATGACCCACCAGTCAGGATTGACAGTACTGAATGAGTAATTGTGTAGATATAAACATTGTAATCGCTCTCAATACTGTAAATTGATAAAACTCTTCTTGATTAAACTAGGATTCACTCACCAGTATTTTCCACTGACAAAATGTTTTTAAACGCGTTTTAGTTAACAAAATGTGAAAGCCAAATAGAAGCCAGCTGGACAGCACTGAAGGCTTGGAAAAGTGGCTATAAAAGTTACCTAAATAAAGAAGATGTTTTATTCCAATAAAATAGGGTTTATCCCTATAAATCAGTTTGTAATGAAAACTTGGGTTTTATCCCAACATATTATTAGTATAAAATGTGGTGTTTTACTCTGATAAAATATTTCCTAACTACGGTCCTGATGAAATTTCCGCTGCCAAAATTGATAAACACCGATACCACTAAATCTGGTCTCGCGACCACCCGTTCTCGGGTGATCAGTGGACGGGGGTTGCTACAGAAGGTGGTATCAGAGCTAAGCCACTAATTCAGCCACAGAAGTGTTCTGCTGACACCAAAATTTATTTATTTTGTTAGGAAATAATCTTCGGGATTACGTGTATATCTGTATATTAATGTTGTGTGTTATTTGACAATTTGTTAGTTTATAGTATGTGTAGGATCGTTTTACCGACCAAAACGAGTCGTTTAGAGGCGTTCTACTCAATATCAAAAGGCGGAAACATACATATCGAGTTCGATTCAGCTAGATATTTACTTTAAATGTCTTTCTGATTGATTTGACAAAGTTTTACAGCGAAACGACACTTCGGCAGCACTTCGGCTCCGGAAACACACATTCACGAATGACTCAAACGAAAATACCTAGCACCTATTTATAGCCACACTAATTTCGCATGAAGCAGGTTCAAACGAAATTACCTTTAAGCGAAATTAGGGTTTCAAGCGGAATTATAATTCCACACGAAATTACAAAGTAATTTCGTGCGAAATTACTAGAATACCACTTCATGCGAAATTACCTAATTTGACATATTTCTTGAACTTTGAGCCCTGAACTATCTATATACAAATAAGACTCGATGCAAGACGAAGTCGACAGACGTATGCACCAACAGACTCCCCCTCGGATGTTGACGAGTCTTCAGTGTCGAGTCTTCAACGTCTTCAGTCTTTATCACTCTGACTGCTCTTTCAGAAGTATCTGACAGTGTAAAACTCCTTCAATCTTATCTCTTCTCTTTTCTTCAGCACCAACAGGTCCTCTCCTCGGATGTCTTCAGACTCCCCCTTTCGATATACTGGGATCGCAGTCTAGCTTTTTGAAATCACAGAGTCCACAGGTATCGGAACCTGGCTCTCTATTACTCAAAATCAGGATCTGAAATCTGGCTATCCTGCACATTCTCTACCTCACAATAAATTTCACAAATTTAATATTTGACAAATTTATATACCACATGCAGGAATCAATCAAACAACCAAGAAATGATTTTACAAATTTAATATCTGATGAACCATTTATATACAAACATTCAAAAACCTTTTCTCATTATACACAAACTCCCCCTCACGAAATGTTCATCATGTTTAGCACTTGGAATTTTGAAAATCAGCTTTTCTACCTCAGTTGTTCAAAATCTTTTTGAATTTTTCAAAATTTTATGCTAAAACACACTAAAATCTTTTTGAATTTTTGATTTTGAAAGAAAAACAGTAAAAAAATATTTACAGACAATATTTTTGTGAGATTGTGTAAGAGGATCATATCAGTTTATGAGACAAATCACTAACACCATTAAGCTTTAAACATTTTCAGTTCTAAAAAACTCACTTAGATTGTCAGTATACTGATCCACTTAAATTTTCACACAAAGTTCAACTGTTTCAAGATACGAGATTAGTGTTTTAAGGACTTAAACTCATTCGCGTGTACCACCTCAGAATATACTCCCGTATCCAGACTTCTATATTCAGTCTTACAGGTGAATGTACACTAATGATATCTGTAAACTGGTAAATGCGAAACCGTGAGAGCTCAGGTCAGAACTTCCGTTCGTGCAAAGAGATGACGGCTCGACTTTAGGAGTGTCCCGTTTGGGGATCTTTTATTCAACAGCACATGATTAGCATTTTTCAATGTTTCATCATTTTTTGTACTGAGGGTTGGCTTTAAGATTAAAGCATTTGCAAAGTATTATACGAGGACTAGGCTATTGCTCCCGCAAAATCAGAAGTCCTGGTATAATACCCCAGATATCACCACGCACAAAGACCTAGTATGTCAGAAATAGAAAATCTTTCAAACAAGATTTCGGGGGTTACCTATATATCCGAGAGATGTTCCCCACGATATAACTAAGTTTTGATTTTAGGTTTATATCCCGAATACAATCTACTGAATGTATAAAACCTACTGACACATCCACAGTGAGATCGTTTATCACATTTTTGACTTTACACTTCTTTAGCGTGTTGTGATAGTCCACTGATGTACTATCATTTCCTCTTTTCTCAACAAAACTCTTTTTCATTTTATCATGTTTTTGGATTTTTCAAATTTTCTAATGTTTTTGGTTTTTCTGAAATTTTCTTACTCCCCCTAAAATTTAAAAACATTTAAAGAAAATTGAAAACAAATTGTACAAGAAACTGACAACTATTGTGAATTACTTCAATTCTCCATCCACTTGGCATAAACAATCAGAACCCCCCCTTACAACAAACTATTTTCCCATTATGATTTCAAAACACTTAAGTTTATTTTAATCAAAATGGTTTTTCCGGAAAATAAGTTTTGTTGATTTTACCACTTGTAAAGTTGGGGATAAGATCATCACTTTGTTTCTTTCCTCTTTACAATGAATGAAACCCCATTTTTTTCACCACTTGAAAAATTAAACAGTTTTAAATTTTATCAACAAATACCACTTGTAGAAAATCAAGTACAATTTAATGTCCCTGATTTACCACTTGAGAATCGAAATGTCACAGTTACCATCCTGTGAATTTCTCAAGAAAGAAGCCGATTCCTACTCCCCAATTACCAACTTGGGAGTTTTGGCAAGTCAGGGTTTTACTTATGAAAAACTTCCATCCAAGCCTGACTGAACTTGGATGTGACCTCCTCATTTTCACTCGGGGTGTAAGTTGCCTTCTTTGTTTCATAAAAATCTTTTACCCCTGTCACCTTTCCATCGACCATTTTTCCAAAAATCTTTTTAACATTCCCATTAAAAACTTTCTCGACATCAAATTCTTTTTTCTCAGAATAGAATTGATTCGAGATCTCAACTTTACCAACATTTTGTCTGAAATTTTCAGTCCTCAATGGTGGAAAGTTCACATCATCCATTGGAGGAACTGAGTTTTCTTCTTTTGAAACAAATTGTGGCTCCTCTGATTTTGTGGAATCAGATTCATTGCCAGATTTCTCATATGATTTCTTAACAACCCATGTTTGGTTGTCAAGATTACCTCTTCTTTTGTCAAATCTTTTCTTCGAACATTCACTAACTTCATATGTTGAATTTTTAAAACCTTTGAATTTCTCAGTTGGTGGTTCATTTTTCTCAACAACTTTTTCTTTAAGCTTAGAAACAACTTCCTGTTTGATATTGGTTGCCATTTGACAGTTCCAGGCAATGTGACCAACTTCTTGACATCGATAACAGGTTCTTGTCTCCTTTCTTTGACTGGCTCCATTCTTCATTCCTTCTTGCCTCTTCGCAAGGAATTCCTTATTCGATTGCTTCCAGAATGAGCTCTTTTCTTCTTCCTCTGAACTTGTCCCTGAAACAAATTTTGTTTTTGTTTTAGACATTTTCTCATTTTTATAATTTTCTGGTGAAATAAAACCAAGACCTTTCTTTTTGAAATTTCCGTTATGGTTTGGTTTCTTTTGAAAGCCAGAACCAGAACCGTAATTCCTTTTCTTGTTTAAAATTTTGTTTATTTTTTTGTTGTTCTCTGAAGTGTATTTTTTAGGTTTCTCATTAAGATTTACATCTTTTATTTCAGAAATATTAATTTATGTTAGTTTGAAAACCTTTTTGATCTTATCAATTTGAACACTTCTTATTGGAAATTCTTCATCAAAATATAATTTGTCTGAATCATTCAAAGTGTAAGAAACTTTGAATAGTTCATCATTCAAATTAGACTTTGATAACAGGAATTCTTTATTGTAAACCCGTTTAACCGACGATTTTTGACTATCGACTGATGATGATCCCGGACTTTCAGACTCAGACTTTGACTCCGACTCCTCATCTGTATCCAACACCTGATCGACCACATTTTTTATTAACTTAGACTCATGATCAGTGTCAGACGATGTGTACGTGACGTCAATATTTTCTGGTAACTCATCAGTTGTTTCGGATTTTAACTTTATATTGACAGCCTTTTTGACTTGCTCCTCATTTGGTTTTCTGGGAGAATACCCTTCCCAGATCGGAGGCGGACACTTATTGTAACTGACACTCTTTTTCTTACCAGTATCCTTCTTCTTTTATTTCGGTTTCTCATCTTGAAATGCTTCAAGACCTGCAACAGTTGGATAAATTCGATCAATCAAATAATCAGAACTAAAATAGCTTTATAACAATCTTCTGATCCTTTCATTTTCGATCTTTTCTGCTTCCAACTCTTGCTTCCATTTTGCACTTTCTTCAATATAAAAATTTATTGCTTTCTGTTTTGACATCATGACAACATTCACCATTGTCAATGCATCTTCTCTTTCAGAATTTGTCTTTTGAAGACCAGTTACTGTTCTGTTTAATACATCATACGATTCCTTCACATAATTGAGATCAAACAGTAATTTTTCCTTCATCTTGTCAAACTCATTCAACTTTTCATCTTTCTCTTCATACTGCTTGCAAGCTTCCAAGCATTTAAGACAAGGTTTGATAACCTCAACAATCTTTTCTACTTCAATGATCTTCTCAACTTCAATCACTTTTTCAACTTCAATCGTCTTCTCAGCAACTTTAACTTTTTCATTCTTTTCTTCTTGAACAACATTTTCATCCTTCATCTTTTTCTGTTCTTTTGCTGCTCGTCTCTGCTTCAGCTTCTCCAAGCGATCTGCAAAATAAAATTGAAAACTTTTAGGAGATAACTGAGTTTTTACAGTATTAATATGCATTTCTTCCTCATCATCACTACTGTCATCAGTTAATGACTATGACTGGTCAAAAACTGTTGTTTTTTCTGAATTATCTTCAGAAGAAACAGACTCTTCCTCTTGGCTCGACTCATTACTGACAAACACTTTCAACCATTCTGTCATCAAATCAGGCTTTTGAACTATTTGTGCAATCAAAGCTACAACTTTTGAATCAGGTGGAATGTATTTGTCCCAGCTGAAACCTGCAGCCACTTTCTCATCATCTTGATCAATGATACCATAATAAGCTTTCTTATTTGCATCTTCGATCATTTTGGCATGTGCAGTTTGTGGTTCTTTTTGTTGATGTGGTTGATGAGCAACTTGTTGATATATGGCTTTCCGATAGTAATCATTGCTACCAAACGGATTCTTTGCTCCGCTAGCTTCTTGATTTTTGCGTTCTCTCTTAAAATGTCCTTTCTCCCTGCATCGAAAACAAGTAACTTTAGATTTATCAAAACCTAAAGTAGAGACATTTGCATCCAAGAAATCATTTCTTCCTGTAATCATCTTAAACTTTTCTGCTCTTCTCAAGACACTAGCTAAACACCATTTGATGTCCATAAGCTCCATCTCTTCAGCATCTATCTGATCGTAATCCTCTTTCGTCAGCATAGGATTTCAGATTCTACCAGCAACTAATCCTTCATAAGATTCTAACTGTAATATGCGAAACTTTCAGAACCCTAATGAAATAAATGTCATAAATAGTATGACATTACTATGTTGGATATTCAATGCCTAGAATGTTGGTTAACTTTTAACCATAAATTAATTAAGGTATAATAATAATAATAATAATAATAATAATAATAATAATAATAATAATAATAATAATAATAAGATAATGCTATGCAAATCACAATTCAAATTGTGTTTCTACCCCATATCTGTGTCTTGAAACCGAAGAAAAAAAAATATTAAATGAGTTAAATATGGTGTAAATTATACAGCAAACATTTAAAAAAAAACACATTTCCATATCTCTGACAATTGTGATGTTGCTTTCCTTTCTAACATATCTATTACACAAATCATGGGATTTTGAATCCCTTCAATCGATCAGCTCATCAATCAAATGTATTAAGCGATCTCGACAAATCATTCCAAAACTTTGTTTTCCCCTCTCTTTCTACTTTCCGTCCACCAGCTATAGTACCGGTGAAATCTCTTACGCCAACCAAGCGCAAGTTTGAACCTATCACACCGGTCCATTTCGCCTACGATCCGTTCAGTTGGAGCCGCAACAGAACTGTCGACCACCGGTTTGAACCTACCAAGCTTGCATGTTCCGCCTGTGGTTCCTGTGTTGAACGCTACGAAGACCGCTGAGCACTGCACCACTCACCGTCGCATCGCTTTTCACCGTTGAACCAGAGTTGTCTCATCGACGAGTCCACACCTCGTACCGCCATTACTCCGTGACATTCTGTCGCGCACCGTCTCTGTAGCCCCACCCGGTTTTTGTGCGAACCAGGTACGAGGTAGTTACCATTCTTTGTCTTTTGAACACCATTACACATGTTAATCTGTTTCGACGCCTTGACAGCCACCACAGTTCGTCGCCGGCTATAATTATCACCATCACTACCTTTTACTATCGCCGTTTTCTCTCGACCCGTTTGTCCGATCTATTGTCGAGGTAATAATCCCACCTGTTAGTAACTTATGTCCGGTATTCCTATTTGTATAATCTGTTTGATTTTTGGGGTTTTTATATTCCGTTTCATTTCCGGCGATCGAGGGTTTGGGGTTTGTTTGGGTTACTTACCGGCGAGTTACGAACTAAGAGATGGTTCCGAAATCTAATTCAATATGTATGTGTGATAATATAGATATGTGAGTATGTGATGTGTGTGTGTATGTGTGTTCTGTTGTATATGTGCGTATGTAGTATGTTTGTGCATGATCAAGGTTATCCACATTGTGTGTGTTCATTGTGTCATGTGTGTGCTGTGTATGATATGATATTTTTTATTAAGTTTGATTTTATTGTCCAAGAGTGGTGGACACGTTCTAACAAATATTTATTTAGATGGTTTATCTTAATGTTTGAATAGGTATTTATTCTTCTTTTGGGTGATAACAATTTAAGCAATATTGGTCCAACTAGTGATTTTGTGAAATTAATTTCCATTAACAAATTGACTAAAGTTGGGTTCTAAATCAATTAAGTTGTTGTAAAAGTGTTTGAACTGTTAATATTTAATAAGTTTCTAATGGGAGGTGATAAAAGTCAATTGGCGACATTCTTCAATCTTAAAACCACTTTAGGTAATTGAATGAGTGCCATGTATCAGTAATGATGCATGATTGATTATATATTGTTGTAAATGTTAGTGCTCTGTGTAATGTGAGTTTAGTTGGCATCTATATGGTGTGTATGGATATTATATGTCTTTGTAGTATGGTATGTATGTGAATACTTTTAGTAAATTCGATGTATTACATATATATTATCAGTTAACATGGTTTCAATTTTTTTAGTCATTCTATATTTCATATACATACCATATTATGTCTTTTCAACTATATAGCTCCACTGTTACCATTAATATAATTGAAGCAAAAGTGTACATAATCTTGGATAAATGGACAACTATGATTCTTCATAATATGAATGTAGAGCATCTAAGAATGGTTTGGATAAATTGAGCTAATTAATGAGTAAATATATAACGAGCCGCGGAAATTTGAATAAGTAATATAATTATTAAACCGAAGTTGTTCTTTCATAATCCATGGGTCGCCGGGAACAAAATTTAACAAAGGTTCTTTCGCTTTAATTAAAAAGAAATAAAACTAATCTCGAAGATACGGGATTTAGGTTTGCATACTTTTGAGGACGACTCTATTTGTGGATTTTTGCTTTGATTACTGCTTAAGGTACGGATTTTGTTTCTTTTACATCATAATATAATTTTATTTTTCGTTACACGTTGGTACGGATTCCTTGGTCTTCTCATCAGAGTATTTTTTTATCATATCCGTTACTTTGCAGTACGGATTTTGTTTGTTTCCGTTAGTTGCTTCATTTCGCATTTATTATTTGAGAAGTTCATAGTAGCATGCAATAGACTTTAACAGTTGTAATCATTGTTGCATGTTCTCGTTAGCTTTAATTGTTGTACTCTGTCACCCGAGCATGTTTGGTTTGGTTTGGTTTGGTTTGGTTCGGTTTGGTTTGGTTTGGTTTGGTTTGGTTTGGTTTGGTTTGTGGAGATGGAACAATGGGTGTACACCGTACTCACCGTCTCATAGGTGCATGGACTAGCTAGCCGTGTACCTGTTTGGTTGTTTAGGCTCGTGGGTGATTCCGTCTCACGTGACTTGGTTTGTTATTATTTATAGTCACGTAATCTGATATCTGTTTCTGATCTGATATGTTTATAATATTGCATGGTATGCTTTGTATGTCTGATTATGTTCTGCCTCAGATTATGTTCAGTTTTTGTTCAAGCGTCCGTTTTGGTTTTATGTTCAAAAGAATTTCTTATTTCTTTCTTTATATCCTTTCTTTACTTGTACTATTTGATTTTTCCGTTACTGGGCAACCTTTGGCTCAGCCGTAGTTTTCTTTGTTGTGTTTTCTTATGTGTTGACAGGTAATCCGGGAAATGTTGGGAACTAGTGATGATGAGAGTAAAATGCGGTTCAAGAATAAAGACTTTTATTTATTTCAACATTTTGAATTAATTAGTACTTAGGATTCTTGGTTTGTTTTAAGACTTTGTTTATCTTTCGAATTTAACTTTTCTTCGTTAAATGGATTGTGTTTGGTTTTTGATATCTATGATAGTGACACGTCAGCCCTATCCGGGTTGGGGTGTTACAGTTATGGTATCAGAGCCCAGGCTCCTTCCTGTAGAAAACTTTAACATTAATAAACATGTGAGTTAATGGGTAGACGTCGGGTTAGGATCTCTCTCTTCCATCTTCCCCGTCACTTTGAAATTTTCTTGTCTCTCACATCTTCTTTTTCAGATGCCTCCTAGAAGAAGTGTGAACAACCGTCGTAACGAGAATAACGACATCCCTATTGAGACCCTCATTGCTAATGCTGTCAATACGGCTATCGCGGGTTTGGTTCCTAACTTGTTGCAACAGCTTCAGCAAAATAACAAGAATGGGCCACCAGGAGGTAATAACAACAACGGACCACAAGGGGGTAATAACAACAACGGCCCTCAAGGCGGAAATGTTAACCCTCCTGTTGCCATTCATGATTGGCTTGATCGCTTCCAAAAGTTAAAGCCAAAATCGTTTAGTACCGCTGCTGCTCCCGTCGAGGCGGAAAACTGGATTGCTCTTATCGAGAAAAATTTTGAAGTGTTGGGTGTGAATGACGAATTCAAAGTCAGGCTTGCTAGTTACAAATTGGAGGACGATGCTCATAGGTGGTGGAAGACTTTGAAGAATGCTCGTGGCGGAGATAATTATGCAGCCGCACTTCCTTGGAATGAGTTTCGTACATTGTTCTATCAGCAGTATTTCACTGATGCTGACCGCAGTGAATATCTAAGAGAGTATTCCTCTATCATGCAGGGGGACGATGAGCCTATCATGGAGTTTAAAACTCGTTTCTGTCGTTTGGTCAATTTTCTGGGTCCGACTGCAGGTACACTAGAGCAGCAAACCAACACTTTCAAGTGGGCTATATGTGACCGTGATAGGAAGTTTATTCTGAATCTTCGTTTCGCTGATATTAATGAGATTGTTGATGCGGTCAAAAACTTGGATAATAATAAGAAGCATCGCCAGAGGATGTTGGATAATAATCGTAAGCGACCAAGGGAAGATAACCAGACTAATTCTTCTTTTCAAGGTGGCAATGATCAATCTCGAGACCGTAGGCACCGTTCTGACAGGAATTACGACAATCAGATACAACAAGACAAACAAAACCTGCCACAATATCGTGACCCTCCTTGTGCCACTTGTGGGAAACCTCATAGCGGGGTTTGTTGCCGAGCGGAACGTCTCTGTTTCAATTGTGGAGATGCAGGTCACCTGGTTAAAGAGTGCCCTAAGTTTAACCCTAGAGCTAATACTAGGGGAAATGCCAGACTTGCTGCTAATGATGCCGCTAATACCCCAGGTATGATTTTCGGTTGATTGCATATTAGTTAACGTGAGATGCATGCTCTAATTGACACTCTTGCATCAATATGTGATATCACTTCTACTTGCTAAGTACTTGATAACTAGGCCCACTACTTTAGGGTACCCATTAATTACATCTACCTCCTTAAGAGGCGACGTTATCTCTGATGTTTATAAAGATTATCCAGTTTGAACATAGTCCATTATCCGTTCCATAACATCCATTCGGACTTTTTATCTGTTCTCACTATCTGAACAGTTTGCTTGCTCTGGTGTTTGATATGTTGATTTTTGTCTGATCTCGTAAGAGTTCTCACTTGTTTAAGTCCATGTCTACCTGTCATTTTGTCACTCAGAATTTCTCTTGTGAGTGGTGTTTCGCTATACAACTATGATACTTGAATTTCGTACCATATGCATATGTTTAAATTTCCCTCTGTATCTGTACTTAGCAATTTCGAGGACGAAATTTTTTTTAAGGTGGTAGAATTGTAATATGCGAAACTTTCAGAACCCTAATGAAATAAATGTCATAAATAGTATGACATTACTATGTTGGATATTCAATGCCTAGAATGTTGGTTAACTTTTAACCACAAATTAATTAAGGTATAATAATAATAAGATAATACTATGCAAATCACAATTCAAATTGTGTTTCTACCCCATATCTGTGTCTTGAAATCGAAGAAAAAAAATATTAAATGAGTTAAATATGGTGTAAATTATACAGCAAACATTTAAAAAAAAACACATTTCCATATCTCTGACAATTGTGACGTTGCTTTCCTTTCTAACATATCTATTACACAAATCATGGGATTTTGAATCCCTTTAATCGATCAGCTCATCAATCAAATATATTAAGCGATCTCGACAAATCATTCCAAAACTTTGTTTTCCCCTCTCTTTCTACTTTCCGTCCACCAGCTATAGTACCGGTGAAATCTCTTACGCCAACCAAGCGCAAGTTTGAACCTATCACACCGGTCCATTTCGCCTACGATCCGTTCAGTTGGAGCCGCAACAGAACTGTCGACCACCGGTTTGAACCTACCAAGCTTGCATGTTCCGCCTGTGGTTCCTGTGTTGAACGCTACGAAGACCGCTGAGCACTGCACCACTCACCGTCGCATCGCTTTTCACCGTTGAACCAGAGTTGTCTCATCGACGAGTCCACACCTCGTACCGCCATTACTCCGTGACATTCTGTCGCGCACCGTCTCTGTAGCCCCACCCGGTTTTTGTGCGAACCAGGTACGAGGTAGTTACCATTCTTTGTCTTTTGAACACCATTACACATGTTAATCTGTTTCGACGCCTTGACAGCCACCACAGTTCGTCGCCGGCTATAATTATCACCATCACTACCTTTTACTATCGCCGTTTTCTCTCGACCCGTTTGTCCGATCTATTGTCGAGGTAATAATCCCACCTGTTAGTAACTTATGTCCGGTATTCCTATTTGTATAATCTGTTTGATTTTTGGGGTTTTTATATTCCGTTTCATTTCCGGCGATCGAGGGTTTGGGGTTTGTTTGGGTTACTTACCGGCGAGTTACGAACTAAGAGATGGTTCCGAAATCTAATTCAATATGTATGTGTGATAATATAGATATGTGAGTATGTGATGTGTGTGTGTATGTGTGTTCTGTTGTATATGTGCGTATGTAGTATGTTTGTGCATGATCAAGGTTATCCACATTGTGTGTGTTCATTGTGTCATGTGTGTGCTGTGTATGATATGATATTTTTTATTAAGTTTGATTTTATTGTCCAAGAGTGGTGGACACGTTCTAACAAATATTTATTTAGATGGTTTATCTTAATGTTTGAATAGGTATTTATTCTTCTTTTGGGTGATAACAATTTAAGCAATATTGGTCCAACTAGTGATTTTGTGAAATTAATTTCCATTAACAAATTGACTAAAGTTGGGTTCTAAATCAATTAAGTTGTTGTAAAAGTGTTTGAACTGTTAATATTTAATAAGTTTCTAATGGGAGGTGATAAAAGTCAATTGGCGACATTCTTCAATCTTAAAACCACTTTAGGTAATTGAATGAGTGCCATGTATCAGTAATGATGCATGATTGATTATATATTGTTGTAAATGTTAGTGCTCTGTGTAATGTGAGTTTAGTTGGCATCTATATGGTGTGTATGGATATTATATGTCTTTGTAGTATGGTATGTATGTGAATACTTTTAGTAAATTCGATGTATTACATATATATTATCAGTTAACATGGTTTCAATTTTTTTAGTCATTCTATATTTCATATACATACCATATTATGTCTTTTCAACTATATAGCTCCACTGTTACCATTAATATAATTGAAGCAAAAGTGTACATAATCTTGGATAAATGGACAACTATGATTCTTCATAATATGAATGTAGAGCATCTAAGAATGGTTTGGATAAATTGAGCTAATTAATGAGTAAATATATAACGAGCCGCGGAAATTTGAATAAGTAATATAATTATTAAACCGAAGTTGTTCTTTCATAATCCATGGGTCGCCGGGAACAAAATTTAACAAAGGTTCTTTCGCTTTAATTAAAAAGAAATAAAACTAATCTCGAAGATACGGGATTTAGGTTTGCATACTTTTGAGGACGACTCTATTTGTGGATTTTTGCTTTGATTACTGCTTAAGGTACGGATTTTGTTTCTTTTACATCATAATATAATTTTATTTTTCGTTACACGTTGGTACGGATTCCTTGGTCTTCTCATCAGAGTATTTTTTTATCATATCCGTTACTTTGCAGTACGGATTTTGTTTGTTTCCGTTAGTTGCTTCATTTCGCATTTATTATTTGAGAAGTTCATAGTAGCATGCAATAGACTTTAACAGTTGTAATCATTGTTGCATGTTCTCGTTAGCTTTAATTGTTGTACTCTGTCACCCGAGCATGTTTGGTTTGGTTTGGTTTGGTTTGGTTTGGTTCGGTTCGGTTTGGTTTGGTTTGGTTTGGTTTGGTTTGGTTTGGTTTGGTTTGGTTTGGTTTGGTTTGGTTTGTGGAGATGGAACAATGGGTGTACACCGTACTCACCGTCTCATAGGTGCATGGACTAGCTAGCCGTGTACCTGTTTGGTTGTTTAGGCTCGTGGGTGATTCCGTCTCACGTGACTTGGTTTGTTATTATTTATAGTCACGTAATCTGATATCTGTTTCTGATCTGATATGTTTATAATATTGCATGGTATGCTTTGTATGTCTGATTATGTTCTGCCTCAGATTATGTTCAGTTTTTGTTCAAGCGTCCGTTTTGGTTTTATGTTCAAAAGAATTTCTTATTTCTTTCTTTATATCCTTTCTTTACTTGTACTATTTGATTTTTCCGTTACTGGGCAACCTTTGGCTCAGCCGTAGTTTTCTTTGTTGTGTTTTCTTATGTGTTGACAGGTAATCCGGGAAATGTTGGGAACTAGTGATGATGAGAGTAAAATGCGGTTCAAGAATAAAGACTTTTATTTATTTCAACATTTTGAATTAATTAGTACTTAGGATTCTTGGTTTGTTTTAAGACTTTGTTTATCTTTCGAATTTAACTTTTCTTCGTTAAATGGATTGTGTTTGGTTTTTGATATCTATGATAGTGACACGTCAGCCCTATCCGGGTTGGGGTGTTACAGTTATGGTATCAGAGCCCAGGCTCCTTCCTGTAGAAAACTTTAACATTAATAAACATGTGAGTTAATGGGTAGACGTCGGGTTAGGATCTCTCTCTTCCATCTTCCCCGTCACTTTGAAATTTTCTTGTCTCTCACATCTTCTTTTTCAGATGCCTCCTAGAAGAAGTGTGAACAACCGTCGTAACGAGAATAACGACATCCCTATTGAGACCCTCATTGCTAATGCTGTCAATACGGCTATCGCGGGTTTGGTTCCTAACTTGTTGCAACAGCTTCAGCAAAATAACAAGAATGGGCCACCAGGAGGTAATAACAACAACGGACCACAAGGGGGTAATAACAACAACGGCCCTCAAGGCGGAAATGTTAACCCTCCTGTTGCCATTCATGATTGGCTTGATCGCTTCCAAAAGTTAAAGCCAAAATCGTTTAGTACCGCTGCTACTCCCGTCGAGGCCCTCATTTCAATTTCTTGAACACTGCCTTTGTAATACATTTTGACATCTTGTTGACCACTTGGATTATTCATCCTCGCAATCTTTTGTTGTTCAAGATCTTGACCTTCAATCTTTTCAATGAACTGCGAAATAGTCAAATTGTCATATTCCCAGTATTTTTCAAGATCATCAGATAAGTACCCCACTCTTTCTGAGGCAAAGCATCAGCTAACTTATCAACCCATTCATCTTGACTTTTCTCAATTCCCAACAAAGATATAGATCGTACTACGTGACAATATCTTTCGATCAACTTCTTTGACGATTCACCCGAAACTTGAAAAGAAATCGAATTCTTTCTTCAATAACGCTTTCTTACTTCTAATCATCTTCTCACTACCCTCAAACTTAGTTTTAAGAGCATCCCAAATCGATCGTGAAGTACCATCATGTTGAAGTAAAATAAAAATATCTTCTTTTATAGCCTGCTGAAGTAGAGTAATCATCATTTTTTCTGCTTTGTACATGTCTCTCTCTTTGTCATTCAGTTCAGAAATAGTTTTGATAACTTGTAAAACCGTACGCGGCTTAACATACTTTTTCTCAATGCATTCCCAAGATCTCAAATTGTTAGCTTGAAACCAGTTTTCAAATCGATCTTTCCACCCATAATACTCCTCAATGCCCATTAGCTTCGGGGGTTTTTGCAATGTTCCGGTCTCATTTTCCATGTTCATACTTTGAGCAATGGCAGCCGGAGTAGTCGGAATCTTTCATGATTCGGTTAACAAGTTTTAAAATCAGAATCTTTCAAACGAAATCTCCCAAGCGAAATTAATCCTTAAGCGAAATAACCTGTCCAAGCGAAATTACTTTGAATACAACTTCAAACGAAATTACAACTCAGGCGAAATTAGACTTTTCAAACGAAATTAGAAATTTCGTTTGAACTGGCCAAATGAAATCTAATTTCGTATGGAATTACACTCAGTTCCAAGCGAAATCACAACTTTGGAACGAAATTTGAAATATTTCAAGCGAAATACTAATTCCGTGTGGAATTAACTACAATTTCAAACGAAATTAGTCTCAAACTGTAATTCCGTGCGAAATTAGAATGTAATTTCACGCGAAATTATGCTAATGTCATCATTCGGTCAAACTTTTGTCAAATTGATCTGGTTTTAGGTCGATTTTAGGTCCAATTCTTTCAAGGGTTTGATAAAACACAATTTTGCATATAATGTGAGAAATTCAGATCATTTTAACCGTTAAAACTTGTTCAATTTAGAAAAGAAGGTGTAGAAGTTAGAAAATAAGATGAAATCAGGCTGAATTTGCTAGAACTCCTCCTCTTGTGCTCTGATACCACATGTAGGATCGTTTTACCGACAAAAACGAGTCGTTCAGAGGCGTTCTACTCAATATGAAAGGCGGAAACAGACATATCGAGTTCGATTCAGCTAGATATTTACTTTAAATGTCTTTCTGATTGATTTGACAAAGTTTTACAGCGAAACGACACTTTGGCAGCACTTCGGCTCCGGAAACACACATTCACGAATGACTCAAACGAAAATACCTAGCACCTATTTATAGCTACACTAATTTCGCATGAAACAGGTTCAAACGAAATTACCTTTAAGCGAAATTAGGGTTTCAAGCGGAATTATAATTCCACACGAAATTACAAAGTAATTTCGTGCGAAATTACTAGAATACCACTTCATGCGAAATTACCTAATTTGACATATTTCTTGAACTTTGAGCCCTGAACTATCTATATACAAACAAGACTCGATACAAGTCGAAGTCGACAGACGTATGCACCAACAGTATGAGCGACCAAGGACCTTCAGACGCTTACCGTCAGTTGTCCAGCTCACACCTAGGGACGAAGACACCTCTTCACAACCTACCCTCTCGTGGTATTCGGCTGATAATGAAGATGGGATATTCGTGTTCAAAAGACAATCTGAAGAGCCATTCCCTCTCAAGAAGAGAGGATGGTTCAGTAGAGGAGCTCATGAACGTAGGAAGAGGATGAAAAAGTTATAGCAACAACGAGCTTTGGCAGCCGCTAAAAGAGAAACGAATGCTCACACTCAGGATATGCTCAATAGGAGTCTAGCAAATTTCCATATACTAGCAACCACAACTGCCGACCCGAATCTAGAACAACTCAAACCACCCTTGTTCTTACCATTGTTTCCCACACAACCAATGGAAATTGAAGCCAACCCAGAAAACCAAATCCCAATGCCTGCTTTTGACCCAGCTGAGATCCCTAGAATACCAACACCCCATCCCTCAGACCCAGACTATGACCCCTGGTTTGACGACCATAGGGATTACCAGCAACGCTACCCAATACCAGAGGAACCCATGCCAAACCTAGCAGCCTACCCAGATCTTGACCCTCTAGACCCCTATTATGATAATGACCAATACATCAGGGAAATCCTAGAGAACCCTTACCCATACGAGGAACCCATGCCCCAGTTCCCAGACCCAATACAAGCCCCTGTACCACCCATGAGCACTGAGAATGTGCAAGAACTCTGAACCTTTGGTGAGGAGATTTTAGAAGGAAGTGAGAGGCTGAGGCAGATAGGTGAAAAGCTCGTCTGGAAATATGACGAGCGTAATATGGAATTTTGGATGAACCCATACCATTAGTAATAATATATATATATATATATATATATATATATATATATATATATATATATATATATATATGTGTGTGTGTATGTTTGAAAAAAAATATCTAGACAACAGCTACGGATGCATAATAGTATTGTAATTTTAGATTTCAGTTTCAGTTTGTACTAGAAGTGTTGGGATTGAACCCTACCAGAGGAACAGATAATGAAAGCCAAAACCGGAGCACAACAATGGATTCACAATAAGCAGCTGTTTACTATAAGCTTTCCCCTTGACTGTGGCTTCAACATCTGATATACTCTAAAGTACTGCCTTTATCAACAACTGCTGGCACTGGAAACTGCTGATCAGATCAAAGACTGATGAAGACTAAAGCCCTGCTGCCCAATCTACTGCCTTGAGTCAAGCACTGTTGATCATGACAAGTACTGCTGGGTTCACAGCAGTGGAAGGATGCAGCAGCAATTTGATTCATCTTATGCAATATAATGTAATATCAGTAGTTAGCATAGCAGAGGTTGTATAGATCAGTAGATAGAGTTTGTTAGTTTGTTAGAAGTCACTTTCATGGTGACGTCAGCTGAGATGCCCAGTGGTTTGGACTGCCTATAAATGTAACAGTACTCTGTACTATTACATTTGATTGACTAAGCAAGTTCTTCTTCTCATGTCTAATCCTTTCATCTTGTGCAACCAACCTTGGAGCATCAGGCTGAGGGGGAGTTTAGTATTGTAAGCATGCTTGTAATCATTTGCTTTGTAATTCAATCATTCGACTTAATGTGAAGCATTTGTTTATCATACTATTCTCTTCTTTGATTGTGTTTACAAAGTTTGTATTCATTTCCGCTGCACTTTACATTATTTCATATTCTCTTAATGTACAAATTATACAAACAAACACAATCATGAGAGCTTCCGATCCTAACAATTGGTATCAGAGCTTGGACAGTCAAATTCGATCTAACAATCAATTTGACATAACAGTTCAGCTCACAATTCATTGATACTAAGGTTGGTCATATTTAGTTGAAAAACAAAGCAATGAGAAATCATGTTCAAAGTGACTATTCTAAAGCTTTGTAAAACCACCAAGATGTCATAAGATTCACAAATTTCAAACAACAAGTGATGTCATGCACAAATCACCCATAGTTTTCAGATCTGAAAACATGTCTGGTAACTATGGTATGACTATCTTCATTCAAAATTGATCTCAACTGTTGATATGAAATTTTGTGATGATTTCATCATATTTTATACTAAAGTATGAACCTCAGATTAACGAAACCTATGTTCATATAAACATTAGTGTTTTGCTAACATAGAAAGAGGAAAATAAAACTTTAGTCATGAAATCGTATGTGTTAAAAAGTAGGTTGAGAATCCTCAAAAGGACCAAATCAATCCTGTCAAAACACATTAAGAAAAACAGGGATCAAAACAGTCCAAATCATACGTAATGTGAGATTTGGTAATAAAACATGTACAAATGTGGCCAGATCTCAAAACATTACTGAAAAATGATTTTGGATTAAGTATATCCTCAATAAAATCTCCCAGTAAGTATTTTCTGTACTTATGAATGGGAAGGGTAAAAAGGGAAGAAGAAATTGAACAAAAACTCAAAAAGTGTGTTTATCTCAAAACTTTTGAAGTCAAAAGAAAAGAGTATAAACATAAAACACTTAAGAGTCCAAAATTGGGGAAAGGAATGGTCATAAAACAATTGTGTGCATTCATTGATTCAGGGAAGTTCAGGTAAAAATAGTATCCCAGTGATTGAACTTAGAAGAGAACTTTGCAATCATTTGATAAGAAAATCCAAACAGTGGTCTTAAAAGCTTGAGAATGATATGATTGTGAACTGATTCGAAGAGTTACCAGATCCTTTTGATGTTGTTTCAAAAACATCCTTTATTTTTTTAAGGTGTTTTTCTCTAATAAAGCCAGATATATTATTTTTTTAATAATATAATTTGTACTTTTATTTTTTATATATAGTAAAAGTTGCTTCTCTGGTCAGGAGGTAATTTCCTTATTTTTGTGTGAAATTACTATTCCTAAAACTGATCAAAAGGAAATGGTGCACATGTCAAGGTCATATTAAGCTCAAGACTGTTTACCACAGATCTAAAATTGATTGCAAATTAGTTTTAAACTACTGAGAAACTCATGTTCTAGTTCAAATAATTAGACACAAAATGAGTAGTCTCGGTAAAGAAGTTCTCATCATCTGGGATGCTAAACCACTGTCAGAAAATAGTGAACATGTGGAAAACCTAGAACAAAATTTCCTAGAAAAACTGCTGACAATTAAACTTGATAATCTACATCTAAAATGTAGTTAAGTATAGCATTCCTACAAAATAACAGATGTTGGACATGATATTGAGCTTACACAAGACAAAATCAATCCCCACATCTGAACAAGCAGATGCTAAAATTATTTGTCAAAAGTTAAAACACTGCTGCACTAACAGTTGTTATACTAATGGTCTTCATTTTGTTTTCTACCACTATTTTCCCTTAACTACTGTTGTGTCTCAAACATCTGCTTTCTAAAATCTCTCCACTGCTGAAAGTCAACCCCTGCTCCTTCAATTTCTTGATAAGCACTGTTGTATAACATCAGTGTCCTATCCACTGATGTGCTATCCATTGATAGTTAAAATCACCCACTGATCCATTTATTACCGTTGTAACTACTGATGGTTGATCCATCAGTGGCTCCCAAAACAACTGTCCTCCATTATTTACTCTTCCATCAGGGGTTGGCACGTGGTCAGTTTTTAGTCGTCAGATCATTATAACCGCTGCCACGTCAGTATTTACTTTTTCCCTAAATAAAACCCTGATCAAAATCCCAAACAGGGGTTCACTGTCAAATTGAATTCCAAACATTCTCTTCACAAAGTAGTTTCCCACTCATAACTCCAAAACATTCTTCGATCTTCTTCATCAAAATGACAAAACCAAAATCGAAATCAAAATCAAAATCATCTTCTTCCTCTGCTCCCACAGACGCCAATCAAATGGCCGCTGAAACCACAGAAATTCGCTACAAATCCCCTCACAACTATTTGGGTATACTCACAAAACCCACAACAACCAATACCTTCGACTCCATCATCGACACTTTATCTGCATCAAAGTACAAAACTTTGTTGACAGAAGACGCTCCCATTATCTACAAACCCAGAGAGAGTTCTGGAACAATGCTACCCTTGAAAAACAAGGAGACACTGTCACAGCCATCAACTCCTCAATATAGGGTAAAAAGATTCAAATTTCTCCACAATCCATTTCAGAAGTCTTTAAACTCGATGATCTGAAAGGTAAAACTTCATTCTCTAAAACCGAGTTGAAAAATGATTTCGTGAATAGGGGGTATGCAAACCAATCAAAAAAAGATACCTTACAAAAAGGTTATTTCCCCTCTGCACCCAGGTTTTTATTTCACACTCTTTTAATGTGTGTCTCTAATAAAACAACCGCTTTTAATGAAATACCATCAAAGATCCAGTGCCTGGGATATGCTATTTTAAATAAAGAAAATTTTAATTATTCTCAGGAGATCTTTGATGATTTGGTGAAAAATGTTGAGAGCAAAGCATTTCTACTCTTTCCAAGGTTTCTAAGCTACTATTTTGAACAAAATTTTGAAAAAGAAGATGCAGATTTGCCCAAACAAGGAGCTCATTTTAAAATAAATGGTTTAACGCCTGAAACATTCTCTAGAATGTTGGCACCCATAAAAACAAAAGCAGAGGTGCCTGAGCAGAATTTAGCAGATGAAACTGCTCCTCAGGTATCGGCTGCTGAGCCCACTGCTCCAGGTGATCAAAGCAGCACACCCACTGTTTTGAAACCCACACCTGCCACCACTAAAAAGACCAAAAAGAAAACATCCAGAAAGCCCCCCAAACCCAAAACAAAGGCACCTCTGGAAGATGAGATCCCAGAGCCACTGCCGGTGACAACACAAATGTCACCAATAACCACTGCTGCAACTTCCTCGCAGCAGTTGGAAGAAAGATCTCCACCCTTGCCTCAAACTCCTCCTGCATCCTCACAAAAGGATCAGGTTGTAAGCACAGGGACCCCACAATATGAAGCTCTGGACCCACTCAGATCCATCTTTCACAGTCCTGATCCCAAGGACATGTCTCTTTCAACTCCCTTACCTTCACCCCCTACATTACCACCATCCATAATGCCCTTGTTGCATGCAGTTGATATTACTCAGACACAAACCAGTTCCTCTCAATCACCTATCACTGAGAGTATACTCCCATAAGTGACTGGGTCTGATGCTGATATCTTTGCTATCCCAGCAACAACTGGGGAGGTTACACTGCAGGAGTTACAAGTAATTCCTGTCAGTAGTTCAAGTGGAGCAGCCACTACAAATGTTGAACCCATTGGTTTACATTTGGACAGTGGTTTCATTCATAAGACTCCCTTGAAGGCAATTTCTTCAATAGCACCTGTGAGAACCACCAGTGAGATTGTTCTGCCCACTGGTACCCTCAAAAGGCTATCAAGTGCTGAAGAAAGAAGTCCCTAGTACCAAGAACAAGGGGCATCAATGAATGACTTTTGGGACTCAGTTCCTAAGTCACACATTGGTACAACTACTGCTGGTGGGGATTCAAATGATCCCATTAACTTGGGTGATGATTCAAAATATCAGGAATTGACGGGCAGAGTTGAAAATCTAGAGACCTCAGTTGCTGAAATAAAGGATATGGTGCAACAGCTGTTAAAAGCTCAAAAAGCACAATCCACTGCTGCTCCAGCTCAAGCACCTGCACAACCTGCATATGCTGCAAATGAGTTATGGAATATGTTCCAACCACTGCTGGAAATACAAAAACAGATGGTTGATCAGCAGCATGCTATACATGTACAAAAGCTGACAAACATGGTGGAGTTAAGATTTAAAGATACTCAGGCAGACATTAAAGCTATCAAGGCTCATCTCCAAAGTACCTCTGGAAAAATTCCTCCCACTGTTCTTTTCATGAATGAACCTTTCCCAGATAATGCCAAAAAGGGGGAGAAGATCAACTGGAAGAAGAAGGGAATTGAAGATAGTATCTATATTGAGCCAGAAAATAGCCAAACCAAAGCTGCAGTATCAACACACACCACATCACCACACACCACCACAACCACTGCTCCACCATCATCATCATCTGTGATCACATCACCAAAACCAAATTCACCACTAAAAATAGCCACCCCATCTTCACCTCATGCCAAAAAGCAGAAGACAGCTGATGTTACAACATCTGCTGTAATGACAACAGTGGTTGAAACACCAGTTGTTTCAACAACTGTTAGTCAACCACAAACCACTACCACTACCACAGAAATCACTACCATTCCAACCCCTGCTCAAAAGCAGAAGACATCTACTGACACATCAGTAGTTGTAATGAGAACAGCGGTTGAAACATCAGTTGTTTCAACAGCTGTTAGTCAAACATTAACCACTGCTCTCACTATTCCTACATCACAACCAAAATCCATTTCATCCACAAAGCTTTACACCAGAAAGAGAAAAATTACTCAGGCAAATGAGGACAAATATGATCGAAATGCTGCAAAATATCCGATGGAACTGGAAGCTGTGAAAAATGAGATGAGACAATTTTACACTGAAGATGATCCTTCAAACAGAAGATTCCCTTCACTCATAGGCTTCATAGTCCCAGAAGATATAGATGAATATCTTGAGCTCAAAGCAAGGCAGGCTAAGATAAGAGCCAAGATTGAATGTGAAGGTCAAGGTGATGAAGCCATCTCTGAAAAATTGGAATTCTTGCTCACAAAAGTTAAGCAGATGGAAGATTTTGCACAAGAATTAAGCAAAGAAAAAGCTGATCAACAAAATAAATTAAGAAAAGAATATCTTGATTATATTATGAAAGAAAAATTCTATCCTGCTGAAGAAAAACAGTTTGAAGAATGGCCAATAGTTGCTTTAAAGCATAAGGCAGATAGGATTGATAGAATCAAAAACAATCCTAGAAAGAAGAAGACTGCTCCAAATTGGAGCAAATACAAAAAGCTCATAGCTGACCTAACATCTGAGTACAAGAGAAAGAAACAGGAGCTGGTGGATGCAAAGGTGGACACTGCCACTACCATAGCAAAATGGTCAAAGCAGCATACTGATGAAGCTTATGAAAGGCTTAAGAAAAGAAGGATAACTGTCTCAGACACTTCAAAGAAGCCTGACTACAAAAAGCTTGAACAACAGATTGAAAATCTCAAAACACTGCTCACATCAGCTGATAATCCTATTCTTGTGTCAAACCAAGAAGAAGGAAAACGGTTGTCTAGTGAAGAAGTAAAGGAAAAGGAAGCAGAGTACTTCACAGAAACCATCAAGAAAATGGGTCTAAAAGAAGAGAGCTCAGTAAGACTTCAAAACCTTTTCAAAAAGGTATTAACCAAGCCTGCATCACCAAGCACTTCAGAAATATCAGACATTGAGCCAGATCAACAAAAGAGACAAGAGCAAATTGAAAAGGAAACTGCAGAAGATGTAGCTGCAGCAAATGATGTCATTGAGAAGGCCCTCAAACAAATGTCTGATAGCTTACAACTTTTCACAAGTCCAACATCTCCAAACTCATCAAGAAATAAATCTCTCCCAAGAAACCCATTAGGATTAAAAGTACTAAAGTGGATGTCTGATCAAAAGACCCACGTATTGACCTTGGTCAGATCCAATGGCGAAGTGAAGTTCATATCAAGGAAAGAAGCACTAGGCCTTAGTGTTGAAGATTTGCAGGATCTCCTTGAACTTTCACTGTGCAGGGATGAGGATGGCTCAAGTTCCAAGGATTTTCAAGAAGAATTTAAAAGACAAGCTAGGGAACTTTTGATGAGAAATAAAAATCCAGAATAATGAAGGGTTTTGACATTATCTGTTCCAGGGGGAGATTGTTGGGATTGAACCCTACCAGAGGAACAGATAATGAAAGCCAAAACCGGATCACAACAATGGATTCACAATAAGCAGCTGTTTACTATAAGCTTTCCCCTTGACTGTGGCTTCAACGTCTGATATACTCCAAAGTACTGCCTTTATCAACAATTGCTGGCACTGGAAACTGCTGATTAGATCAAAGACTGATGAAGACTAAAGCCCTGCTGCCCAATCTACTGCCTTGAGTCAAGCACTGTTGATCATGACAAGTACTGCTGGGTTCACAGCAGTGGAAGGATGCAGCAGCAATTTGATTCATCTTATGCAATATAATGTAATATCAGCAGTTAGCATAGCAGAGGTTGTATAGATCAGTAGATAGAGTTTGTTAGTTTGTTAGATGTCACTTTCATGGTGACGTCAGCTGAGATGCCCAGTGGTTTGGACTGCCTATAAATGTAACAGTACTCTGTACTATTACATTTGATTGACTGAGCAAGTTCTTCTTCTCATGTCTAATCCTTTCATCTTGTGCAACCAACCTTGGAGCATCATGCTGAGGGGGAGTTTAGTATTGTAAGCATGCTTGTAATCATTTGCTTTGTAATTCAATCATTCGACTTAATGTGAAGCATTTGTTTATCATAGTATTCTCTTCTTTGATTGTGTTTACAAAGTTTGTATTCATTTCCGCTGCACTTTACATTATTTCATATTCTCTTAATGTACAAATTATACAAACAAACACAATCATGAGAGCTTCCGATCCTAACAAGAAGCATAATACATAAAATAGAGTAAAAAGTCGCAATGTTCGACGATTTTGATCAACATGCTTGTTGTGTGATTGCTTACATTAATTATTATCTTATGATATTAATACGTGGTAAATGTTCAAAATTCAGATGGACAACGAAGTGAACCAGGAAAACCAGAATAACAATAATAATGGAAACCAAGTGGATAACAGTGCCATCCAACACATAGTGGCAAAAGGAATTATAGACGCAATGCCATATATTATTAAAACGGTTAAGGAAGCGGATAATAAAAGTAAAAATGACAGTAAACGACCTACTGAACCGGAACACAGCGTAAACAATGGACTCATACTTCAATTGCCCATTCCAAAAAGAAGAAGAACCATGTCTTATGGTTGTTCTTACAAGGAATTCTGGTCTTGTAAACCAATAGAATTCTCGGGCAATGAAGGAGCCATTGCAGCTCTACGCTGGATAGAAAAGACTAAGGCAGTCTTAAAAATAAGCAAGTGCGCGGAAGAGGATAAGATAATGTTTGCCTCCAATCTGTTTAAGAATTCAGCTTTAGAATGGTGGAACACTATCCTCCAGTCTAGGGGAAGTGACCGAGTCTACAATATGGAATGGGAGGAATTTAAAAACATGGTGGAAAGGAAATTCTGCCCTCCCAATGAAAAGGAACATAGAGCAAATAAGTTCCTAAACCTTAGAATGACTGGAGTGGATAGTAAGGGTTACACTACTTTATTCTTCGAATATGCTAGAATAGTGCCGACCCTTGCATCACCAGAACCAGTATTAATCTCCCGTTACATCTGGGGATTAATCAGTGAGATTAGGCATGTAGTCAAGGCAGCTAGACCTCAAACCATAGAAGAAGCTGTAGAACTAGCAAACACCTTGACTGATGAATTAGTGCGTACACGAGAAGAGGATCAGAGGAGGAACCTAGCTCAGAAACTTACCCAAGAATTTCGTTATGGAAATTCCAATCATGGGAAAAATGTAGGTTCTACTTCTGCTCATTACTACAAATATTGCAAAAGAAAGCATTCTGGAAGATGCTCTATATATTGCAATTTTTGCAAAATAT
The DNA here is from genome assembly GCF_002127325.2 of Helianthus annuus. NCBI lineage: Eukaryota > Viridiplantae > Streptophyta > Magnoliopsida > Asterales > Asteraceae > Helianthus > Helianthus annuus. Next base: position 169,934,316 of record NC_035441.2, on the reverse strand, counting down.
CTGGACACAAGGAAGAAGACTGCAGGAATAAACCTAACAACAGGATATGCTACAACTGTGGAGAACAAGGTCATATCAAGCCGAACTGCCCAAAGCTAGCTCCAGCCATGAACAACAAGAACACTAAAAATGCTAGAGCATTTGTTCTGACTACAGAAGAAGCAAAGAAGATCCCGGATGTGATAGCCGGTACGTTTTTAGTTAATGATGTTTTTTCTAAAGTATTATTTGACTCTGGTGCAAACCAAAGTTTTATTAATACTTCATTGAGAAAAGAAAAGCTTTATGCAAAGTTTTCGAAGTGCAAGTTTTGGTTAAAGGAAGTACAGTTTCTTGGACAACTAGTCAACCATGAAGGAATTCATATGGATCCCACAAAGATTGAGGCAATTACTAAATGGAAAACCCCTGAGTCACTAACCGAGGTTAGAAGTTTCCTAGGATTAGCCGGTTATTATAGAAGGTTTATTCGAGATTTTTCTAGAATAGCCATTCCTTTAACTAAGCTAACCTGTAAATCTGTTAAGTGAATGGGGACCAAAACAAGAAGAAGCCTTTAGAACTCTTAAGCAAAGATTAACCAACGCACCCATACTAGCATCACCAGAAGGAACAGAAGACTTTGTAGTTTATTGCGACGCTTCTAAGTTAGGTTATGGATGTGTGTTGATGCAACGTCAAAAGGTTATAGCCTATGCATCTAGACAACTTAAGAATCATGAAGAGAATTATTCAACCCATGATTTAGAATTAGGAGCCATAATTTTTGCCCTGAAAATTTGGAGACATTACCTTTACGGTAGTAAGTTTACCATTTTCACAGATCATAAGAGTCTAAGGTATGTTTTCGGGCAAAAGGAGTTGAATATGAGACAAAGACGCTGGATGGAAATACTTAGTGATTATGATTGTAATATCCAGTATCATGCGGGAAAGGCTAATGTAGTAGCCGATGCTTTAAGTCGAAAGTATCATGAAAAGCCAAAAAGAGTGCGTCCTCTTAAATTAAATCTACAAGTAGATTTAAATGAACAGATTAGTAAGGCACAAGAATCAGTAATCAAGGACGATACTAAGAAAATGAAAGGAATGATTAAGGAATTAGAACAAGGAACTGATGGAATTTGGAGATTTCATAAGAAAAGAATGGGGATACCTAAATTAGGAAACATACGCCACCGTATATTAGAAGAAGCCCATAAGTCTAAGTATACGATGCATCCTGGAAATGATAAGATGTATCAGGATTTAAGAAAGAACTTCTGGTGGATAGGAATGAAAAAGGATATAGCAGTTTATGTTGCCAAGTGTCTAACCTGTTTACATGTTAAAGCAGAACATCAGAAACCCTCAGGTTTGTTGCAGCAGTTAGAAATGCCGGTGTGGAAATGGGAATTAATAACAATGGATTTTGTTACCAAATTACCCAAAACAAGAAAAGGTAATGATACAATCTGGGTGATTGTAGACAGACTAACTAAGTCAGCTCATTTCCTACCAATGAAGGAAACTTTCAGCATGGAACAATTAGCTAAGTTGTATGTAAATGAAATAGTTTCATTACATGGAATTCCTTTATCAATTGTTTCTGATAGAGATAGCCGTTTTACCTCTCATTTTTTGACAAGTTTCCAAAAAGCAATAGGAACCAAGTTGAATCTAAGCACAACTTATCATCCTCAAACGGACGGACAAAGCGAAAGGACAATTCAGACAATGGAGGATATGCTTAGAGCTTGTGTAATTGATTTCGGAGGTAATTGGGACGATCATCTACCATTAATAGAATTTTCTTACAATAACAACTATCATACCAGTATCAATGCTGCACCATTCGAAGCACTTTATGGACGAAAGTGCCGAACTCCAGTCTGTTGGGCAGAGATTGGAGAAAAGCAATTATCTGGACCAGAAATAGTACAAGAAACAACGGACAAGATCATTCAAGTCAAGGAACGACTGAAAGCAGCACGCGATCGACAAAAGAGTTATGCTGATAACAGACGAAAGCCTTTGGAATTTCAAGTAGGAGACAAGGTGTTATTGAAAGTTTCTCCTTGGAAAGGAGTGGTAAGATTCATCAAAAGGGGAAAGCTAAGCCCCAGGTATGTTGGATCTTTTGAGATTATTAGAAGAACAGGACCTGTAGCTTATCAGCTACAACTGCCAGAGGAAATGGCAGGAATACATGATGTATTTCATGTATGCAATCTCAAAAAGTGCTTAGCCGATGAATCACTAGTAGTACCTCTTAAGGATATAGAGGTAAATAAGAAATTAAAGTTTGTAGAGAGGCCTCTACAGATTGAAGACAGGAAAGTTAAGAACCTCAAACAAAAGAGATTAGTTTTAGTCAAAGTAAAATGGGATTCCAAGAATGGACCAGAATATACTTGGGAGCTTGAATCAGAGATGCAAAGGAAATATCCACACTTATTCCAGTAGACCTCGAGGACGAGTTCTAAAATAAGGTGGGGAGGATATAACAACCCTCCAAAATTATTCTGACACCCCTAATATATTTAGAATGTCCCTATACGTCTTAAAATACACCCCGTATACGATATTTGGCCCTAAATACCTTTATACAATTAAAAATAAAATAAAAACAAATTCTGTGGAGCGCTCGCGGGCCGCGAAGGCTTTGCCTTCAGGCTACGCTGGGCGCGACAGCTTGAAGCTAGAGCGCCCCCGGTGCCGCCACGTGGCACGATACCCGGATAGGCTACACGTGTGACTAATCAAAGCTAGAGCCTAGACCCCCTATATCGCGGGCCGCGTAAGACCACCCCTGAGTTTGCGCGGGGCGCGAGAGACTGGCGGATCAAAACTATAAATAGGAGACATTAGCTTTCATTTTCGATCGCTCATTCCCGACTTTCTCTCTCAAATTTCTCTATAGTAGGCACTATACCCGGGCATAATACCCCCTAAATAACGAAGTTCTGCCTCGTTGTAAGTATCATAACCCCCGGTTACGTATGAGATATGCTGCCCGATTGATCTAGTGCTCCGTAAAGGCTGTCGAGGTTCTGCCCGACGTAGTCGTTGGAGTTCTGTCTCGGGGAGGGTATAGCTAATGTAAATATTTGGGTTATTATACTAACGCGTGTGCATTGTTTAATTAATATATTATAACCAGGAAAAATCGCAGGAAAAACCCTAAAGTTGCAATGTGAGTAATCTCCTTTTTGTAAACCTTTTACAAACTGTTTTTACAAAACCTTTATTTATTTTAAATTATAATTAGTAGTGATTGAGTCTTTGTAATTCTACAGTTACTGCCGGTATGTTGGGGTTTTGTATACAAAATGTGGAACACGTTACCATTGGACAAAGAGTTGGCCAATGTGTAATATGACCCACCAGTCAGGATTGACAGTACTGAATGAGTAATTGTGTAGATATAAACATTGTAATCGCTCTCAATACTGTAACTTGATAAAACTCTTCTTGTTTAAACCGGGATTCACTCACCAGTATTTCCCACTGACAAAATATTTTAAAACGCGTTTCAGGTAATAAAATGTGAAAGCCAAATAGAAGCCAGCTGGACAGCACTGAAGGCTTGGAAAAGTGGCTATAAAAGTTACCTAAATAAAGATGTTTTATTCCAATAAAATAGGGTTTATCCCTATAAATCATTTTGTAATGAAAACTTGGGTTTTATCCCAACATATTTATTAATATAAAATGTGGTGTTTTACTCTGATAAAATATTTCATAACTACGGTCCTGATGAAATTTCCGCTGCCAAAATTGATAAACACCGATACCACTAAATCTGGTCTCGCGACCGCCCGTTCCCGGGTGATCAGGGGACGAGGGTTGCGGCACCCTTTCTCTCCCACACCCACCCACCACCACCATCAACCACCCACCAAAATTCTCTCTACCCTTCTTTCTCTCACTTTGTTTTCCACCACTACCACCAACACTGCCACCCCAGCCACCATAAGCCTCCCTCGGAAAACATCAGCCACCACAAGCCCGCCCCCGCCGGCCTGCCACCACCAGCCTCCCCGACCACCTTCTGTCACCACAAACCTCCCCCGCCACCACAAGCCTCCCTGACCACCATTAGCGACCATAAGCCTCCTCCCCCCACCACCACTGCCTCCTCCAATCCCGATCACCCCAAAACCCAACCCTCAAATCAAAACCGTTCACCGCCTACTCCAAGCCCGATCACCCCCAAATTGAAACCTTCTGCCGCCTCCTCCACAGAAAAGGACATAAAAGTTGAGTTCCTAGCTAAACCTTTTTGTTGAATCTAAGTTGTTGCCTAAAGCTTATGTCAAGCTATTGGTGGGTTTTCAGATTTGAGAGGTTTCATGGTGGTTGCAATGGTGGATTTGAGGGGTTTCCATGGTGGTTGCATTGGTGGTGGTTGGAGGTTGAATGGTGATTGGGTCGTATAATACTGATGATATTGAAGTTAGAGAGAGAAAGAGAGTGAGTGAGAAAGAGTTGATAGAGAAAGGGTAAATTTTTTTATGTTTTAAAATTATTTTTATCTTATTTGATATATATTTTAAATAAATGAGTAAAATTACTAAAATAGCCTGATGTGAGTTCCACTTAGTCAGATTTAACCATGAAAACTGACTAAGTTAGAGCTAAAGGACATAACGTGCAATAGTTTGCAAACATCAAGGATGTTTTTTGTACTTTTTGAAGACAAATGACATGATTTGTAATCAGATGTCAACATAAAGGACGATTTTTGTAATTTACTCCAGAAGATAGAAGATGGGACCTAATTGGCATGCCATGTAGACATGCAGTGACATGTATTCAGAATATGGCAATGCATGGAATAGTTGACGGTATACCAAAGAAATGGGTGGATCAAGCTTATTGGTAAGATACATGGAAAATGGTCTATATAGATACCATTGACCTAATAAATGGCATGGACTTGTGGCCAATATCTAGATGCCCAACTACCTTAACAACTCCAAAGCATTACAAGCAGTTTGACAGACTAAAGAAAAAGAGAAAGAAATCTACTGAGGAGTTCCAATAGTCGAGTCAAACCAGTTCAACCAGTGGAAAATATCAAGGACAAGCAATTATGTAACATGTGATAAGTGCAAGATAAAAGGACATAACAAGAGGATTTGCTAGTGATGTGTTTGTAAAAACACCTTGTATATTGTAAAGTTTTGTACATGTTTTAGTCATTTAAAAGCATCGTTTCATATCTTTATGTTGTGCTTATGTTGCGTCAGGTTTATAGGTATAACAGGGGCTAAACAAGGTAAAAGGAACATCCAAGCAGAAAAAGGGCTCGGCGGGTCAACACGGAAGCTGTAGCACAAGTTCTGGAAACATGAAATCGCAAGAAACATTCCCTATTCCATATTTCAATCATTTTTGTGAAACCAAAGTTCCCTGGAGGCGATTTACAGAGTCCTGACATCCCATCCATCCCGTTTCTTCATGTTTAATCCTTCCAACTCAAGATTTGAGGTTGCAATGATGAACATGCGAGGCTGAACTTCTCGTGACTTCCCCCGGATGAACGATTACTTAGTTTATTACATTAAACTCAGTTCTGATTCTTATAACTGGTACTTTAACCACTTGTGTTGTGTAACAACCTTCAAAATACAAGTAACAATTCCCACAATACATTTTAAGGACCCCTGATTGAAACCCGAACTTGTACGGCGTGACCCGATGTGAAAAACAAAGAAACTTATAACAGGAACCCCCGGAGGTACGCGGGGGGATCCCCTAAAACTCCCACGATACGCGAGAGAATGTTAAGACACGCGGGACTCGAAAACAACATGTGGCTGGCCTATACGAGCAAACAAGGCTATCCTAGCCTACTTGGAAGCCGCCGCGACATGCTGGCGTGACCACTATGCCGGGCGCGAGGTGCGAGGAATGCCAAATGTGGGTATATATTCAGCTATGTAGGACTAGTTCAGGTTGCTCAGTTCGATAGTTCAGGTTGCTCAGTTCGATCGTTTAAGTGCTGCCGGTACCCGGCTATACTTTGTCATTCGTTGTGGGTTTTGATCTCGTGATTATCGTTAAAGTTGAGTTGAGTTGAGTTGAGTTAATACACTAATATGTGTGCATTGTGTATTTAATTAGGTATACCAGCTTTAAACCATTAGGCAAGACCTGTTAACTTAAATCTGCAATGTGAGTCATTCTATTTTTACTAAATGCTTTCAAAACCCCATTTGTTTTACAAGTTGTATTTACTGTGATTAAGTTTTTGCATTCTGAAATTACTACCGGTACGTGGAGTTTTATATACATTACTTGATAAGCTTTACCATTGGACAACGGGTTAGCCAATGAGTGATATGACCATAGTCACAGATCTGGTCGAGTGACAAATACCGATTTGGGGTAATTGATAGATATAAACAAATGTAAAAACCCTTAATGCTATAAATTATAACAATGTGTTTTCTTACAACTGAATGAACTCACCAATATTTTCCACTGACCAAATGTTTTTAAAACGTGTTTCAGGTGACTTATTGTGAAAAAAGGAAAAAAGTGTCGTGAAGCACTTCAGCTTAAATAAGTGGCTATATAAACCGTGGCTATGTAAACCTGAAATAAACATGTTTTCTATAATCAAGGATTTCCTAGTGAAATTCCTATATGTAAATGCGGGATTTACTCCACAGTTTATTGAAATAAAAACTTGGTGTTTTGAAAACTCTGATAAATTTTTCCTGACACTCGGTCGTGATGATTTTTCCGCTGCAAAATAATAAACACCGGTACCACTGTTGTTTGCCTCGCAGCGCCCGACTCAGGGTACGAAGAAGATTAACCATTTCACACCACTTCGGCTATAAATAGGAGCCTTCACCTCCAGGTTTAACCATTATGTTCCTTGCTCTCTCACTCTTAATCACACACTTATTTCCTCAGAGCATATACTTATCCTTACGCTGGAGAGTGGTTAAGAGGAGAACCCTCCTATTCCCCTCCTCGTAACGATCTTAACGGGGTGTTTAGTGTTTTGCAGGATCATTGTCACCACAGCTTGGAGAAGACAAATAAGATTAACCATATTTGTCAAGGCACATACCACAAACTAGTTTGGTGTTTTTTTTTTTTTTTTCAGTGAGCAAACCTCTAAAATGACAATTAGTTTCTATTTGTTCCTATCCAAATTACTTAGATTTGTTCAACAACATTCTATTGATTTATGTCATTCTAAGTGATTTTTATGATCATGTTAGTTATATAATAGTTAGAATAAATTGTATGGATTATAAGTGTGATAACAAAAGATCATTTTTATTCTTTTCTTTATAAATTACACATGATTCTTACTAGTTGCTTAGACATAACACATGATGGCTTCGTGGTTAGGGACACCAGGTGTTTAGATGTTAGTTATATAATAGTTAGAATAAATTGTATGGATTATAAGTGTGATAACAAAAGATCATTTTTATTCTTTTCTTTATAAATTACACATGATTCTTACTAGTTGCTTAGACATAACACATGATGGCTTCTTGGTTAGGGACACCAGGTGTTTATCTCATGTTAGTTATATAATAGTTAGAATAAATTGTATGGATTATAAGTGTGATAACAAAAGCCATCATGTGGCATTAGAGGGATTTTCAAAGTAGATTTTAATGGGTGTTTTGTTTGTTGCAAAAAAAAACTTAGTCATAACACTATTATTCCTTGACCAACCTCCAAGAGATCAAAAACACTTAGCACAAAATGTGTAGGAGCTCGTATTATGAAACAAACATAGACATAGGATGCATCTGTAATTGAGAGTGTTATTAGTCGTCTTGATCTCGTTGGCAGTTGTAGTGGTCGCATATGGTGGCAAAGTGGAAACACAGAGATAGCAAGAGGGGTATACAACAACGGAGCGACCTGTTTGAGGGAAGAAGTCATCAGTTTCTGTTTCTGATGTACGGGGAACATGGTTGACGAAAATACAACAATCCCCTATATTAAGAGGAGGTAGACAATATGAGCAGATGAAGAAGAATCCGGGCATCCAAACGAGAAAACTCACGGATGGCCAAAAACACAGCCATGTCACCATCTCACTTCAATCCATGTGTCCTTAATTTCTCCTCGCTCGCTCATAGTCCCCCGTTGTGGCCGTCGATATCACGTCACTCATAGATGGCTAGAAGCTACCCCACCCCACTAGGGATGCTCTTAGAGGAGAGGTGAGATGGTTAGGGGTTTATAAGTTTTGTTTTAAAGAAATACAATATAAAGGATAAAATGATCATCTCCAATGAAATTAATGTACTTTTTCAGTGACAATTAGTGAAAATGGTCATAAGTGTTACGATAGAGCAAGAGTTATAATACGATTAAAAAGAAGAATATGAAAATGTGACATTAAGCCATGTTTTAGAAACAAAAATCATGATTTGGACATAATATTGTCCGAACAAAAGACATAGCATGGTCAAAATATGACATTGGCAGATTAATCCTTCATAACTTCAATTTTGAACTAGTATGCCAAAACATCAAGATTCATTCACATTCTGAACTACAATCTAGCAACTTAAAAAGAACCAATTTCCCATATACTTATTATGATTCATGTATACTCAACAAATGACACATCAATTCAAATTTCACAGCTATCATATTTAATCAACAAGACAACCAATTCTTATGAGTACTAATAACCGCGGACACCATCCCAGCCGACGCCATCAACAACGGCCCCGAAAGCCGCCCCTTCCCATCGCGAATATCCGCGACCGCCATCAACCCATCCGCCACATCTTGCACCAATGACAACCTCTTCATCAACTTCTTTTCCCTCAACTTCCCCAACCTCTCCATCTCAGGCTCCACATCATCACCTCTCGTAACCGCAATTTCAATACTCGATAACAAACATCTTTCATCAAATGAAATCCCCTTTAATTCCTTAACCTTCATACTAACACTCCCAACATACCCAATTAACTCAGCCCACGCGCTAATTCGTTGCAAAACACGCGCGTGGGTGGGGCTAATGAGCCCTGATTTGGCTAACCACACAAACTGTTCAACAAAGTAATACACACCTTCTCCGCCGTATGCAATCAATGCGATTATAACATTTTGTGTGGTGTCGAGTTTTGCTGAGCGGAGTGAATTGATGTCTTGGATGAACTTGCCTAGGCGGAAGGCTTTGCGGCTGAGCCCGACGTTGGATTCGAAGGTTTTGAGGCGGCGGTGGAAGGGGTGGGTGGCGGGTACGAGGTCGGAGGAGAGGATGATTTTGGTGGCGTAACGGGAGATTTTTAAGAGTTTGTCGACGCCGTCGCGTTTGGCGAGGTATGCTTCGAGGTGGATGAGGAAGTCTCGGTTGTTTTTTGGGGATTTTGGTTTGGTTTGTGTGTTGGATTCCATGGTGGAGATGCGACGGCGATGGTGGAGATTGATTGGGTAATTGACAGGTTGTTGTGTTTTTTTAGATTCAGGGATGGTTGTTTACTTTGAGTTGCGTGCCGAATGATGTTTTGTTGATGATTTTTTTTTGGGAAAATTACCAGCATAGCCGTTTGACCAAGCCATTTTCCAAAATAGCCATTTGACCGGGCATAATGCACCATCCCATCAAAGTGAACTCCCATATTTATGCACCTTCAATTCAACCATCAGATAGCCGACACGTGTCCCTGCTGCCTGAAACGGCTTTATGCCGCCTCGCCTGGCAGCCGAGCCGCTTCCCCCCCAAGCCAAGCCGCTTCGCAGAATGCCTGATTTATGCCGCTTTGAGGACTGCCAAGCCGAGCCGCTTCATGGTAAAGCCGAGCCGCTTTACCCAATTCCAAGCCGCTATAGTCTGAATTTAAGCCGCTTTACCCCCCAAGCCGCTATAACCTGTGCTCAAGCCGTTTCATCCAACATCCAAGCCGCTACACCCCGGATACGAGCCGCTTCAGCTTCCCGCCAAGCCGTCTAAACCTATGGCCAAGCCGTTTCACCCTGGTCAAGCCGTTTCATCCAACATCCAAGCCGCTACACATGTTTTTTTATTTATAATTTCGTATGTATATATATATACATCTGTTTTTTGTCTTTTACACACATCTGTGTTTTGTCTTCTCGTTATCTTTGTAGTAATACATTGTTTGGTCACGTTTAGTATAACTCATGGGTGTTAAGTGTGTGATATACATCGGGGGTAAGTGGGAGGTTGTTAACGGGAACATCGAGTATGTTGCCGGTCACGATTGTATTACTAGACGTGGTTTAGAAGTTGAAACTACTTTTTCCTACATCACTTTTTTAAGTTATATTCGAAAGATGTGTGATATTCAAAATATTACTCGGATATCCTACCGGATGTCTTCGTTTACAGATCCGATAGATATAATGAATGATAATGATGTTGTTTTTTTGTTTAATTTGGCTAATAGTAAACCATTTGAATTATTTCAGTTATATGTCATTCAAGAACCCGGTGTTGAGTCTTCTGATTGCGCATTTTTAAACAATTTCAAAGTTCCTGATTTGAATTTATCTTTTGATGATAGTGATAAAAAAATTAATGAAAACTGTACCCAATTATATTTACCGAGTAATACCCAAGGCATATCTTCTATTGTGTTTGAGCCAGGCCACATTTTTAATAGCAAAGAGGAAATGAAACTTGAATTGGGTAAAAAATGTTTGATAGAACGATTTGAGTTTAAAGTTGATAGATCGTCTAAATCACGGTACGAAGTGTCATGTTGTGTTGATGGTTGTGAGTGGCGTTTTAGGGCATACAGCTTTGCTGGTGATAGCGCATTTTACGTTAAATATTTTAACGATAAACACACTTGTTCAAAGACGCTCACACACCCACATTTTCGTCAGGCAAACCCCCAAGTTGTGGGTCATTATTTAGTGCCTCAATTAAAAGACGGTGGTCGAATTTATCGCGGAAACGAGATAAAGTCCGATTTTAAACAAAATTTAGGAATTGATATTAGTTACATGCAAGCATGGCGTGGAAAATGTCATGCTTTAGAACTCTTGCAAGGTACAAGCAGAGATTCTTTTGCCGAACTCCCAATCTATTGTTACAATTTGGAGCGGGCGAATCCGGGAACCGTGACTCACATTTGGGTTGACGACGAGAGTCGATTTGAAATGGTATTTGTGGCTATTGGTGCAGCGGTAAGTCGGCATGGACCTTAATAATATTTTTTTTATCTTAAAATATGATGGTCATTCACTGATTTTTTTTTTCAGGTTCGTAGTTTTATGCGTAATTTAAGACCTGTTATTATTATAGACGCTGCCCATTTGAAGGGTGAATTTAAAGGAACATTGTTTTTAGCAGTTGGCATGGACGGAAATAACCAGATTTTACCAATTGCCTATGGAATAGGCAAATCAGAGGATGGTGCTTCTTGGACATGGTTCCTCTCAAAGCTTAAAGGTTGTGTTGGTGAAATTCCAGATATGGCGATCATATCGGATAGGGCCAATTCAATACATTTAGCTGTAAGCAACGTGTTTCCACACGCTTATCATGGTCTCTGCTGTCGACATTTAATGGTGAACTTAAGTTTACCGTCGAATAAAAAAAAGGAATACGAGAGCCTCTGGTGGAAGACCTGTAAATCTTACCGGTTGTCTGATTTTAATGAGTCTTTCCACACTCTATGTCTTGCAGTTCCTAGAATACGGAACACTTTAATAAGTATCGGGTTTGGACGGTGGGCAAGAGCGCATTGTCCCGGCAATCGATATCATTATATGACATCTAACAGTGCAGAGTCAATTAACGCTTTGTCTAAAGACTATCGTAAATTGCCAGTAACCCAACTTATTGAATTTTTCCGTCAATCTGTTCAAAAATGGTTCTATGATCGTCGGCTGGAGGGAATTAAGGAAAGACATGAGCTTACCCAGTGGGCTCAAAAAAAAATTGCAAAGAAAATTGATGGGTCTAGAACTTGGACTGCCGCTGGTGTAGGGTTGAACACTTTTGATGTTGACGACAGGAAAAAACGTGGTTTTGTAAATTTTTACGATCGAACATGTAGTTGCCGTGTTTGGCAAGTTTCTGGACTACCCTGTGGGCACGTGATTGCTGTATCCAAATTCTTAGGTGAAACTGACTGCAGTCATTATGCTTTCCGATGTTATTCCAATGAAGTGTATAAAAAAACATACGAGGAAGCGATTAATCCTCTTCCTCATAAATCTGAATGGGAGATACCAGAAGATCGTATAAATGTTCGCCCCCCGCATATGACAAAACGTCAGTCGGGCCGTCCGCGAGCAAACAACAGAATCTTGTCTCGAGGGGAAGAACCCACGCCTCTATATTGTGGTAGGTGTAAGTCACATGGACACCATCGTGACGTTTGTTCAGCCCCAATCCCATCGCAACAACGTTCGCGTAAAGGCAAGGAAACCGTTGCTCACGAAGACCCAGGAAATAATCCGTCTGATAATTATTTTCCGTCTTATAATTTGGGAGATTTTTAGTTTTAGTGTAGTATTTTGGAATTTTTTTTATGCACAACATTCTGTTGAAATCCTTGTACTTGAAAAATATATTCATATTTTAACTTGAATTATTTTAACATGCATAGATACAAACATCAGTTTTTTTTTTGTGTGAATCGGCCAGCGTAGAGTTCATCCGCCATGTACCGTCTGTATCTGACACAAGCATCCTGTAGATTTTCCTCTTCCCATGTCAATGCAAAGTTTTGAACAAGTTTTTCCATTAACATACAAATAATTACACCTGAATTTCGACCTGTATGATCCCCGTTATCTGGCCACACATCATCCCCCGCACACTCCAAGGTATCTGTCTCGTTTATTCCAGAAAGTTGCCAGTACGATATGCGACCCAAAAACCATAAGAATGGAGACTCAAATTCAAGTAGAATTTGATGTATTTTTTTATGTATGCAAAACGACTCTCCACAATGCATTACATTACAATTATTTGGGAAATAAACTTTAACTTTTAGTGACAACATGTTTATCTGTAAGATTAACCAGTGTTGATCCTTGTGTGAAACTGGCATGTAGACCTACAAAATGTCGATATTTAAATGGCCGGATCAAATTATTTTTGGATGAAATTAATAAAATAATAAACAACTTTTACCGTATCCACATTCCAAAATGCAGGAAATTTTTGTCTAGACCCATCTGCATAGCTGTAAGCATCATGCTTCTGTTCAACTACCATGTTGAAAAAATGAGGGGGCATAATTGTCCAACGATAATCATTAGACTGGCATGGCCGTGTCTCGCTTTGAGTTTCCCGTAAATACATTAGCTTGTTACACCATGCATTTATGTGCTGGAAATTAAAGGGCAAAACTAATTTTAAAATATTAAAAAAAAAACATATATAGTTCGTATGTTTAGATTTTTAAATACCGTTTCTTGTATAAAACCATTGCCACAAAACCCAAGAAGTCCGCCCCACCAGTCTTTTCCTAACGGTGTAACGCCCATGTATGTCGAATAGCAAGTTGGTGTATCACCATCGTAGTAAAACTCAAGAACATTTGGAGACCAATTGTCATATCGATCATCTTCAATGATCCAACGCGTGTTCTGTACTGGATGAGGAATGGTTGAGCAAGACCTCCTTTTGGACATTATTAGTTCCTCGGTATGTTGGAAAGAGGAAGCATAAAGATGTGTATATATAGCCACCTCCATCCAAATATGTATGTTTTTTTAATTTATTTTTTTTCTAATAATTACTTAAAAAAATGCACAAGACTTTATTTATTAAGATAGAATAGGAAACAAACGGACAATCATTTATATAAACGTACGATTAAACTATAAATCTAAGAAATAAAAAATAGATTATTTCTAAGGCCAATCACCCAAGAAGAATGGGGGCGGCGAGACCGAACGATCACTGTCTCGACCGTCAGATCTTGGGGAGTACCAACATGTACGACGTGGGCTCTCCGGTGTTGGGCATCGAGTGTCCTCCTCCCCCCACCATTCTACATACTCCTCTCCCGGGTCCGTTTCATAGCCTTCCGGTCTTCCATGCTCAAGCATCTGGTTAGGTTGATTAGTGTTTGGCGATGCAATTTGAAGTGTGCTCATTGCTAAATCGTATGCCAAGTTCAACTCTTGATCTGTTAAATCGTCAGGATGTTCTTGCTGGTAATATTCATAAACAATGTTTTCGTTTTCTAGTGGTGGGTTTGTAGTTTCTTGGTTTTCTGAGTTAATTGAAGGTGGTGGGTTTGTAGTTTCTTGGTTCAGACGACGTCGTGTTAATCTCCCAGGTGCGGGAAGTAGTTGGTTCGAAGGAGGAGGGTTCGGTCGACGTCGAGTGGATCGCCGACGTGTTGCGGAAACCACTGGTTCGATAGGATCTTGGTTACCTACACCCATGTTTGTGTTCATAGTGAGTTGTGTTTATTTTGAAGGTGTAATGGTGTGTGTGGATGTTGGGGGGTTTATATAATAGAACGAAGTCATCATAATTCTATATAAATAATTAAACATTTAAAATAAATATCATTAAACAAGATTTGGGCGTGGTAAACATCGTCAAAAATACAGTTTATCTGCCATGAAACGTCTGTATGCTAAAAAATTTTGAATTGTTTGTCCGGATCGAATAATTGGTTTGTCTACTACTAAATGCTCCATAAGCATACATAGATAGACTCCCTCATTTCCTGAGAGTGACCTGTTAGACACCATGTATTCTTCATTAACCTCGAAAATCATGCGTTTTTCCGGTTTGCCCGTCTTTTTCCAATATTGCAAATGCACCAACAAAGCTCCGAAATAAACTGCGAACTTAGTCAACCGTGGGTGAATAACATTTCTGTACTTTTCACCAACACATATGTTTTCACATGCGTATATAACTAATTCCTGAGTTACCAACTCAAGTCGAAGCAGCACCCATTCTCTATTTTCCAGCGGCAGTGGGAAAAAAACGTAATCAACGTCGATGAAAGAAGGAAATGGGTTTAATTTACCATTACCATACATAGCCACGTTTTTAGTAACAGAGTCTAATAAATTCTCATAGAATTGTGGTGGTAGAATAGTCCAACGCAAGTTTAGCATTTTCTCCGTTTGAAGTTTTCTACTCCTCCAAGCCATCAGTCTTCCAACCCAACCTTCAATATGCTGTAGAAGCATCATTTATTAATTTTTAGATATGTTAACATCAAAAAAACAACATATTGTACAAAGATTAAAACGAAATTTACTAAAGCCGTTAGGTAGCCGTTACTACGATATCCCAACAGAGTGCCCCAAAAATTTTGGTCTAACTCAATTGATCTTGAGAAAACAGCCGAGTAGCAGAATGGAGCGTCTCCATTATTGTAAAATGTGACCACATCTTTCGACCAATTCTCCGTTTCGTCGTCTAGAATTGCCCATCTACCTGTTCTATGGAGGTGTAAGCTTTCACGGTTCTGTACAAACTGGTTGTCTTCAGCATTTTGTGCATTTGAAGATTCAGAGGACGAACTTTCACTATTGTTTTTTGGCTTCCTCAATTTGCTAAGAATCCAACTTGATGATTTGTTAACGGGTTGAGTGTTTTTATTAGATATTTTTTCCAACTATATGAGAGAAAGTGGTTTTTTTGTGTGTTGTATTTATACTCCAAGTCTTAGAATTAATTACTTATAAGTATAAATATAAATTATTTTGTTTATTAACTTACCATGTTAGTAAAATAAAAAAAAATTAAAAAATATAAATTACGCTAGGTATGCCGCTATAGCTGTCGGATATGCCGCTATAGCTGTCGGATATGCCGCTATACCTGACGGTTATGCCGCTACACCTATGTCTTTCCCTTTCCAAGATGATGTGACATGACCGCTGCCCATTATGCCGCTACACCTGCCCAAGCCGGTACACCTGCCAATATGCCGCTACCGCTATGCCCATTATGCCGCTACCGCTATGCCAAAGCCGGTACACCTGCCAATATGCTGGTTCACCTACAAATATGCCGGTACACCGCTACCCCAAGCCGCTTCGCTGTATTTATGCCGCGTAACCTGTCGCCATGCCGCTACCGCTGTATTTATGCCGGTACACCGCTACCCCCAAGCCGCTTCGCCATTAAAAATGCCGCTTCACCTCTACAAATATGCCGTTTCACTTACTCGGTTCACCCAGTGTTGACACGTGTCCGAACAATCTTCTTAATACGAAAAAAAACAAAGACTTCCCACTTTCCAAGTCATAAATTCTCTTGTTTTTTTTGAACCCGACACACGTGCACCCGTTTTGAAGAACCAAAGATTTACGAGGGGACCACAGTCCAAGAACAGTTGGGACCACCATTCTACAGTAGGGGACCATGGACCAGTTTTACCAGGGCCCGACCCGACCAGGTAACATGCAACAAGATCAGATTATGCAAGATCTAGTATACCAATCGCCTCCACCTGTAAAGGTAAGTATATATGTTTTCCCTTTTATGACATTTTTAGTTTATTTTATAATATTATGACATTTTTTTTTTATCTAAAATTACTAGAAAGTCCAAATCAAAGTTAGACAGAAATGGTCGGTTATAGATCGATTGAAGGATGCCATGTCCGAACAAACCGAATCATATATCAGAGAAACTTGTTTTGGTAATTATTTAGATATAAAAAGTAGAGTATGTGATAGCAAGCTTTTAGTCGGAGTTGCAAGTCTTCAAGAAAATACACCTACACCGCATCTTGGTATTCCTTATAAGCTTGCCGGAAGAACCCTAATGTTTACCCCTAAAAATTTCTGTCTAATTACCAGGTTAGAGTTTGGGCCCACAGAGTGGACACCAAAGGATCACGAAGATTCCTTCAAACGGAGAGTGTTCAATGTGAAAAAGCGTGTTAACATGGCAATGGTTGAAGAAAAATTCGTTGTTCTAGGGATATTAGATCCAGATGATCAAACGAGGATTTGTCTTTTGATGTTGTTAGGGTTAGGTTTTTTGGGACTTCAACGAACTAATGTTTTTGATGATAGATTGATACACCTTGTAGACGATCTGGTGGTATTTAGACAGTATCCATGGGGGAACTATTTTTGGGAAAACACGGTTACGAATGTTTATAATATGTACATTCGACAAAAAAAAGATACAGCTGGTTTTTCTTTAACAGGCTTCGTCTGGCCCTTCAAGGTAGCACTTTCATCTTATTAATTATTACAGTTATATGTTGATTAATTAATTATTACAGATTATACCCATTTATGTGCAGATGTGGATCATGGAGATTTTTCCAGAATTTCGAGCAGAACCCGAATTATTTCAAGTACAGACGATTCCAAGATTTTTAGGTTGGGGAGCCGGAACTAAGTACCAGAAGCAAGGTGTGGAGAAATATCTCCGTAATGCTATTAAGGTATTTTCACTAAATTTACAATTATAAAACATATTTATTTACTTTAGGTAACTGTTCTTATAATTTTTTGTATCGCAAAATATAGAAACCTGAATTCCAACCTCTTATGTGCATACTACCCACCGATGCTGAGATGCGAACTGAGTGGTTTGTTGCCAGTTCAGATTATTTGGATACCCAACGTCAACTGTATGGTATTGACACGTCGTCTGATGTACGGTCACATATGACAGCTCAAGTACGGCCTCAAGATTTAAATGAGGTGTATAATAATATTTTCGGTTTAAATGAGCCGAAACAACCGTTTTCCCCGGCACCAGACCGAACAGAAATTCCACAACAAAATTTTGGTCCCGGTCAATTTTCTTATGGGGTTGGTTCTAATGACGAACTTATTGAAAAATTTAAGTTGTTGATGGATGAAAACAACCACAAGTTAAGTTTGATCATGGATGAAAACAACCACAAGTTAACTGCCATGTTAAGTTCTGCGGGTTTACATGGTGTTCGGCCGGTTCCTGCTAGTACTCCATTTTCCATGCCAGAAGTTAACTTTAGTGATAAGGTAATACTTGAATTTTTTTAATTTATTATTTTTATAAATTTTTCATAATAATTAATAATTTATAAACTGATGACATTTTTTAAAATTTATAATTTCAGGGTGTAGCCGACCAGTTTGAAGTGTACGATAATAGTTATCGTGTGCCGAGCTTCAACAGAATGCAAGAAGATATTGTAAGTTATAAACTAATGAAATTTTTTAAAATATAATTTTTCAACTGTATAGTCTTATATATTTTTTTTCTCGTAGAATGCTGATCCGGAGTTGGTCAATTTGAGGCGATCTGAACGGCTTGTCAAGCCCTCATCCTGTGTGCTATCACCATTTGTTGTTTTTAAACATTTGAAAAAAGGGCAAACAAGGAAGCGAAAAACAGATGATCAAAAGATCGCTGAAATTAGGAGTTGGTATCCTAGTAGTGGCGATGTCCAGCTCCGATTAACGACGGGTGGATTCGTAGGTCCGTCATTCTGGTCAGCACTGCTAGGTGACGATAACGAGGGGTGGTTGAGCGATGATGTAAGGAATTTTAGATATATTATCTGTTTACTAACAAAGGTAAAATATTATTTGATTTTTTGCTAAACAGCATATCTTTGGTTGGATGATCCACTTGTATGAATCGAGAGATCGTAATGCCCGTTGGAGTATTTTACCACCATATTTCCAAATGTATTTTTATGGAACGACTCTCCCTGAACAAACATACAAGGGTTATTACACCGGGGTCGTGGAACCTTTTCCAGCAATTACTACAGCTGATGAGGTTCTTTCTAATTTAATTTTAATTTTATTTACATAGTTCCGTAAAAGTTTATTAATTTTAAAAAATAAAATATAGGTGTATGTACCTTTGCTTATACCGCAAACACACTGGTTTCTGGGGGTTTTCAACCTGGTTAACCGTACTCTGACTGTTTACGACAGGTACTATTCTTTTTCGTTTGTGTTTTTAGTTAAAAATTTATTAATTGTAACATTTCTTTTTTACTTTGTCATTATCTAATATGTTTTATGTTTATATTTTGTAGCCTTGCAGAATCGCCATTTCTGGACCGGGGAAGAGACCAAGTGCTCACTCATATTAATTTTGTCTTTGACAATTGGCTACGTAGGCACGGTTACTACACCACAATGCCCATACCGCTGACTTACCCCTTTCATGTTACTTTTGCACACAACGTGCCTCAACAAACAGGGCCTTTAGGAGATTGTGGGGTATGGGTTTGCATTTTCCTGGAAAAGCTAATTAACGGGAAGCAGATTAATGACGGTGAAGACCCCAACGTAACGACTAGCAATATGAGGCGGCACCTTGCTATGCTTTTCTATGATTCAAAATTAGAAGGAGAGTCGAGTGTTGAAAAAATAATTCAGAGTGTTGAACGTAATAGTGATGTAACGACACCGTTTTATTAGATTTGTTATGTATTTGAATTAAAAAAAAGTTTAAAATATGTTATTCTACTATTTTTGCTATAATATAATATAATACCAAAAAAATTAATAATAGTCCCTTATTACACCTACCACCACCTATATATACCCCCCCCCCCAAAAAAATCAACTACACTTAGCAAAATGGTGCTATGCAGGAATTGTGGATCGCAAACAATTATAAAAACTTCCTGGACCGCTACAAACCCGGGAAGAAAATTCTATTGCTGCATCAGTCGACGAGGAGGCTGTGGGTTTGTGGATTGGGCAGAGGGGCCCTCGTGCCAAAGAGCTATTGATGTATTTCGACATTTCATGCATGAACAACAACATGTGACCGTTGCAAATCAAGCAAGTGAAATTAGGCATCTTCAAGACGAAGCGTTAACAATGGCGGTGAAGTATACACGCGTGAAGATGTTGTTACTATTTAGCTGGGTTTTTTTCGTCTTGTGTTATGTTGTTCATTAGAGTTAAATATTCTAATTAAAATTAAATAAATAGTTGAATTCCGAGTTTGCACCGAGTTTTTCGTCACTCGTAGTTTCTATTTTACTTTATTTATTAACTATCAATACCCCTTTAATTTAACTAACCTATTAAGTTTTAATATTTAAAAACATAAAAAAAACCTTAAATAGCCACAATTCTTTGGTGGGGGATAGCTATTACCGCGGTGGGGGGGGGTGGGGTGGGGGTGGGTGTGGGGTAGCGGTGTGGGGGGGGTGGGTGTGGGGTAGCGGTGTGGGGGGGGGTGTGGGGTTGCGGTGTGGGGTGGCTAATGTTGGCTATAAATAGCCACAATTGATTAGTCTCCCAAACCATTCACAAGTTTGTTACTTAAAAAAAACACAAGATGGTTAATTGGACAGAAGAAGAAGAACTAGCATTAGTAACAGCTATCGTTGACGCTAAACGAAATTTACAACGCGGACAAACCGCGTACTGGGGGCAAGCGTTTCAACACTATCAACAGCACGTCGGCAACGCGCGACACAACTTAAACGCGTGTCAACACAAATGGCGTGATCTTAAACCGAAGTTGGATCGGTTTAACGTTACTACAACCGTGTCCCGGCGGCTGGGTTGAGCCACGATGATCGGGTATATATCGCGAGGGTCGAGTTTAGGCACGAAGAGAATACGGATTTTAAGTTGGTTGACCACTTTAATATTTATCTTACTTCGTAGTTTTTTTTTTTTTAATGCTATGTAGTTTTATATTTTTAGGATTTAATAAGTAGATTGTGTAATATTTTTAGGATTTAATAAGTAGATTGTGTAATATTGTTAGGATTTAATAAGTAGGTTGTGTAATATTGTAATATTTTTAGGATTTAATATTGTAATATTTTTAGAATTTATAAGCCCGTTTTGTATAATATTGATTTAAGTATAATGTTTATTATTTCTAATTCAACTCTTATCGATAAAAATATATACAAATTTCCGATATAAATCATGATTAGTTATTTAAAAAAATTATATAAACGATATTTCTTAGTTTTTTCCATGAATGACTTGATATATTTATTTATATAAACGATATTTCAAAGGATCTAACATAGCGGCGGAAAAACTGGCTATTCTAAAACTTTCAATTAACATATAAAAGGAATTAACTTGGGTATCCTATCAGCTCCTGCCTGGAGGAAAAACTGGCTAAGACACTTTGATTGTAACATAGTGGCGCGGGTTCGAGTCACGCAGAGGGCCGGTCCGAACAGAAGGACCCCCTTTTTGTTTCTTTTTTTTTGACTCTTAACTGAAGTAACTGAGTTTTCTAACTCAGTTAGTGGTTTCTTTTATAAAAACTAACCTATTTGGACTAACTAGGTTATTTTGAATGTATTAAAGGATCTACTAACTAGGTTAGTTTTCTACTAACCTTGTTAACCAAAAACTAATTTATTAAAATATTAGTTTATTTAATTTAATTAAATATTAAATTATTAAATTAATAATTAATAAAAAACAAAGATAAAAGAGATAAAAATGAATTCTATTCTTCACAATATTCAACCGAGTTATTAAATATATGGAGAGAAAGAGTATTTTGATATTTTTGGATTTTTTTTGATATTTTTTGAAGTTTTTTGATATTTTTTTGATGTTTTTTTATATATTTATATTTTTTAAAAAATGATACTGTAGCGGCTCGGCTTGTACTTAACGCGGCTTGGCTTCTAAATTAGGCGGCATGGCTTGTACTTGTGGGCAGGCGGTGAAGCGGCTTGGCTTGGGGGGGAAGCGGCTCGGCTGCCAGGCGAGGCGGCATAAAGCCGTTTCAGGCAGCAGGGACACGTGTCGGCTAGCTGATGGTTGGATTGAAGGTGCATAATTATGGGAGTTCACTTTCATGGGAGGGTGCATTATGCCCGGTCAAATGGCCATTTTCGAAATTGGCTTGGTCAAACGGCCAAATTGGTAATTTTCCTTTTTTTTTTTTTTGAAAGGCGTTTTGTTGATGACTTGACTTTAGTTTTTTATTTGAAAATTGATGAAAGTTGTAACTAAAACCTAATAAAGTAATTGTTTGTTTTTTTATTATTTTTTTTAAAATGAACTGCATTAAAATCAGTGTTGTAAAAATCGTTACTAAGCGGTGATTAATCGCTAGTTAGCCAGTAACTGAGTATATTTTTGTTAATCAGTCCATTAATCGTTAGTCGAGCCTAGTCCGCCAGCCAAAAATCGGCGATTCCGACAGATTCCGGCAAAAAACCTGTATATTCCGGACAAAACATCTAAATTCCGGTCAGTTTCCAACCAAACCATGTGAATTCCTACAACTAATTTTGTATGCTTAAAAAAATGAGTTGAGTAAGAGTTGAAACCAAGCTATTTAAAATATTTAGCTATAAAAATGTGTATCTATACATAAAACTAAAAATTACATATAAAAAACCCGATCTGATTAATCCCGAGTAGCAGCTAGTCCCCACCTCACCAATCGACTAGCGACTAGCGAGTTCTCCAACCTTGATTAAAACACACCTCCGACCCAAACAGGTAAAAGGCTAAACATATTATTTTTTTTTTCTAACGGCAAACATAGAAAAGTATAATAACATAAAGTGATGAACATTTGGGTATTTTTTTCTAACGGCAAAGATAGAAGAAGTATAATAACATAGTCATAAACATTTGGTAAGTTCATGGCTCTAGTATGTAACGCATTATATATTATATATTATATAATATAAATAGAATTGATTTTGCTTCATAGGGCTGGACTAAAATCGACAATAAACGTAAAATCATGACACAAATTTATAACATTAAGTGATTCATGCAACGTAAAACGTAGACAGAGTCAACCTTATATAACCACTTGACAAAAAAATTATTATATGCAACTTGAAAAAAAAATATTTGTTACTTGACAAAAAAATTATATTATATGCTACTTAAAAAATATCACCAACAGTCGGGTCTTCCAAAACATCAAGCCACTTCCGTGACAAAGCTAGTTCTTTGATAGGTATCTACCTCTCGACTGTCTTCTGAGAACTTTCTTGATTCAGGCCCTTCTTACGGTGTCTACCACTCTTGGATGAAGCCGCTTGGGTTTTGGTTACAGGTTTGGTATCATGTACACTTTGAGTTTCAGTGGATTGTGAAGATTATGGTGGATATGGGGATTGTTGAGAATTTTGAGCCGAATGTGACATTTGAGAATAGTAGATGAAACCGGGTACGGGTAGCGGTGATGACGGATGCGGGGATCGTGGAGATGGCATGATCGGATAGTACTCTACTTCACTCATTTGTGGGGTTGTTCGGTACAAGTTCTCGGGTCCATCGGTTGACGTTGAGCAAAGAAAACGGGTGATTCGGGCTAAACGTGTTGTTGGGAAACGTGGCAAAGAGAAAAAAAATTGTGGAGTGGGTTGATGTTGATTGTGTAGGGAAGATTGTATGGTATATATGGTTAAAATTTAAGGGCTATATATAATAGCGTTTATAAAACAAACTTTATTTTGAATTTTGACCGTTTGACAACGGTCAAATCACTAAAGGCCTCACCCACTCATCTTTGGCGCTTGCGTAACAAAAAAAATAAAAATGAAATCAACTATGGGGTCAGGGGCGGACCTATAGTGTTAAAAGGGGTAACCCCCGTTGCCCCTTGACGCTCCGACGGTAGTGTAAATTTTGGAAAAATTTGACGTTTTCTCGATTTCGTTACCCCTTTATTTTGAAACGTTACCCCTATGCGGATTTTCTAGATCGCCATTGTATGGGGTCCCTCTTGACGCCCTTGCAGTGTTGTATGGGACACCATAGTACTTAGGTGACGAGGACGTGAGCCCACACCAGGCAATCTTAGCATGTGTTTCTAGAGATTTGGTATTTTTTTTTTCTGAAAAGAACAAGTGTACGGGACTTTAGCAGAAAAAGAAAGTTCCTAGCACCGTTACTGTTTCATTTCGAACACTAATTTGGTTTTGGCAAGTTCTAAACATATATTTAGGGCATGTTTGGGTAAACTTATTGAAACAACTTATTGACTTATTGGCTTCTTGGAAAAGTCAGGATTTTGTGACTTATTGACTTATCCCCCTCACATACACCCTCTTTGCCAAACATCATTTTAGAGCTTATGACTTTTCAAAAATTCAATAAGTCAATAAGTTGTTTCAAAAAGCTTACCCAAACATGCCCTTAGTTTTAATCAGATGTTGTGTTTATTAAATTAAAGGTTATTTTTAAACATGAAATGTACAAATCCAACTATAGTCACGTTCTAGAAAGCTAGGGTGTGACAATAACTTTTTTTTAGATGTTTAAGTATTTAACATACATCTTATGTTGTCAGCTATGAAATGTGAGCTATCGTTCGGAACTTGGACTTGTAGTTTAGTTACTACTAACCTTCGCTCCCCATCCACCACTTGTGGCCTAGTGGTAGGAGGTTTGGATCTCCAGTGGAGACCCAAGTTTGATACCTACTTGTATCACTATTGGTGGATTAATGTAATGAAAGATTTGAGCTATGTCTTGTGCGAGGTTGTCAGTTTGAATCTCGAGCTTACCCGGGTTTTCGTCCAACCGTGTGTTACGCTAGAGAGTTCTGCTCTTGTGGTAGCACAACGGCTGTCAAGTGGCAGCTGACGGTATGGTTTCCCAGGGGAATGACCAAGGCAGTGACGGAGCTTGACCAAAAGTTCTGAGGGACGGAAAGTCATGAGACCCAATTTATATATTGTATAAATATTTAAGCAAAATAATTGGGGGATAATCCTATATAATTTTAAAATTTCAGGACGAAAAATAAGAAATTTTACACTTCTAACCGAAACATTGGGAGGCGGGTGAACCCCCCCCCCCCCACACTAAGCTACGCCCCTGGACCAAGCCAAACTCTGAAGCTTGGGCCCTGTAAAGACAACATCGTCTGGCTTAAGTGGGGCAACAGGGCTCTTCAATTTGAAAAATGTAGTGGTCTTAACACAAAAAAAAAAAAAAATCGCCTTTAAAAAAAAAAACTATCGCTCCCCCTGCTGCCATTTAAGGTGCATGACATTGACATACCTTGGTGATACTAGGATGATTAGTACTTTTCAAGATCTAGTTTTTGGTTTAACAATTACTTAATAGTTAAATTAAGATATAATATGAAATGTTTAAAACCAAGTATGGTAAACAGTTTTGACTTAATTTTTTTTTTGATAAAATACAATTTAGAAAGAAATTTACATCGAGATAGATGGTAAACGGGCAATAAACTGCACCGCTACCTCTCCATGTTGAATCAGTTTTGTTTAAACATAATGGAAAACATGAAAACATACCTGTCACCGCAGACAGTGCAGTGGAGAATCCAGTGAGAGAAGAAGCCACAGAGTTCGACATCTTTGTCAAGGTAATCTGGTTCCTCCTTAGGGTGCAGACTG
The DNA here is from genome assembly GCF_002127325.2 of Helianthus annuus. NCBI lineage: Eukaryota > Viridiplantae > Streptophyta > Magnoliopsida > Asterales > Asteraceae > Helianthus > Helianthus annuus. The sequence goes on along the minus strand of NC_035441.2, from coordinate 169,909,060 downwards.
ATGATGGTGATGATTAAACAGAATAGGGAGTTCGGCTATGGAGAGAGAGGTCGATATTGATGTTATGATTATTAGGTTGTGTGTCTAACCTTAGAACCTCTACATAAGTCTCCTTATATAAGCACCAAAGAGGAAACCTAATTAGTTAATAAGGGTAATATGGTCCATCAACAATTACCAACTAATTATTTAATAGGTTATTATATATTTTGATCTATATAATGTAAATGATTATAATGGCTACTAGATTAAATATTAAAACATAATATATTCAAGCTTACATTCTCCCACTTAGCCGAGTAATCATTTACTATGAGTATTAGATGAGCCTGATCAGGAGTTAACACTCATTTTAGCCTTAAACAAGTACTATAGCAGAGAAATACAGCCGTTGAATCATTATGCGACTCAGGACCCCCATTAGTCATACTATAGCCTTAATTTAAAACCTAATCATTATGATCAAAATACGCATAAGCCCTTTGTTTGATTTGTAACTTTATTTGTCTATATGCCATTATACCGGTTGAACATATTCTAAGAGACATAAAAAATCAAACTGAGGAAATTTCATTAATCATAAAACGTAAGATAGTACAATATGCTTAAATAAGGTCTTTACTAAATCCCATATTCCGAACATCTTCTTCGTAAACCTTAGGAGGGAGACCTTTAGTCATCGGATCCGCAAGCATATCTTTAGTACTAATATACTCAATACAAAGATTATTTTCCTCAACTCGTTCACGTACGAACAAATATTTTTTATCGAGATATAAACCAACTCCAGTCGAACTGTTACTGTTCGAGAAACTAACGGCAGCTGAATTATCACAATAAAGCTTCAATGGTCTAGAAATGGAATTAACGATTTTGAGTCCAGTGATCAGATTTCTAAGCAACATTCCATGACAGGTTGCGTTATAAACTGCAATGTACTCTGCCATCATTGTGGAAGTTGTGGTCAACTGTTGTTTATGACTCTTCCATGAGATAGGTCCGCCTGCTAACATAAAAATATAGCCCGAAGTGGATTTCTTATCATCTTTGCATTTGGCAAAGTCAGAATCAGAATAGCCCACCACTTCTAAATGATCACTTCTTCTATAAGTCAGTTTATAGTCTTTCGTCCCTTGCAGATATCGAAGTACCTTCTTAGCTGCTTTCGAGTGATCTATGCCAGGATTAGTCTGATAATGGCCTAACATTCCAGCAATATAAGCGATATCTGGGTGAGTACAGACTTGAGCATACATCAGGCTCCCGACTACTGACGCGTAAGGTATCTGGCTCATTTGCTCCTTCTCAGCCTCTATTGTCGGACACTGGAATGAACCGAAAACATCTCCCTTAACTACTGGAGCGACGGAGGGTTTGCACTGTTGCATGTTGTAACGTGTAAGGACACGATCTATGTAAGCCTTCTGGGATAATCCTGAAATCCATTTGTGTCTATCTCGGTGAATTTCGATGCCAATGATGTAAGAAGCATCTCCGAGATCCTTCATGTTGAAGTTATGCGAGAGTAACCACTTCGACTCATGAAACATGTCTAAACTATTACTTGCCAATAGAATATCATCTACGTAAAGGACAAGTATAGTAAAGTTACTCCCACTCATCTTGAGGTAGGTGTATTGATCCACTTGATTCTTCATAAAACCTTGTTTCTTCATGACTTCATCAAACTTGAGGTACCACTGACGTGATGCTTGTTTCAACCCATAAATGGATTTCTTCAACTTACAGACTAGATGCTCCTGCCCCTCAGGTTTAAAGCCTTCAGGTTGTTTCATGTAAACTGTCACACCCTGAATATTGCGGAAGCGTGATTATGGTGTGACTTTCTTAGTATCATTGCATTCAATCACAACAACAACTATATGATAAAAACCATAGATTTGTCATCCATTCAATAAGTTTAAAAACATAACAACATTGTCTGAAACATAGACTTTAAATTCAAGTTTTACAAACCATACGAATTATTTAGGTGTTCACTAAGGACTCGACAAAAGATATTAAATAAAACCAGGATTTGGGAGGAGTGTCTGGTCCAGGATAGGACACCCTAGCCAAACCCTAAGACCATGGATGACATCTTTTATTCTTGATATAACTTGAAACATGCAAACGCCCGCCAGATCCAAATCTAATTCCCTGAAATACATGTAGTTTGAAAACATCAACAAAAGTTGAGCGAGTTCATGTGTTTGTTTGTGTGTATGAATAAAACCTTTGTAGTCATTGTATGTATGTATGTTTGTAAATCCTGGTATGAAAGCAAAACAAGGAAACAGATCGATTAATGGTTTGCAAGGCCATTAACATACGTGCAACGGCGTAGGAAGGCTCAAACCTAGCAGATTTGTACCGGGCCTCCGGCTGTAAGACATAGTCACCTCATGGGCCAACCCAGGTCCACATGGGTGTGGGCTCGCTACACCCAAATAGATCTATCACTCATGTCCCTTGGTCCTAACACGAGGATTAATGGTCTTGGGAGTGCGCCTACCCATTCACATGATCTACTATACTTTCCAAAGCTAACCATACCAATTGTAATTGTATGTAATCATTTTGTAACATGTACTTCACCCCCGAAGTTATAAAACTGAAAACAGTTAAAAGAAAATGGGGACATGAACTCACAGTCTTGCGTCTTCGGGTCACAGTAACTCAAAGCTCCTTCGGTGAACACGACTACCTACAACGTGCTAATGTCTATTAGACGAACGGGCCGTGACTTGATTTAGTATTAATGTCTTTGTGTTACGTTTCTTTTATGTCTTTGATATTATTCCAAGTTATATAATTATTGTCAAGATAATTAATATTTTAACTTAAATTATATTTATTAAATTTTGGAATAATTGTTAAACAATATATATTAACTTAATACTTCCCAAGTATTGATACTTGTATTTCCTTCCCAAGGATGGGGGCATCTTTTACATGTGTATTCGTATTCTTGTATTTGTATATTTTTGCCATGTTTTGGTGCCGTATTCCGATATATACGTGTGAGAATACGTATTTTTATTGTATTCATTAAGTATTCACATACTTAAATTTATATTAAATTTTCCGGAATATTATTTCTAACAAACGCCCACCAATATAGATATTTCTAATATATATATAGGGTTAGGTTAACGTACAAATGCCCTTATCGTACATTGCGTACGCTACAATCTCAGCCGTCCGATCATCTTCCCGCATTGAATTCGCATGTTGTTTTTTTGTAACAATTTCGCGTGTTGGTTTTTTAACATGCGATTTCATCAAAATTACCACATGCGAAATTGTTACAAAAAAAAAACAACATGCTATTTCATCATAATTATCACATGCGAAATTGGTACAAAAAACAACATGCGAATTCATCAAAAAATATCACATGCGAAATTGTTATAAAAAAAACAACATGCTATTTCATCAAAATTATCACATGCAAAATTGGTACAAAAAAACAACATGCGAATTCATCAAAAATTATCATATGCGAAATTGTTATAAAAAAAAACAACATGCGATTTTAAAAAGCGGGAAGATGATCTGACGGCTGAGATTGAAGCGTACGTAATGTACGATAAGCAATATTGTATAGTATTCTTTACCTATATATATATATATATATTCAAGAAATATTACTTAGAAAAATTATTTATAATTTTTCTCTTGGCAAAAATATTTGTAGTTCCAAAATAATATATTTTCAAGTTTACTCAAGAAAATATATATTTTTCCCAAAAATGATATATCTTCTAATAATTCCAAGGAAATATATATATATTTTTTATTCACCAAAAATTGTATATTTCCTTCTTGTCAAAATATGATATAACTTTGTGATAACCATAAAAATCATATTTTCATTTCCCTGTGTCCAAAATATTTATTTACCAAAAATTAACTGTGAATTAAGTTCCGGAATATTTTGTAAGTTACATTTCTTGTTCGGTTTCGCCAATATTTTTGTGTGTAACTTGTATACTTATTCCTTGAGATTTTGGGTAATACTTTGGATGGTAATTCTTGGTGTTTTGTGAGTTGTATTATTTCAAGTCCTAAAATAATATAACTATTACACAAAGTATACAAATAATCACACATGTGTGTCTTCATTGTATATATATATTCTAAATATATATTTAGCCATTTTTATTTATAAAAACCAACCTTCAATATTTGTATTTTTGTAACAAAAAATTATGGCAAAGTTTATGTAACCATTGATTGTTGAAAATACACTTGTAAGTGTATGTTTATAAATATTTTTCTAAGTGTTTATATTTTTAGGAAATTTTGCCATAGTTTCCCCTAAAAATGGAGGTTTCCATGTTTTCAATCATATCATTTTCTTTTGTAAAATCATCACAATCAATTCACAATCAACTCTAAACAACTTACACTTACCAATTTTGCCAAAACCATGCTTAATCTACCACTTCATGAACTTGAAAGTTTGTGAAAATTTGTAGTAACTTGGTAGTGTGTTTAGTGAGTTTAGTTACCCTTTAAAGTGTGGTTGTTTATTTAAAAACATCATTCTTGAATGATTTAGATGTTTACAACTTGTAATTATGTTTTATAAAAATGTTTCTTTATGAAATTTTCTTGTTACACAAGTGTTTCTACACTTGGTTAATCACTAAAAACAAGTCTTGTTTATGTAAGAACCAAGATTATATGAAACTTATGTTTTTAACTTGGTTTCTTTAGAATAATCCATGAAATATTTAGATCTACAAGATTAACAATATACTTTGATCATTACTTTACAAGAAAACCTTATGTTTCTTTCAAGTTCATGCTTTATGTGTGGATGATTCATCATCCTTCAACAATTTCTACTTTCACATCTTGCTAAATTATGTTTTTAATCATGATTTAGCAAGACCTTATGATGATTAACATCACTTCTACAAACAATCAAAGATCAACAAACATAACAACTTATATTCATCAAGATATCTTTACTAAACAAGCTTATGTTCATGTCCACTTCATATGATTCTTTAGTGTTCTTGATGTTTTTGATTATGATTCATCATTAACCACTTAAAATAGATGTAGAATAGACAGATCAAGGTTCTTACCACTAGCACAAGGCTAGGGATGATTCTATTGGAGAAACTGAGTGGATAAAAGCAATTAGAGAAGGTCCTTTAGCTTCCAAAGCCACCAAGCTCCTTTGTATACCTTCTAGCACCCTTGTAAGTGTATGGATTGTATGAAGGAAGTTGAATGATGATGATGGTGGTTGTGGTGGGTTTCGGCCGAGAACAAGAGCAAGGGAGGGAGAGAGAGGTGTGTGAAGTGTGTTATGATGAAATGAAATCAAGAACTCTTAAGGCTTTCTTATAATCTATCCTAACCTCTTAACCCTTGTGTAATGTGTTATAAAAAGTAAATACAAGATCCAATAATTTATTAAATTAAATCAAGATGGTGGGGGCCAAGTATGGGTCGTCCCATAGGTGGGGGGGGGGTCTAGCTTAGGTTTGAACCATTTAGTTGTAATCTAGTTCAAATTCAAGTATTGGTTACGTGTTTCAGTTATTAGATATTTTTAGGAGGTGTTATGATGTTCGGTGATCATAACTAGCTTGGAAACATTAAAACAGTGCTTCTAGTGTTAATTTGGTGTTTCGAGTAGTGTCCGGTTGTTCGGTTAGATACTGATTCGTTAAAGTGCTAAACCTTGCAGTTTAGTGTTCTTTATGTACCCTTTTGTGACACTTTTAATTCCCGACACTTAGGAAAGCATTCAGGACCACTTTGCCATATTTCTGCACAATATAAGTATGTTAAAATGTTGATTTATGCTGAATTTTGCTGAATTCAGCACTTTGGGTGAGTTTTAGGCACTTTCCGGCACTTAAACTATTACTTAGAAAGGCAGTTTTGTGATCCTTACTTCCCTACACTCTATACTAGTGTAGTACTTAGTTTCTGGCTCATACTGGGTCTCAAAACACTGTCTGTCTATGTGCTGAGTTATGTCAGCATTTGCTGATTTATCCATTTACTGTGCTAACTGTGCTTTGTGCATCATTTATGTCAATATGTTTGCAAGCAGTAATGATATGACATTATGCAATATGTAATGCACATGTAAATATAATGCAGTAATCAGAAAGCAGTCAATTGTAATTCAGCACAGTCATTAAGCACTAATCAAGATTAATTAATTGTACGGATACCTGGATTTTTGACAGTTGTCACATAAACATCTTCGTCTAAGTCTCCGTTAAGGAAAGCGGTTTTAACATCCATCTGATGCAACTCTAAATCAAAATGAGCTACTAAGGCCATGACGATCCTTAATGAATCTTTACGAGAGACAGGTGAAAACGTCTCTTGATAATCAATTCCCTCTTTCTGAGTGTAGCCCTTTGCAACCAATCTCGCTTTGTAGCGTTCAACGTTCCCATTCGGATCCAGTTTTGTTTTGAACACCCATTTACATCCTACGGGTTTGACACTGTTGGGTAATTCTACTAAATCCCAAACGTCATTTTTCTTCAGGGATTCAAGCTCATCAATCATTGCTTTATTCCATTCAGAAGACTGATCACTGCTAATGGCTTCATTGTAAGAGATAGGATCATTGAGCTTTCCGGGATCCATTTCAGTCAGGTAGGTAACATAATAATCCCAATTAGTAGCCCTTCTTTGCCTAGATGACCTCCTGAGTGGATTATCGGGTTCAGGGATGTCTTGGTTTTGAGCGTTTGATGTGCCTTCGTCATGAGGTATAATGGGTTCTGATTGTAGAGGTTCATTTGGAGTTGGTGCAGTAGCTTCAGGTACAGTAGTTGCATTGGGTACAAGAGGAGTAATCAGAGTAATGGTAAGCGACGAGTCTCCCCCCCCCCCCCCGCATCTTGTACTTCTTGCAATTCTTCGTAAGGGTTGGTACTGCTCCCACTGACCTTGAAATCCTCCAGGAACGCAACACGCTTGGTTTCAACAATACGGGTGACATGGGAAGGACAATAGAAACGATAACCCTTTGAATTATCAGGATACCCGATAAAGAAACAGGTAACTGTTTTAGGGTCAAGTTTCCTTAGGAAAGGATTGTAAAGTTTTGCTTCAGCAATGCAGCCCCATACTTTCATATATTTAAGACTCGGTTTCCTTCCTGTCCAAAGTTCATAAGGAGTTTTAGGGACAGACTTAGAAGGAACTCTATTGAGTATATGAACAACTGCTTTTAACGCTTCAGTCCAGAGGAATAATGGTAAATTAGTGTTGGCTAACATACTACGCACCATGTTCATAAGGGTACGGTTTCTTCTTTCAGCGACACTGTTCTGCTGAGGTGTGCCAGGCATGGTGTATTGGTTCACAATCCCCTGGCCCTTACACAACTCATAAAATGGACCAGGAACTTGACCCACATCGGTATGTCTTCCATAATATTCACCGCCTCTATCTGATCTCACAACTTTAATCTGACGATCTAATTGTTTTTCAACTTTAGCCTTATAATCTTTAAAAGTTGTAAGAGATTCAGACTTTTCCTTAATTAGATACAAGTACATGTAATGAGAATAATCATCATGAAACTGATAAATGAAGTATGTCATGTTATGCCAGCGATTTGGTACGGACCACTAATGTCAGTATGAATGAGTTCTAATAAATTAGAGCTCCTAGTGGCACCTTTCTTATTCGCTAATGTCATTTTACCTTTAAGACATTTGACACATGTTCCAAAATCAGAGAAATCGAGAAGAGGTAAGACTTCATCCTTTACGAGACGATTTAATCATTCTCTTGAGATGTGGCCTAAACGTTGATGCCACAACATGGATGAAGTCTCTAAGTCTCGTTTCTCTTTCATCTTTGTGAGTAATTCATTAATGTTATATGACAACAAAGATTTGGAAAAATTATCATCTAGTTCTAATCTATAGAGACCACCATCTAGAATACCAGTACCATAAAGAACAGAATCATAGAGGCTAGAGAGTTTGCGATGACCATGGGAAACAATAAAACTGTCCATGTCTAACTTTGGTCCTGATACAAGGTTCCGAGTTACCTCAGGAACATATAAGGTATCATAAAGTTTAATACATAAACCAGTTTTCATAAATAATTGTAATGTTCCAATGGCCTTCACTTCTAATTCTCGATCAACCCCAACCTTAAGCGTTCTTTGGTTTTTTTCCAGCTTCCGGATTGTAAGGAATCCCTGTCTTGAATTGGTAACATGAACCATAGAACCAGAATCAAACCACCAAGAATAAGCAGGAACATTTAAATTATAGGACTCAAGTATCCTAAAATAATCGTTACCTTTCTTAGCCAGCCACTCCTTAAAGTCAGGGCATTCCTTATGCATATGTGCTGCCTTTTTACAAAACTTGCAGTGGATTTTGCCTAAAGAGTTCTTAGAGCTAGAGGGTGCACTTGTATTGGGATTGGGCCTTTGGACTTTTGAATCATCCTTCCTCTGATGATTGTTCTTCCTCTTATTAGAATTGGAGGTGGTGAAGTTTGCAACATCAGTAGTGCGATCCATCCTCATACGCTCCTCCTCCTGTACGCATATACCGACCAGCTCACTCATCGTCCATTTGTCCTTCTGAGTGTTGTAATTGATCTTCAATGCTTCAAAGGACGAAGGAAGCGAAGTAAGGATGAAATGAACGAGGAAACCATCACTGATTTCCATTTCCAGCCCCTTCAGCTTATTGGCCATGTCATTCATCATCATGATGTGCTCGCGAATGCCGCTCCTCCCATCATACTTAGTTGTCACCAGCTTGAGAATAAGGGTACTAGCGTGAGCTTTAGAAGTCCCCTTGAACTGCGCCTCCACAGAAGCCAAGTAGGTTTTCGCATATTCAGAATCAGGAATGGCTCCTCTGATTGCATTGCTTATGGACTGCTTCATGAACATGAGAGACATGCGGTTACACCTAGTCCACTTTTCATGAGTCAAGTGCTCAACAGCAGTACTTTGAGGAGTGAGGTCCGCTGGCTTATTCTCTCTTACAGCATAGTCAAAGTCCAGCAGTCCAAGCGTAAGCATGAGAGCATCCTTCCATGCAACAAAGTTATCACCAGTCAAAGGTGGAATCCCGCAATTGGACGCTGATAGTGGAAATAAGATGAGCAAGTTATGATACTAAGGAAAAAGTCCTAATGTGATCTAAGGGCATGTTATACTAAGGCAGGCATAAATAATGACCATTTTAATTATGAAGCTGTGATATTATCTATTACTAACATCAAAATAATAGACTTAGTTAAAATTCTACTTAAACGAAGACAAATCAACTTTGGCCAGAAGTGTAATCATTTAAGCATGTGTGCAAAGTGTTTGTGACAAATCAGCTTTAGCCAGAAATGAAACAATCACTTTAGTTATGCAGTTGTTAAGTATGTTATATATGAAAGAATTAAATCATCTTTGGCCAGATATTAAGACATTCACGTTTATAATGCACACTTAACATAGCTTTCGTAATACTTGAACGATAAGTAGATGTATCAAATCAGCCTTGGCCAGAAATGATACATCAGAAGCTCATTCAAGTTAAGCTATTTTGGTTTTGTAAAACATTATCTGATTCTGATTAATTAACTAAGTATTTACAAAACCAATTATTTAGTTCACATTAAACAGCCTAAAATAATGAGGTTTCGAGTGAGATCTCGACTCAGTTATGAGGTCTCGAGTGAGATCTCGAGTCACGTCTCGACTCATCTTGTAACATTATGAGGTCTCGACTCATTAAGGTCTTGAGTCGCAACCTCAGTGTCTCGAGTCGTAATCATGGTCTCGACTACTATGTTTTATGAGATCTCGACTCCTTGATGAGGTCTCGAGTCGCAACCATGGTCTCGAGTTGTGAAGATTGAAGCCCTTAGTCGAAACCTCAGTGGTCTCGAGTCGAAAACTTATGGTCTCGAATCAAAATCGTTGTCTCGCGTTGTGAAAATTTGAGAACTCTTATGATTTCGAGTCGAGATCTTGTGGTCTCGAGTCGAGATCTTGGTCTCGGGTCGTTAAAAGTGATCTCGAAACTCCTGTTAACAATTGTTAATGTAAAAGTAACTGAAAATTCAAATTCTTAGGGATTTTGCGATATGGTTTCCTGTTTTAGTGATGATCTAATTTTATCAAATATTTCGAAAGTTATAATCTGTTTATCTTTTAAGAGTTTTCAAAAATGTTTAGAGGACAAAATCAGATCAAAACAAGAAAAAACACTCAATAATCCGAATCATATTCCAAAACATAAGGAATTTTCGAATTTTCCTAAGAACATATGATGAACCCTAAAAAATAAAACATAATTCTGGAACCCGAAACTTGATTTTTAAGGCTTTTAAACAAAATTTCGGTCATAAAACATAACCCATTTAATTTCGAGTGAACATATAATTAATCTTTTCCGAAAACAGTGATCTCGAGTGGCTATATTCGACTCGAAACCGGCTGTGAATTATATTAGACTTTCAAAATTCCGTTTTCCAGATTTCTATCCCAGAATTGATGGATACGAAAACAGAACTGACTACTCAACATATGCTCTGATACCGCATGTTGAATCAGTTATGTTTAAACATAATGGAAAACATGAAAACATACATGTCACCACAGACAGTGCAGTGGAGAATCCAGTGAGAGAGAAGCCATAGAGTTCGACATCTTTGTCAAGGTGATCTGGTTCCTCCTTAGGGTGCAGACTGATGATGGTGATGATTAAACCGAATAGGGAGTTCGGCTATGGAGAGAGGGGTCGATATTGATGTTATGATTATTAGGTTATGTGTCTAACCTTAGAACCTTTACATAAGTCTCCTTACATAAGCACCTAAGAGGAAACCTAATTAGTTAATAAGGGTAATATGGTCCATCAATCATTACCAACTAATTATTTAATAGATTATTATATATTTTAATCTATATAATGTAAATGATTATAATGGTTACTAGATTAAATATTAAAACATAATATATTTAATCTTACACTCCACACATTCAATATAATACAATTTTAAATTGCATTATATATGGACTTTAGATAAATAGATTGTTGATTAGTGTTACAATCGAGCGTTTTTATATGATTGGACTATCTGAAAAGAAGTATACACAGTTACAAATTTAGAAAAGTGCATCACTAAACATACCCGTATACTTTGATGGCTCTTAATTTCCGATTTTAGCCTGTAAACTAGTTTTGGATATATTTAAAACAACTAGTTTTGGACAACTAGTTAGTAAACGGGTAATAAGCTGCGCCGCTACCACTTTTTGAATAGCAAAACTAAGTCTTTTAAAAACTACATCCAATTTTAATTTTCAATTGCCAAAACTAACAACATAGTGGGTTAACAAAAATAGATTTATTGTCCAACAGATTTAGGTTTAAAACCCCTAATTATTTTATATTTTTTGACAGCTAAACTTTTATACCATGGGAATTGAACCCGTGACCCCTCCTATTTTAAACCCTATCCAATTTACCAACACCACTGAGCTATTTTTAAGTTGATTAAAAACCCCATATTTAACTTGGGCATAAAACTTCAGATACTAGTTCTCTAGTAGTATGAAACTGGCCCGAACCAGCCCGGTGATTGGGTCGTGTCGATTTGGTTTACACTAGTTGTAAATAGGTTGGGCCATGATTGCTTAAGGTTCTCGTCTTGGCCAGGCCTTAGTTCAAAATTGACCCAGTTCACTTTACCTGTAAATGGGTTGGGCCGAGGTTGCCCTTGGATCATGGATCATTGGATGGGCTGCCTCCAATTCAAACTTTTTGTTTGCATGGGCTTCTTTTGTTTATAGACAGTCAACATAGCAAGTTTGACTGAATGTTATCATATGAAAACACCAAAGTCAAAACTCATAAGCAAGAATTTGATGAAACGAGGTTTTCGTTGTGTAGGTCCCACCGCAGTCTATTCGTTTATGCGAATCTCATATGGTTAATGATCATCATGTATCATGTTTAAGATATCTCGAATGCAATAGCATTGTTAGATACAACAAGAAACCAACAATTTTAGATGACACTTATCTTTACCAGGGTGAATGAATTGCTTGAATCAAATTTATCAAGGGTAACATAGCTAATCTAGCGGTCAATAATTCTGTCATTTAACATGATTAAGATTAGAATGTTCATTGTTGAGAAAATAGGTGTGTGAATTTCTTATAATGATATTCTTTACAACAATAAGATGTTTGGCACGTGTCGTTTTCGTTTTGTATTCTTAATTAAGTAGGTTCTTTGGTTTATTGCATTATTTTTGGCTGGTCACATGAGACATGCTCAGCTGTTTTGCCTGATTAGGCAACATGTTTGTGTCTCATGTAATGTAAGCATTTGGGCCTCCCCTCTCTCAGTCTCACACGCAAACCATATATATAGAGTACAACACAAATGATGTAACAACTTGTGCCATTTTTTATCAAAAAATTGTAGTAAAACATTCATAAAGACAATGAAATTTTAATTGTAGTAAAACATTCATAAAGACAATGAAATTTCGAAATCAAAATAGTGAAAAGGGTGTGGGTTTATAATCTTTGTCAACATGAAAGAAAATTTGAGAGAGAGAATAAGAAATTGGGTCAACTCAGCAAAGTCATGACTTTTTTCATATGCTTTCTACAAAAAAAAAATTATTTAATCTCCGATCCAATTGTACACACATGCATATATATACGTCTTATAAAAATAATAATTTATAAAAGATTTCAGGATAAGATAGCGCATACGCGTGGAGATAAAGGTACCTGTGTCAATTAATTGCACGTATTTTTGTAGCATTACATGTGAAGTTGAATACACTATAAAATGGATTGGACACACAATTATAATTTAAAATGAATCAAAACTCATTATAAAAACAAATAAAAAGCTAAAAAGTTGGACGCGATATTGTAATTAGTATCACACATTATTGCAAAAAAGCAAACCCTTTAAAAATAATATTAAAATAATAGAGATGAGATTGTGATATTAAAGAATATACATGTATATATGTGTCTATTTGAATGTGTGATTGATGTTGTTAGTTGGGAATTAAATTTGAGGGGAATGTTTTGGTCCCCAAAAACATGCCATGTTACTTTTGGTAAATGCACACACGATGGCCATACTATAATGTTCTTATGGATAAAATATGAAAGATATAGTTGTGTCGTATAGCATAACTATACGCGTTTATTATCTATTATATTAGGCTTAAATCTCCATTGATCTATCTATGTCGTACCAATAACTTGATCTATCTATCTATGTCATATCAATAACATGGATAACTTACTATGAGATTATGTTACTTCTTTCTCTAGGGGTGTATGCAAGTCGGAGAAACATATAAAAGCGTAATAACTACACCACATAACACATACATGAAAAACCTAGTTATAACATACAAAGATGATCAAAGTGTAATCTATCTATACTATATTAATAAAGGGGGGTGTGTATGCGAGACCGGGGGGTGTCATCTATCTAAGTCATCTACTAATATCGATGTTGGCGACCTTAGTTGTCTCATGTGTAACTCGGAGGAAGAAACAGTTGATCACGTTTTCGTAGGGTGTTTTGTTGCTTCGATGGTTTGGGAAGGAATTTCGTCTTGGTGTAAAATTCCAAACATTATAGTCTTTTCGCTCAAAGATTTGCTCTCCATTCACAAAGGTCTTAAAGATTCGGATAAGAAGAGGAGTGCGGTCCATGGTATAATTATGATAGCTTGTTGGTGTTGCAAGAAATAATTTCAAGTTTTCTAATTCTCCAGTTAGAATTGAAGGCATTATAAGTGAGATCAAGGCTTTTAGTTTTCTTTGGTTTTCCACGAGATCTAAGTATAAAGGGATTGATTGGCATGATTGGGTTTCTTTTGTAAATATGTAAGTTTTGTGTGTAGTTTTTTTGTCGGCCCGGCTTGGGTCGGCGTTCTCTTTTTAATGAAGTTTACTTTTCAAAAAAAAAAATCTACTTTTTTTGTTTCTCCACCTATCTCTCCTAATTAATTATAAACTAGAATTACGACCCGCCGCAATGCGGCGGGATTCTTTAGTTATAACTAAGTCGATTTAGGACGTGCACGTTATGTTGAACCTGTCAAACGGGAAAAAATAGACGATGTAAAAACGTTCACCCACACACGCACATTGTGTCATGTTAACTCGCAAAGTTTAGAACGAAACGTGAAAAATGCTAAACCATAGACGCACGTTGCGATGTTTTAAGTCACAAAATTCAGAACAAAGCATAAAACGAAAAATTTGCGGAAAATGAAAACTATAAAGGACCAAAGTTGAAAGTAAAAAAGTTGTGAGGATAGATTGCAAAAGATAAAAAGTTTCGTGTTAAAAGTAAAAAAAAACAAAAACAAATAGTTTTGGGTTAAAAGTAATTTATGAAATACTTTTAGGGGAAAAGTAAAAAAATCAATTTTTTTTTTTTGAAAAAGCCCCAAAGCCAAGGTTACAACAACCATATGCATAACCATTTTTTTTTTTGAAAAACCCACAAAGCCAAAATTACAACACATAAGTATAAAAAATCAAAGTGGTTAAATCGCAAAAGATGGAAACGTTTGAATTAGAAGTAAAAAATCAAATTAATAAAAGGGGTTAAATTACCAAAGATTAAAACTTTAAACTTAAATTGTTAAAGATTAAAAATTTAGGGTTAAAAAGGAAAGAAAGATTAAAAATTTTAAACTTAAATTGTCAAATATTAGAATTTTAGGGTAAATTGTCAAAGACTAAAACTTTAGGGTTAAAAAGGAAACAAAGATTAGAAGTTTAAACTTAAATTGTCAAACATTAAAACTTTAAGGTTAAAAAGGGAAATTTTCTTTTTTTTTGAAAGACTCCCAAAGCCCAACTTACAACACATATATGCACTAACACCTTGCTTATTTATAATACTTGGTTTTTAATTAAAGTTAAAGATAGTTAATATATAATCAACCAAATGAATTTAATATGAAATTAATTACTAAGGGTTTGCTATTCAGAAAGGGGTAGCGGCGCAGCTTGTTGCTCGCTTACCCGCGATATTAATGTAGTTCGGCCAGTTCACGTATAATATAAAACTAAATCTAAATTAATGAATCATAAAAAAAAGTTGATAAATTTGATTAAAAAAAAAATTACTAATTTTTAGATGAGCATATCAAGATCAAAATTATTTTGGTTAAAACATTAAAAAACAAAGAATAATAATAATAATGATAATTGATTTTATGATTAATTTCTAAAACAATTGAAATATTTAATGTGGTTGGATGGTAATAATGAGAAAATACAATAATGTTAAATAATAAAAAAATAGATTGTATTAAAAAATCAAAGTTAATACTCAGTTAAAAGAAATACGTTAACAATTTACATTACGTTTTATTCTATTATTAGTATAATACACGAGTTTATTTAACCATTCTATGCATATGTTCATTTTATAACATTATTTTTTATTGCTAATTGTACAACATTACAGTTATCAACCCATATAATACACGGGAATGTAACCTTGTTTTAATATATGTTAGCTTGTATGAATCAGACATGAGAATCAAGCCAAAACAACGAGCCTAGCACCAAATTAAGTTGAACAACTGAGCCGAACCAAGCCTCAAACTTGGCAAGCTTCGCTTCGGCTAGAAATGTAATTATGTAAATGAGCCGAGCCACACGTGAGCTATTCGAGATCATCTCGCTGAAAACTCGAATCAAGTCGAGTTTAAACGAGCTCAAATTATTATTGAGGCCCATTTAATAAACAAGACCAAACCATAGCTTCAAATATCGATTTCGAGCCAGCTTGCGAACTTAAACGAACAAATGTAATATATATAACTTTTATTTAATATACTAAATATATATTTATATAATATAATTATTATATACAAACCTATGATAATAATAATATTATATTTTATATAAAAATTATAACTATAAATATATATGTAAATAATAATAAAAATAACTAAATAAATAATAAATAATACATGAGGCGAGCTCAAAGTTGTAAAACTACTCACGAGCCATGCTAAAACTTTATAATTACAAGTCGAGCTCAGGCCTGAACTTTCTCGAAAGTATACGACCTGAGCTTACAAACTCAGGCTCATTTACACCCGACTAGGTTGAGCTAGTGCACAGTGTACACCCCCGACCTCTTATAACATCGCGTCATTATGATTAGCCAAATATGCAAGGCTTGCATCGATTAAAACCATAAAGAGAATAAACTGTGACAAGAAAGTAAATACACAATATCCATTTATGATCAAACAGTTCAAAAGATCTATATGTAAAATGAGTCTGCAATCACTTCATCAAAATTCAAAAGACATCATAAATTCCACTATTGAATCATAAATGTGCATCTTCAAGAAAATTCACTGGTATGCTAACCTCTAAAATCATTTAAAAAATTAATAAACTTTAGAATAACCATAACTTAAAACAATAAAACACACATTATATTTTAGAAATCCCACTTCCAAGAGTAAGCTCAAGATCATCCATCCCAACATCATGAATCCTTTCTCCTTCCCAAGCCTTCACACCACCATTTTCAAACTCAAACTCCATCCCTTTCCCCTTATCAAAACCGCCATCATCGGCTTCAGCTGCCGGAGCCACCGGTTTCACCAGGTTAAAAGTTGGCGAGTTGGGGTTCGTCAACATCGGCTCGTAGTTCTTAAACCTCACCCATTGGCATGAGTCAATGGTGGAGCAATCAGATTCATCACCCTCGGGTATGGTTGCTGGTGTGAACCGTTGGTACTTCGTAGGGCTCGTAGGTGCAGATGACGCGAAGACCGGCAAGTTGAAAGAAGAAATTGATTGCTTGCTAAATGACTCCCAGTTGAAATTGTTCGGTTTCGGGCACTTTGAAATCGGGGACGAGAGCGGTGGGGTAACGGGGGCACTGTTTGAGATACGCAAAGGGGGGAGTGAAGCCAGGATGGTGTTATTAAGATACGCAAACGGGTTCTTGTTCATGTCCAGGGTGGACGGGCTCGGAAACGACGAGGATGACGGGCTGCATTGATATGATGGGATCGGGGTAGGGAATGATGAAGACGATGGGCTCGGTCTTTGGGAAGAACATGGAGTTGTAGCATTCGATCCTGCACCGGTATCAATGGTAGGCAGTGGTGGCCTGGAACCCTGTAATTCAAACAAACACTTAAGTTACAAACTTAATTACAAATTCCCTGCCGTTTAGATAAAAGAATCATGAATTTCTGCAATTTTTTTATTAAATTTACAGAAATTCTGGTCAATGAAAGTCAAACCAGTTTTCGCCCGAACATAGCACCGTTTTTTGTACAAGTTTTTGACCAGTTCGGTTCGGTTTTAACTGTTTTCAGCAGGAGGATTTTCAAACCGGTTCCTATACAGACCAGTTTCTATATCGGATCAGTCCCGTGTTACAAAACCAGTTTCAATATCTGATCGGTCCCGGGTTAAAAACTGGTTTCTAAATCGGGTCAGTTCCAGAACCGGTTATTTGTACACCTCTACTTTCAAGCAAATTAAGCTGCATAAATGCATAATCAATCAACTAATCGAATCAACTCAACAACATTAACTAACATTTCAAATCAATTCATTAGATCTACACCTTAAAAACCCTAAATCAACAACAGACGATCAAAACACACAAAATTTATGCAACTCCGATTCAATCTCAACCGTTTAATCGATCACAACACAATTCATAAATCATAACCCCCAGATCTAACAACCAACAACAAAATGAATTGATGAAAAGTTAGAGTAAAAACATACCTTACGAAAAGTAGTACCATCAGGAAGAACAACCCAACCAGCTTCTTTACAAAGAGCTTTCAAGACCTCATTATTATCACAATGTTTTGGCAAATTATAATTCCCCTGTGCTCTCAACCCATTGTATATATTCGCTGCAATCGCTCTCCGTCGTCTCTCTCTCCTCCGGTTATTCTCCTTCTCTCTCGACGACGGCTTCCTCCTCCCTCCGCCACCTCCTTCCGGCATCATTTCCATCTCTCAAAACCCCAAACCCAAACACAATATATGTTTATATCTCTCAACTCAATG
The DNA here is from genome assembly GCF_002127325.2 of Helianthus annuus. Classification (NCBI taxonomy): domain Eukaryota; kingdom Viridiplantae; phylum Streptophyta; class Magnoliopsida; order Asterales; family Asteraceae; genus Helianthus; species Helianthus annuus. The sequence goes on along the minus strand of NC_035441.2, from coordinate 169,890,957 downwards.
ACTGTTATATATATATGTAAAATGTATGTTTGTTTCACAGAGTGGTCAGTCACAAGTATTTTGCTTCTCCCCAACCCTGTTTTATCTGGAAGAATCTCTCTGTGTTTTCGGTTGTGTGATTTGTTTGTTGTTATTATAAAAAATAATATTCTCGAGTGTGTTGGGGGCCTTTGACGTCAAAGGGGGTGAGAATCATGTGTGGAGGGAACACGGCGCCTACCATGTGTCTGCAATCATTTCAAACTAGGCTGGCCCTTGGATGTGTTTTTGATGGCTTATCATTAACGTGTTGTTGGGTTACAAGGTGTGAACTGTTGCGTATAATTATTTATTTATTTCCCGGTTTCTGTTTTTTTAATACACGAGGGATGTGCTCTAAAACTAATAATAATTTCATGTATTTTTAAAAGGTGAATTTGAATAAATGGCGAACAATTAAGCAATAATGCATATATACCAATTTGAAAACCCAATAAATATAGAAAAACTAGAGTATGAACGTGCCATCAGCGGAACCACCCGATACACCAATTCAGAAGGAAACCCAATAAATATAGGAAAACTGGAGTATGAACGTGCCACCAGCGGAACCACCCAATCATATCCACCTCCATTAAGCAATAATGCATATACACCAATTTAAAAGGAAACCCAATAAATAAAAAAAAAAAAAAACTCTTTTATAGAAATCGAACCCAAAAACTCATGGTCTCTAATTTCATACCTTCAGTAAGCCCTTACCTCACCTGAAGTGCCGCTAATTTCATACATTTTATTTAATTTGTTTTTTCTAAAAATAATATATTGGGATTCGTGATTTACAAAAAAGATTTACTTTTAACATATCATTTATCTTTTTGTAGGAGATACGGTAATTAAATATTTTTTAAGCCACAAAACATGGATCTTAATAACAAATTAAAATAAATTTATATGTATGCACACTTAGTATAGGGGGGTGGTGAATATAGATTTAAAAAAAAAAAAACAAATAGACAATTGGGAGAATGCATTAATAGTTGTATTTTCTTTCGTGGTGATACAATAATCGTATAACCTGCTCTATGTAATAAAAATTGTATATGTACTTAACATGCCTACCAAACGACTTGTAGTTTGCCCGTCGAGGTATGTTGGAAAAATGTTTTTTTTTTTTTTTTCTCGTGTCAGTTGATAGTTGAAGTCTAATGGTAGATATATAAATATTTTTTAACAACAATTCAATGATAAGAGTAGAATTAAAATATGTGTGTCGGCTAATCTCTAAAAAAAATTGAGATGCATTTATATGTGTATAAATTTTTGTTACGATTATTAAATACGGTTGAACAAAGCTGTAAGTAGTCAATTAAAGTATTTTATCACATTGTCGGTAAAACCCAAACACCATATTATGTTTTAGAACATTTTTCTTTATTAAACAATATTTGTATTTATAATTTACAACATTTGTCTTTATTAAACAATATATTTATATTTCAAAAATTGTTAATGATTACTTGAAAATGTTCAATTTCCTTATTAATTGTAACATAAAAAAAAACTATATTTGATTCCCATGCTAATGCCATAAAATGGAAAGTATTGTATTTGTTTTAACTAAAAATAAACTTAATTCATTTATCTGTATATCTTTATCTATTTTTCCCTATATCCTTATAATATCTAACTACTATAATAAAAGAAACCACTTTATGGACACTTGTCATCATATTAGATCATCTCTTATAGATAATTATTATTTTAATTTAATCTCTTCTAATTAATTATAGATAATCCTTCTACAAAATATTATTTAATTTAATATCTTATATTATAGATAACTCTCCTACTAAATATTATTAGTTTAATATCTTATGAATAATTATTATTTAATTTAATCTCCTTCTCATTTATAATATTATTTATTTGAATTAATTATATTTGAACGTTTTGTTTAGTTTGGTATAAAATAAATTTTACTAAACTTAAAATAAAATTAACTAATATTATTTATCATTTATACATTTACGGAGTTTTAAATAAAGCGTTAAATTTATTGAGATTTCGTTAACAAATTTTGCAACAACAGAATAATCTATTTTTATCACAAAAACCAAACTTTGTATTAATATATTAAATATTTTTATTTTCACTGTATAAAATTACATTTACTCGATCGATGTAACACGTGAGGTTTTTTAAGATATAACTTTTTTATTATTTGATATATAAAATTAGATTTACTCAATTCGTACAATACAGGGGGTTTTTAAGGATATATATTTTTTTATTATTTAGTACAGAAAATTACATTTATTCAAACCGTGTAATGCACATATTTTTAAAGATGTATTTTTTTTATTGTTTGGTATATAAAATTTCATTTATTCAACCCGTATAATAAATGAGATTTTTAAAGATGTATTATTTTATTATTTGATAAACAATATTACATTTATCTAATCCGTGTAATACACGTGGTTTTAAAGATACAACTTTATTATTTTGTATATAAAATTACAATTATTCAACTTGTACAATATGGTTTTTATAGATATAAATTTTTATTATTTAATATATTAAATTATATTTATTCAACCCGTACAATAATTGAGGTTTTAAAGATATATTGTTTTATTATTTATACATAAAATTTATTTATTCAACCCCGTGTAATACACGGGGTTATAACCTAGTTATAATATATTAGATTAAGTATATGTTTTAAAGGAAACTTCAAACCATCACTTTTTTTTCTCTTGGAAGCATGGGTGAAGCTTTATTGGGGTTGGAGGTGCCCTAGTCTCTATCGATTTTTCTACCATATTGTTAGTTTTTCTGTAAAAAAAATTGTCGTGTAAAATATTGGATTTTATGAGTCCAGCCCTGCTGATTTGGATTTTGAAAGTCCGACTTCGATTGACTTTTCGTTCAAGCTTCACAATTGCTTTGAAGCAAGGTTGTACCTGAGAATTTGAAGACTATGTGCAATTAAAAATAAAAAAATAAGTCATGACAAAAATTTGAAGTTTTCAATTGGGTTACACAAGATTAGTTGGGTTAGATATAAATATGTTTAAAAAAACTTATTATCCCGATATAATTTAGCAAATATAGTTCCTCTTACTAAGTTACTATTCAATTTTTGTTTGTTTTAATTGGTGCTTCAAAAGATACTCCCCAATCAATACATAACCACTACTTTTTATTTGTTTTTTCTTTTTTTTTATCATAATTTTGGTACAACAAGCACATCGGTACAAGGTCTTTGATTTTTCATTTATATAAAATGGTATTTATGAATTATTAAATTACTAAAGGATATTGTTGCTTATACTTAGATTGCTTGAAAAAAAAAACGAGTAAATTACAAGTTTTGTACTTTATGTTTGTCCCAAATTTCAGGCGCTGTTCTTTACCTTTAAAATTGATGAGTTTTGACCTTAATGTTTCAAAATCTTGCACGTTATGTCCTTTAGGGCAAACCCAGTTAATTTTTTTTTTTGTTAAAACTGATCATGTGCAAGGCACATGAGAGCATTTTTGACATTTGACCAAATTATTTAAATAAATATCTTAAAAGAAAATATAAATATATATATATTAACAATTTTCATTCTCTACTCTCATCTCTTTCCTTCTGTTCATCTCTTTCCCTCTCTTCTTCAACCATAAAACCTCCACAACTTACTAACACCAACACCTCCACCTCCACCACTGCCGCCACCACCTCCTTCCACCACTGCCGCCACCACCGCCACCACAACCTCCTTCCACCATCGCCATCATAACCCCCAAGCCACCACCGTTGAAACCACACCATAACCACCTACCACCGCATCATCCACCACCAAACCCTAACATCAACTTTACGAAATTTCAGACCAAAATTTCAACCACAAAATTCAAATTTCAGACCAAAATTTCAACCGCATCATAACCACCTACCACCGCATATCCACCACCTGATTTGGAAACGCCGTCGTGCTCGTTTTGAGTTCTCCAAGTCAAGCTTCAAGGCGGTCATGGTTTCAACAATTAGGGTTTTTGTGGGGTTGATACTTATGACCGACGGTGGTGGTTCGTCTCTCAACCACCACCTGTAACATTCTAGTATTGCAGGTTTTGGATTTTTGTTGTAGGTTCATCTCTTAGCCACCATCCTACTCGTTTTCATTTTGCATTCAAAAGCCCTAAGGTTTTATTCGTTAATTGTGATCATATAACTCGAATTTGACATGAAACAGGGTGCGCAAATTAGGGTTCATTATTGGGGAAGATGATGACTGATGTGCAAGATATTAGGGTTCATTTTTATATTTTCTTTTAAGATATTTATTTAAATAATATGGTAAAATGTCAAAAATGCCCTCATGTGCCTTGCACATGATCAGTTTTAACAAAAAAAAATTAACTGGGTTTGCCCTAAAGGACATAACGTGCAAAATTTTGAAACATTAAGGACAAAACTCATCAATTTTAAAGGTAAAGGACAGCGCCTGAAATTTTGGACAAATATAAAGGACAAAACTTGTAATTAACTCAAAAAAAACATATACATCAAAACACATATTAAATGTTTGTATCTACTAACATTTTAATATACTTATCGGTTCAATAACCATAAATTTATTATTAGTCCTCAAAACTAATTCAATCATTACATTTTTACCAGCACATCACAATTGGTTTACCTAAATTACGTACGCAATTATGAGTCTAATCGCAATTGGTGTACCTAAATTACGCATGCGATTACGAGCCCGCTGCAACGCACGGTTCTGTTATACTAGTTGAATTGTAAATGTTATGGGTGTTTAATTATTTTGAAAAATAAATTGTTTAAACAAATACAAATTTAAGCACTCTCGAAAAGGCGGGCCTTATGCGTTCGCCAGCTTTACCCTTATGAAGGGTAGGCTCTTTTCAGCGCATCTAAAAACTTTTTTAATGTTACAAAAATACGATATAGACTTGATTGATTACACCATACTTACAATATGGTGTTATGATATAATGTGTTATTAATGTATTAAAAAGGGTAAATTACAGTTTTCGTCCTTTACGCTTGTATCGGATTGCAATGGATGAACTTTAACTTCATAATTACAGTCACAGTCTTTTATTTGTAAAACTCATTACATCCTAGGTCCTTTAACACTAACCAGGTTAGTTTTTAACATTAAGTGAGGTCATGTGCACCCCATGAGAGGGCAAAAATGTCGTTAAACCTTCATGTTTCATCTCCCTTATAAAACCACCCCTCTTTCTTTATCCCACCCACCAACACCAACACCAACACCAACACCAACACCAACACCACCTCCAACCTCCAGCAATCAACACCATCATATTAACATTGGGACGTACAGATTTGAGTATGAATATCACTCATCATCTAAGGTTGTCACCTGACATATCCGAGATAGGTAGATCTACCACCGTCACAGTGGCGGTGGACAAAATCGTTTTTTTGTGATTTTTAGGTGGGTAAACAAAACGAGGGTTACAATGCAGATCTGTTTCATTGTCCACCACCACAAGAATGTTGCCTCTTCGATCTTTCATCAAATATGGGTTTTGCAACCACCAAAAAATGTGAGGGGTTGGAATTCTAATGGTGGAGGGACTATGGAGGTCAATGGTGATGGTGATGATGTCGGTGGTCGCTGGTGTTGGTGGGCAGTGGTGTCCTGATGATGATGATGATGATGATGGTTGTAGAGAGAGAAAGTACAAGGGAGAGAGTCTGTTGAGAGGGAGATAAATAAAGAAGGGTTTTATAGATTTTTATATAAGTTTTTAATTTTAAAATTCTTTTTGTTTTATGTATTAAATGATTGTTTGCCCTCACATTGGGTGCACATGACCGCACTTAACGTTAAAAGTTAACATGGTTAGTGCTAAAGGACCTAGAGTGTAATAGGTTTTACAAATGAAGGACTTTGACTGTAATTACTGAAATTAAAGGTCATCAATTGCAATCTGATACAAACATAAAGGACGAAAACTTTGATTTACCCTATTAATAATGTTATGGTAATATGATATAACATAGTGACACATTTTGTTCCTGTTTGATCATTGCATCAAATCATGAATAATAATGAATTATGCATTCTAATTAATAAAGATCATGCATTTACTCTTTACTTTTTTTTTCTAATTAAACTTCATTAAAATACACATCTGACCAAAAGGGCAAAAGGCAAAAGCATACACAAGCGCCCTCGGCCCAAACGGGTAAAAGGCAAGAAATTACAACATATACAATTGATATTTACACCAATCCTCTCAACTAAGGTATTTGAACGAAGACCTATTTCTTTAACCAAACGAAACTTCTAGATTTGACTTCTTCTCCTAACACCTCACGCAGACTATGTTTTATACTTTGAAAATCCATCTCGTTTCTTTCTTTCCAAATACACCAACATGTGATAATAATAAGGCCATGAATAATCTTCATCGCTTTCTTCCACAGATTTCTAAATTCGTACGCTTCCATAAGATCTTTAACCGAGAATATATATAACGGAGGGATACCGCACCAAGCACTAAAGCTCATCCAAACCCGATTCGAGAAAAAAACAAGCAGTAAATAAATATTCCTTTGTCTCCTCGTGCTCCTCACAAAAACACACAAATACGATCTACTCTTTACTGTAACTCTGAAGTTAAGCTCGTGCTTACAAGCGAACGGTGATTTTCTCGCATGATGCAATAGTGATTCGATCAGTATCATTTCGGTTCATCAACAATATTAAAATTAGATTGTTCAACAATATTGTGTGTTACATATCATCATATCGCAAATCTAATCCCAACAAAAACCATCATTATCTCTATTAACATTTTAAATGTGCTTTGCTGAAATTCAATTTCAAACTTAAATCAGCTTTAATTTGGATGGGTGAAAATAATAAAAGGATAAAATTTTAATTTATTAAAAATTATAAAAGAAAAAACGAAAAAAAAAAAGAACACACTGACCAATTGAAGTAAAGAGCGGCATAATTTCTTTTCTTTAATACAGATTAGAAAGGTGTTCGCGAGATGTGACGGAAAACGCAGACACTTCCAATGCATACGTTGTTTAGTTGGTTCGGTTATTTTCCTCAAATGAAACTGAAGCCATTGGTTAGTCTATTTTATAAACCAAGCGGTTTTCGATTTATTTAGTTAGAATGACAGTTTTTGGTTTGATTCTTTTAATAACCAAAATCAAATTTGGATTAAAACTTTTGCTTAGACATACATGGAATCAAGGTATAAATACATGAAATAGATGTTTAAATACATGAAATAGATGTTTAAATACATGAAATGGAAGTATAAATACATAAAATGGACGTATAAATTATGAAATATATGAACTGGAAGTATCAAAACTATAAATATATGATAATATAAATGGTTCTGTTCGGTACGGTTAATTTTGGTTAAACCAGGGTACAAAAAATTCGATAACCGATTTTGTTTAATTCGGGTTTCGGTTAATTGATTTTCGGTTAATTCAATTTTTTTTTATTTCGGTTCGTGTCGCCTGTTTCCAGTTCGGTTCGGTTAATGAAAATATATTGTTCACCATTAGACACCGTTAATCGATAATCACGTAACATGTCATTTTTTAATTAAAATATTATAGTAATATTATACTCAAACTAAAGAAAATAAAATACTCGTTTTTATGGTGTATTTTAAAAAAAAATATCAATGTATAAAAAAGTTATAACCGTTTAAAAATCATGAATGTAGTTATTTTTTTAAAGTATAAAATGTAACTACTAACTAAATATTTATAAAAATAAGAGAATTAAAGCGTAAGAAGAATAAAGAGATTAAAGTGTAACTGATATTTAAAACTAATCTACCCATATTTACTCAACTTTTGTATATATAAAAATACTAATATTAATACAATATAATATAATAACATAGGGTGGAGATACAATAGAAAGTTTATTTGGCTAGAAAGGATAGGAAATGATCTTGACCATCCATTAAGTTAATCAAGGGCTAAGATTAAATCAGGGAAATTGAAAGGAATAAAAGAGGCGCGTGAGTTTGTTCAAGGGCATTCTAGTCAATCCAAGCCAATAGTTTCTCTCTCCTCCAATTCCCCCTCATTTTTTAACCGTTAATAACTCTTTCATACGATATTATTTTTTTATAAAAATTGCACCAAAAAAACGAGCGTTTTTTTATCTTTAAAACGAGTATACTATTGCTATATTTAAAAAAAAAATTAAAACCCAGTTGCGTAAAACGCAATAGAAAAACCACCAGTTACGTAAAACGCAATGAAAAAAAAACCTAAAAAATGTCATTTTTCTAAAACGCAATGCACCAAAAACACAAAGAAATAACTTATTTGTAAAACGCAATGGCCAGAAAACACACAGAAATGTCTTATTTGTAAAACGCAATGGCCAGAATACACTTAAAATGTATGTTTTCTAAAACGCAATGGACTGAAAACGCATAAAAAGTGTTTTACCTAAAACGCAATGCACAAAAAATACAAAGAAATGTCTTATATGTAAAACGCAATGGCCAGAAAACACTTAAAAATGACTCATTCTAAAACGCAATGGACTGAAAACACCTAAAAAATGTGTTTTACCTTAATGAGCCAATTTATGGAAAATTAATTTTTCTGATGCGTTTTTAGTACAGCAATTTAATCGAAAACACCTCAACCCCAGCCAGGGGCTCTGCCCCTTGGACCCCGCCAGGGGCTGCCGCCCCCGGACCCCCGCAAAGATTGTAAAACGCAATGACTAAATCAAAAACCCAGATCATGAAAATGAAATTAAAGAATTTCTTACATGGATCGAAGCCGATTTATTCATCAATTGACAAATTTTGAATGATAGAAACACTTATCAACGCTCGAATCGAACGAATCGAGTGATTATCTCCAAAATCACCGGAAAAAACGAGATTTTTTTATGAAATTAAACTGGGTTTTCTTCAAAAAAAGCTGAAGAACACGTTGATCGGGTTCTGAATCATTGATTGGTGATGAAAATCGCACTATAATGTAGTGATTATTGAGATAGAAAGTGAAGAAATAGTTGAAGATGGTGGGTTTTGAAAATGGTGGGTTTTTGAATTTACTGGGTTTTGAAAAATGAAGAAGAAGGAGTTGGATTGACTAAAATACCCTTTCTCTTTATTTTAAAATTTGTCACATGTCATAATCCTATGGCTTCCTATCATTCCTAGCGAAAATTAACTTCCTATTTGATCTTTTCCCTAATAACATAATCGAAAAATAAAACAAGGTTTAATTTGCTGCCTTGATAAAAATGTAACATTTTTTAGTTATTGAAAAGTTATACCAATGAACGTCTTGTAGATGATAATTAATTTGTCGTATTTTTTAGAGTTATTGTTGTAAAGGAATAACATTCTTTTAGAGTTATTGTTGTAAAGGAGTAATATTTATCGTTAAAAAGAATATTTAAAATGTTAATTATAAATCAACTTTTTTGTTAAACAAATATCCAATTAAGTGTAACATCTATTCGAAATAGGAGGTATACTTTTATGTTTTGTGAGATATATACTAACCAGGGGCAAGGAAATGGAAGAAACTCATGTGAGTTCAAACAATTTGGAAAATTTCATCTTCATTCTTCATCTAAAAAATATATATGGTTAAGAATGACTATTATAAAAGTATGTTTTCAGAAAAAGTTACACTTTGAAAAAAAAATGTAAATGCTTTCTGTTTTTTTCTTTTTTATGTCTGACATAAAAGGGGTAACAAGTGTGTCTGTTACACTAAGGTGTTTTTTTCCTGAAAAGCTCTAAGCAAGCTCTTCTGTCTGCGTCGCGCAGACCACACGCAGACATTGCCACACGCAGACTGTTTGTTTTTTTCAAAGACGTTTCATTAAAAAAACGTCTGCACTAGCTCTTCTTGGTGCAGACTTGGCCCAGCCACTTCTAAGATCTTCTAAGATTTGCAGAGAGTTAAACACCACCACTCACCACCAACGCCCATCACCACCACCACCACAGTTCACCACCACCGTCCACCACCCACTACCGTCCATCATCACCACCGTCCACCGTCCATCATCATCACCACCACCACCCACCACCCACTACAGTCCATCACCACCACCACCGTCTACTACCATCACCATCCAGCACTACCACCACCCACCATTACCAGTTTATTTTAGAAATCTGCATACGTTAAAAAAATAATAACCTTCTTCTTGTAGACTGCAGATGTTTGATCCACCTCTTCTTCTATAGATTTCTGCAGATGTGATCCGCAGACTGCAGACATTTTACCTCTTAAAAAACAAACAGCACCTAAAATTTTTACATGCACTACACGTTAAAGAACTCGTAAATTATAAGTTACACTTCATAAAATCTAGATAATTTGTTTTTGCAAACAAAAAATAGTGTAACATGTGATTTTACATATAATGCAAATGGTTGAAAGGTGTAACATATTCACTTTCTCTCTTTTGACAAAAAAGTGTTACGTGTCAGCATCTGAAAAAAAAATGTGTAACACATGGCAAGTTTAGGTCTACCCGTTGGGTTTCTTGAATTTTTTTTTAACTCAGGTGGGTTTTTCCTCTATAAGTGCCCTACCAAACACTCCATTATTTTTATTTTGAACGACCAAAACATCTATATATCAAATAGAAACCGGGCCAGCAATAAACTAAAAACCCGAAACAGAACAACAAACAAAATTAGGATATTACATCGCGAAGGTTGAAATCTAACCACCTATCCCAATATAACGCTTTAAATTTTTATCTACATGTGATCCAAAGAAAGGAGTTGAACTTGATTTATTCCACCACTTTCACCATCGGGATGTTCCAACCTTCGAATTCCTTAACCGTTCAAGCCTTCCATATTGCCAACAAGTCGCAATGAAAATCACAACAACGAGTTTCTTCTAATCCTTAGAGTCATTCAAGTTTTGAAGTATGTTCCAAACCATGTTAAAAGAGAAATCTCCCTGAGGAAATGGGATTTTAATCCACACTAGCTGACGTGGTCGGGTGTGCCTATAAAATGATGGTTATTATTATGTTGTTTTATGCATTAGTTCAAGTTTTAATATTTAAAAAAAAAGATATAATACTATCACACTACAAATCACATTGGGTAAGTGCACCCATCGTTGACGTAATATAGTGATGGTAAGATATCGAGGTCATCTAAGGATACATGAGTTTTAGAACCGAGTCGTCGTTAATGTTTAACCAAGTCCAAAAGTTAAGTTTAAAAAAAAATAAATGGCTCAAAGGAATATAAAAGGTTGATAATCAATGATAGGCAAAGTGGTGCTTAGGATCAACTTACCTCTTGATGCCTTGTTAACTAGATCAGACCATGGGGTCGCAAGAGCTCGATTGTCAGACGAGGAACTGTGTGTGTCAATGCATATTATTATGTAGTTGCTAGTTTGGAATCATAACACATTTGATCCTCTACTTTGAATAAGCAGGGAAACTGTAACACCGCAAAAACAGGTTTGGTAATCAAACCACGTTAATAGTAAAGACGGGTAAAATACCGTTAGTGGTAAAAATTAACCCGGTATATATTGAGATTTAAATAAATAAACTTTATGTTAATTAAAAAGGAGGATAAATACTTTGTAAAAACAAAGTATATAGAAGGCCCGAGTTAACGGGACTTAAAATAAAACGGATATAACCTTCCCGAACTCACTAAGTTAACTATGAATGTTTAACCTAGTTAACAAGACAAGGTATTGGTTGAAAATAAGTAGGTTATAGCCTACTTATTAATTAACAAAACTTGAAGGGCCAAAGTGGGAAAAACTTGGAAGTTATTTATTAAAAGAAAATTAAAACAAAACACACACACACACACACAGTGTGTGTTTTGGATCGATCATCAGGAGGCAAGAAAAAGGGTGAAACCCTAACTCAACCAAATCTTCAAATTGGAGGATAAATTGAAGGCCAAATTCGGATCTGAATATATATATAAACGATCACCAAGTCAAGGGGATCGTAAGGTATGTCGAAATTTATGATTTGGTGACATTTTGAGATTTTGATAATCGTGCATGAATGAAATTCTTGTATGAAAATTGAATGTTTTAGTGAAATTGATCTGAGTTTAAGACTAGAAACAAAACCCTAGGTGCAAACTTGTTGAATTTGTGCCATAAACTAGAGATTAGTCAACTAATCAAGCATGAGTTAAGTGAGTTTTGTAATATGATGATGTTAGTGCCTAACTAGTGATTAGAATCATCATATTTGATAGTAAAGGCAAGGTACTTAAACAAACTTCAAGTTTGAGAACTTAACCATACATGATTCGAAATGGGTCTTGAATGTCGTGATGAAATTAGTAACTTTGTTCATGTAAATAGATGAATGAAATCGTGTTATATACTAGATCATATGAAGAAACTTGATTTTATTAAGGGTTCGGATAGATGCTAAATAGTATGATGAAACGGGTCTCATTTATAAAGGAGAAACCCTTAGTTCTTGCAAAAATGAATGAATAAACTAGTCATGATAATCGCTTGAACTAGTTAGAGTGTTGGAAATATAATAAATTTGGTTAGAACATTGGTTAAAACGGTGGCCAAGAGATAACGCCTACCGGATAATTAAGGAATGCCTAAACTAGTTGATGGATTTGATCATGCATTTTATATACTAATGGGCGTTTGACTTTTAAAAAGTCAAACTGACCTAGAATACGATGAATGATAATTTTGGATATAAAATGCGTAAGGTGGAATAATCGAATTAAATTATGATTTAACTAACCACCTTGAAAACGATGATGATAGTTTGACGCGTAACAAGCTAGGTGGAATCTTGGGGAAGGAAGCGGGTCAAACGAATTAAGAAGGAAAAGAAAAGCGTAATTTGGATGCGAGGTAAGTGAAGCTTACGCCCATTTATATTATTTACGAAATACTTATTTGCAAATATTGTATATGAATTTTATTAAGTAATTGAAATATGATGTTCCGGCACGATATAATGCGAGTCGGAACAAGGGAGAAATGGTAAGAAACCATGAAATATGGTAAAAGGAGTAAAAGGGTAAATTACTCATGTGGTGATGAATAAATAAGAAATTTTTGAAACATTACGTTATGGTGTAAACCGTGACGGGTAAAAGTGGTAAAATGGTAATCCGGACAGGAGTGGACGAATGGGAAAAGAGATTCAAATAGACACCATATGGCGAAAGTCATAACGGGCCAAACAAAACAAGAAACAGTTTTTAAGTAAAAAGAGTTCAAGGAGAAAACCGGAATGGGTAAAAGGGCGAGATGGTAACTAGATATCATCTCATAATGGGAAGCGGTCGTTCGGACTAAACGGGTCAAATGACATTGGTAAAATCATTTGACAATAATAATTGATGACCGTTTGTTGAGTTTTGTGTTCACAGGAAATAACTCATGGCTTGTGTTGCCTTAAACTAGAAAGTTTAAAAAAAAAACAAAAAGGTACTTAAACGGGTCAATTCTATGACCCGAGCCAGGTTCGCATATTTAAGCTTTTAGTTATACATACGATTGTTGGACAAATATTCAGCGAAAGTCCTTCGTCGTAAAATGAAGGACTGGAGTTGACCAAAACACCCTTGATGGCTAAAATGGGCAAACGACCCGTAGGGGTCACGACCCGTAGGGGTCGTTTAGGAACTTGCATTATGGTTGTGGAATCAATAGATATGAATAAAAGATATTGACATGCACATTCGTGGGTCAAATGTAAAAAAATTGGTCATTTGCGTGAAATGACCAACCGAAGGGACCGAAGGGTAAATTTGGGTTAATAGGTTAGATATGCTAGATCCACCATAAAATTTGTTGTGGTGGAATATAAGCAAACAGTATAGATATGGAATTACGATGTATGAAAAGAAAAGAGCTAGTTTTAGACTAAAATTTGCTTAAATCGACTAAATGGGTCAAAATGGACTATGTGTATAGTTTGCGTACTAGTCGTATAATTCATAAAAAAATTACGAACCCGAGCTCAGGATTTTGAGTTAAATACTTTGATGTATATATTTTGGTTGTTTAAGAAACAAGTTGGTGGTTTTAAATACAAACGGGTCAAAAGCTTTGCTAAAGGTTTAATAGTTAAAATAAGGCCGAGGGCTTAAGATCTTGAAAATTTGTAATCTGGGTGTCAGATTTTAACTCCATGTGATGGAGAATTAAATTACGGACGCGTAGGAAAAAGAATCGTGTAAAATGGATTTGTAAATTGAAAGTTATGCACGTTTTTGTGCATAACAAGTTGAAATAGTATAGCTGGGAATGTGCAGCATCAGCTAAGGAACATTCTATCGAAATGGGGGTGTGGCGTAGCGCGATGCCCAAGGGGTGATACCGTCGCGTACGGCGACGGGGTAAAAACCTGCAATTTTTGCTTATTTTGTTTGTTTGACCCATTTACCTTGTTGTGCTTGTTATTTAACTATCAAAACTAACTTTTAAGTTGGTTTTGATCATAGGTGAATGTCGAGAGTCCCGGATGAAGATCAAGCGTCAAACAAGAACCGAACACACGTTAAATAAAGCTTCTGTGTTAAATCTTGTTTTGTTTTGTTACAAGTGATTTATGTAAACGCTTACAACCATGTTTTTGGAATGTTTTTAAACATATGGAAATGTTGGTATGACAAGTTTTTGTAAAGTCGTATTTTGAGTATTAAAATGTGTATTTTAAAGTTGTAATCGTGTAAATTTCTGATGTGGGTCTTACAAGTTGGTATCAGAGCCCTGGTTTAAGAGATTCAAGTATGGTGGGGAAAACTATGCTTGGACTTAAACCTTATGCTCTTAGTAAAGATTGGTGTTCGGTTCGAAGCTTGATCGCGAGGTCCGGTAAGTAGTTATAATGATATAGTATGAATGAAAGATGTTTTAAACCACGCCTAGGACTATCGCGTAATACACGGTAACCCTAAAGAAATGGTAAAGGACCGTTTGGGGTCGGGAAATTTACTTGTGATAACAAGTAGTATAGGTGCCTTGTATTAAAGTACAGGCTTTTATAAATTGCATTATACTAATTTCTAGTCAATGTCTCAGGGATATAATTTCCGCACCTGAGGATGGTGGAAATTCAAAAGTTTATCAATGAGATCATGGCAAGGTCTGAAGCATGACAAGAGGAGCATGCTTACAAAGGACTAAGGTCAAGCGGTTAGACTGAAATGAAAGGGGCAAAGAAATGAAGGCCCATCAGGGCGAGTATTACCCAGGTGCACACTTTTCTTGTAGCATAATTAATTAAGTGCAACATTTAAATGGTGAATGATAGAAACGTACGAGATAAAAGTTTGGGAGAAATCTGGACGGGAAAATCATCCAGGACGATATTCCCCACGCGTTATTCACAATGTGAATAACAAACATACATTAAAGGTCCAAATATAGAAACTTGGATGGCGGCGATCATCCAAGTAAACATTAACATTAAGATCCTATTAAGTAAAATTCAGACTTAGAAACCTGGATGGGGATAACCGTTCAGATAAGAGTTTTATATAAAAGACACGGTATAGATATGTAACAATCCCATCACAGAATGTGATTGTATATAAGTTTATGAAATGAAAACACCTTTTGATTTGTGAATAAATAAAGGTAAAAACCTAATATTTGCAATATAGCAATAAAAGGTTTTACCGAATAAAATAAGGGACGTAGCCACAAACCGAAAACTTGCTTACATGGGAGGTAATATATGTTAATTATAATAAGTTTATGCATACCATGTGTGGATTACTTACCCTGGCCGGGTAAGTGTTAAACACATGATACGATGAGTTTATTATAACTAACATAAGTACCCCTTATGTAACAAGGACTAAGTGAGTGGGAGATGTCGGGAAATGCATTGGGAGGGAGTGTACTTACGCTCGAACCCGGAGAATGCAAATATGTAAAATGATTAAGATATGCATTGGGAGGAAGTGTAACTACACTCGAACCCGGAGAATGCAAATGTGTAAATGATTAATGAACGAATTGGGAGGAAGTGCAATTACACTCGAACCTATAAATATAATAAGTATGAATGGTTAAGGCGAGTTATAGACTCGCCAAGCCAACTTAAAAGGAAACATTATATGTGTTGATGAATGATATGGGTAAATTCCATATGGTGATATGGAATAACTAAATGATATGTGGAGTAACATTTGTAAAACACCACAATGAAAATAGATAAGGACTAATGACAAGTGGGACACCAAGTCCTAGTAACAATGAAACTATAAAACGGGTGCCACAGCACCAAATATATATTTTGAGAAGGGAAAAACGACCATGTTAATGAGTCGGACTAGTCTTGAAAAGCAAGACAAGCCGCTTGTTAATGAAAGATGCATAAATATGTGTATATTCATACGTATACCAATTAAGTAACATAGTAAATACCCTAATAATTCATGATAGAAAGGAAAAACAACGCATACTAACGAAACAAGAATGTTAAAAACATTAAGATAAAGAAGCCAGGTAACGGGTCGTAAAGAAGTATAGGTAAGAACCGGGTAACGGTAAGTGTAGGACACACCGACATGTAAATGACATTGGAAGTCATAAAGTCGGAACCATAATTTGAAAGAAAACAAAAGTAACCTTAGACTACGGTCAAGGTCAAATGAAATCCACAAAGCAAAAATAAATGTTTCTAAACATAAAAAAGGGGTGCCTTGACGCCATATACGTATATAAACATATATACAATTGAATAAAGACACGAATAAAAGATAATCTACGGGATCATCATAACCTACGAGATTATAATTAATGTTAAGTCTACGGGACCAAAAGACCCTCGGGTCACAAATAGAAAGAAACGAACTGACGGGGTTTTACCTTAGAAGGTGGAAATCTAAGGAAGAAGCCTACGAGGCTATGTGAAAGAACCTACGGGTCAATAATGTAAAACGAGGAAACTGGTTGTAACTCCCCGCGTAAAATAATAACGGGAGGTAAAGTTAGTATAAAAACGATGGGTTTCGCTAAGTTAATTGAATGGGTTAAAGCGAAGAGATTGTGAAAAGTCTGGTTGATAAAAGTGAAGAGTTTCACTAAAACATTTAAACGGGAAAAATTGACAAAAGAATCCACAATTATTTAAATTGTGTTACGTCACAAAAAGGGGGCGAAGCCATTATTGAAATGACAACGGAAGGGGATAAATCCTTGAACATAAATTTCCTGATATGAGAAATTGACATGAGTTGAAGAGAAAACGTTAAACTAAAATTCAGTTTTGGTGAGAAATAACATTTTAACAAATATAAATATTATGAGAGGAATTGGAAAACGGAAAACACTAAAAGAATGGGTGCGAAACGATATAATCGAAAAGAAGATTTTCGATAAAGAAAAGTTTATATAAACTTAAAATGACGTGATGTGATCACGGTCAAGAAAACTAATATGGAATATAACCACGTTATGGCGTGAACTATGAAATGGGAAAATAAAAGTTTGTAAGCTCTGAGAAGGCAAAGTGGATATATACCCGAGCAATGGGGTGTAAGGTAACCAGTGACTAATGAGTCTAAACGCCGAGATAAGTAATCAATAAAGATAAGGGACATAAGATGAAAGTAACGGCCCACGAGGCCTTACACATGAAAGACATACGTGTCAATATAAATAAAAACCTTCGACCGAAAGAAATGGGTGCGTTGAAAACGAAACCTGGTTCGTTTGATTAAACGAATGAAATACGTAAAGGTTTCGGGGACGAAACCTCTTTAAGGGGGTAGACTTGTAACACCCCAAAAACGGGTTTGGTAATCAAACCACGTTAATAGTAAAGACAGGTAAAATACCGTTAGTGGTAAAAATTAACCTGGTAAATATTGAGATTTAAATAAATAAACTTTATGTTAATTAAAAAGGAGGATAAATACTTTGAGAAAACAAAGTATATAGAAGGCCCGAGTTAACGGGACTTAAAATAAAACGGTTATAACCTTCCCGAACTCACAAAGTTAACTAGGAATGTTTAACCTAGTTAACAAGACAAGGTATTGGTTGAAAATAAGTAGGTTATAGCCTACTTATTAATTAACAAAACTTGAAGGGCCAAAGTGGGAAAAACTTGGAAGTTATTTATTAAAAGAAAAATTAAAACAAAACACACACACACAGTATGTGTTTTGGATCGATCATCAGGAGGCAAGAAAAGGGGTGAAACCCTAACTCAACTAAATCTTCAAATTGGAGGATCAATTGAAGGCCAAATTCGGATCTGAATATATATAAACGATCACCAAGTCAAGGGGATCGTAAGGTATGTCGAAATTTATGATTTGGTGACATTTTGAGATTTTGATAATCATGCATGAATGAAATTCTTGTATGAAAATTGAATGTTTTAGTGAAATTGATGTGAGTTTAAGACTAGAAACAAAACCCTAGGTGCAAACTTGTTGAATTTGTGCCATAAACTAGAGATTAGTCAACTAATCAAGCATGAGCTAAGTGGGTTTTGTAATATGATGATGTTAGTGCCTAACTAGTGATTAGAATCATCATATTTGATAGTAAAGGCAAGGTACTTAAACAAATTTCAAGTTTGAGAACTTAACCATACATGATTCGAAATGGGTCTTGAATGTCGTGATGAAATTAGTAACTTTGTTCATGTAAATAGATGAATGAAATCGTGTTATATACTAGATCATATGAAGAAACTTGATTTTATTAAGGGTCCGGATGGATGCTAAATTGTCACACCTGACTTTTGCGGAAGCGTGATTTGGTGTGACTTGCTTAATATCATTGCATTCAATTATAACAACAACTATATGATAAAACCAAAGATGATCATCCATTAAGTAAGTTTAAAAACATGACAACCTTGTCTTAAATCATAGACTTCAAATTCGAATTACAAACCATGCAAATAGTTTTAGAGTTCCATAAGGACTCGACAAAAGACTTTAAATAAAACTAGGCCTTGGAAGATGTGTCTCGTCCAGGATAAGACACACTAACCAAATCCTAAGACACCGGATGACATCCTTTATTCTTAACATAACTTGAAACATCCAACGCCCGCCAGATCCATACTTAACTTCCTGAAATACATGTAGTTTGAAAACATCAATGAAAGTTGAGCGAGTTCATGTATTTAGTCTATGTGCACGAATAAACCTTGGAAACATTTATAAGTATGTTTGTATGTACTTGAAAACTCGGTATGAAAGCAACAAGGAAAACAGATCATTAATGTGTAGCTAATACATTAATATGTGTGAAGTGATGCAGGCAGACTCAAACCTAGCAAATTTGTCTCCGGCAATAAGACATAGTCACCTCGTGGGCCACCCTGGTCCACACCGGTGTGGGCTCGCTACACCCAAATAGATCTATCACTCATGTCCCTCGGTCCTACAAAGAGGATTGATGGTCTTAAGCGTCGTACCCACCACTCACATGATCTAGCAGTACCCTTCCTTAGCTAACCATATCACGTATAAACGTTTGTAAACAGTTTGTAACATGTACTTTACCCCCGAAGTTATAAAACCGAAAACAGTTAAAGAAACGGGGGAACATGAACTCACAGTCTTGCGTCTTCGAATCACAGTAACTCAAGCTTTGCCTAGCGTACACGACTACCTACAACGTACTATGATCTATTAGACGAGCGGGTCGTGCCTTAAATTAGTATTAATTAGTGTCCTTGAGTTACGTTCTTTGTGTCTTCAATATTATTCCAAGTTATATAGTTATTTGTTAAAGAGAAAAATGCCCGGATAGTCCCTGTGGTTTGCCTATTTTTCACCTTTAGTCCCTAACTTTCTAAAATTACAGCTATAGTCCCTAATTTTTGCAATTTCGTTCCCGGATAGTCCCTAGCGCGGATGAGGGTTAGTTTTTGATGTTAAGTGGATGTGAAAGTACTAAAATGCCCTTGTTATTAAAAACCTAATTCCTTCTTTTATCTTCTTCTTTCTTATAACTTCTTCTTCTAGATCAAACCCACAAATTCTTACAACAGCTGTCGTTCCCGAAAACAAACAAACGTTTCCAAATCGTCTTCTTCCCAAACAATAACCTCTTCTTTCCTGACGGTTCTCTCCTTGCACCACCGCAGCTCTGGCGGCCGACGATGAAATCCGACGGCCGCTAGCCTGTGTTTCCGTTCACCTTTCCACCTCAATTCGAACCCCATAACCTTATCTCCGCCTCTGGTTCCTTGTTCGAATCCTTCTAGCTTTATTCGTTCGACTTTTACTCAGAACTTTTTGGCTCCAGCGGCCGGCCGAGGTGGAGAGTGGTGCCACGGAACCACCACATATCTCTCTCTACTCTCTAACTCCTTTGAAAAAACCATCACTGCAACCACCATCACCTCCACCTCCACAGACGGTCAGCCGCCATCACCTCTCAGCCACCACCACCATCATTGCAATTCTTAACTTCAATGGCAATTCTTATCACTTGCCTGCTTGGTCTGTTAGTATCTTGCTTGAGCCTGACTGCAAGAATGTAGTGTTCAACACTACCAAGGTTAGTTTGACTTTTAATGTCAAACCTAGCCCTTACAGAATTCACTAATCACATTGTTTTTTTTTTCAACAAACACCAAGAAGATACTTATTTTTGGTATTTGTTATAGATGTAACTATCAAATTTCCATACATAATATGAATTATTGTTATAAATCTTGAAGTTGAATTTGGTCTATCTAAAAGTCAAACCTGTTGACAAAATTGAGCTTTGGCAGATAAACTCTATGGCTACCATCAGAAGGTTTGTACCTACAAATGTTAGAGATGGTTTAAGCGATTCAAAGGCTTAGAAATGGAGTTATGTTAGTGAACCAGTGGGGATCTCGAGTAACGATGCAAACCAGCGGTGATGATAATGGTTGTCTTCGGCGATGGCGGTGGCTGTGGTGCTCTTCGGTGGCGATGGCAGTTTGCGGTGGTGTCGATTGTTGAGATCTGATCCGATAAAGGGTGAAATATAGGTAAGTTTGGGTTTTTATAGAGAAAAGATAGACAGAGTACAGAAAGAGGAGAGTAACTGGTTTTGTAGAGAGAGAAAACAAAATGGTTTTAGAAACTTAAGGGCAAGGGTATTATAGTCATTTTATACCAGCTTAACTGAGAAAACTAACCCCCATCCACGCCAGGGACTATTCGGGAACGAAAATTGAAAAGTTGAGGACTATAGAGGTAATTTTAGAAAATTAGGGACTAAAGATGAAAAATGATCAAACCACAGGTACTATCCGGGCATTTAACTCTTTGTTAAAATAATAATTATTTTAACTTATATTATATTTACTAAATCTTGGAATAATTGTTAAAACAATATATTTTAACTTAATACTTTTCAAGTATTTATACTTGTATTTCCTTCCCAAGGATGGGGATATCTTAAACTTGTATATTTTTGCCATGTATCGGGGTCGTATTCCGGTATGTATTTATATGTACGAGAATACGTATCTTTATTGTATTCATTAAGTATTCTTATACTTAATTTCGTATTAATCATTCCTGAATATTATCTTTAATAAAATTTCACCAATATATATTTCCAAAATATATATATTTCAATAAATATTACTTAGAAAAATTATTTATAATCTTTCCCTTGAGCAAAAATATTTGTATTTTCATACAAGTTCCAAAATTAATATATTTTCAAGTCTAACTTGGAATATATATATATATATATATATATGTTTGTTTTTCTCCAAAATAATATATTCCGTTTTTGTTTGAGAAAATATATATTTCTTTCAAAAATAATATATCTTCTAAAAATTTCCAGAAAAATATATATTTATACTTGCCAAAAATAATATATTTTTCTCTTGTCAAAAATATGATATAACTTTGTAATAATTGTAAAAATCATATTTTTATTCACTTGGTGTCCAAAATATTATTTGCCAAAATATACATATGAATATTAAAGTTATATTCTTTAGTTCGGTTTCATCAATATTTTGTGTATAACTTGCATATTCATATTCTTAGAATTTTGGTAATATTTTGGATTGTAATTTTTGGTATTATGATGAGTTATATTATTTCAAATCCTAAAATAATATAACTAATACACAAAGTATACAAATAATCACACACGTGGTGACTTCTAAATATATATTTCTTAAATACATATTTAGTCACTTTTATTTATAAAAACCAACCTCCAATATTTATATTTTTGAACAAAAATCCTATGGCAAAGTTTATGTAAAAATTTATGGTTCAAACTTGTAAATATTTATTTGGAAATATTTTTCTAAGTGTTTAATTTTTAGAAAAATTTTGTTATAATTTCCCCTAAAAATGGAGGTTTCCATACCTTGAAGGTATATCATTTTCTTTTGTAAAATCAACACAATCAATTTACCATCAATAATAAACAATCTTAACTTACCAATTTTGCCAAAAACAAGTATAATCTACTACTTCATGAACTTGAAATTTCACAAAAATTTGTAGTAACTTACTAGTGTTCTTAGTAAGCCTGGTTACCCTTTAAAGTGTGATTGATTCTTTAAAAACATCATTTTTTAAAGAAAATGGATCTTCACAACTTATAATCATATTTTTCAAAAATATTTCTTCTTTGATTTTTCTTGTTACATAAGTGTTTCTACACTTATTTAACCTTTAAAAATAGGGTTTATTTATGTAAGAACCAAGATCAAGTAAATCTTGTGTTTTTAGCTTGGTTCCTTTGAAAAACCATCCATAAAATTTTAGATCTACAAGTATTACAACTTACTTTGATCATTATTTTTCAAGAAAACCATATATTATTTCAAGTTCATGTTTCTTATGAGGATGATCTATGATCCTACAATACTTTCATCCTCTCATCTTGCTAGATTATGTTTTTAATCATGATCTAGCAAAATCATATGATGATCTACATCAACTACGTGAATAAACAACAACCAACAAGCATATCAACACATAAACTATTAGTGCAGTATGTCTATCGTCTCCGTCAATCAGAATCGTAGCAAGACACTGAAGAAATCTAGAGCTTTTATTGTAAATAAGGAGAAATCCTTATACCTTATACCTTGTGCCTATAAATAGAAAGACTTAGGGTTTTCATTAGAAACTTTTGCTCATTCTATTGGGAAACTCTGTCAAGTCTGATTCTCTATTGGCTTTTGTGTACTTTCATATCATCTTAATAGAAAGATCAGACGGATTTAACTGTTGAATACGTTGTTGTGATTCTGTGACTTGATCCATGGATTCCGCACATTGATCGAGGTCGATTCATCCACGTTCGTGACGAACAAATCTTGTACAAAGGCCTAACATAAACAACTTAGTTTCTTCATTATTCAAGCTTATGTTCAAGTTTTATTCTTATGACTCTTAGTGTTCTTCATGATTATCATTATGTAATACCTTTTAACCACTTGAAATAGATGTAAAATAGAAAGATTAAGATTCTTCTACTAGCTCAAGGCTAGGGATGATCAAGAGAAGAAATGAGGTGGTTAAAAGCAAATGAAGAGGGTCCTTGGACTTCCGAAAGCTCCTAGCTTCCTTATGCACCTTCTATCACCCTTGGATGTGCTTGGAATTGGTTGAAGATGGTTGAATGATAGTGGTGATGGGGTTGTTGATCTCGGCCGAAATCAAGGCAAGAGAGGGAGAGAAGGAGTGTGTTAAGTGTGTTGAGATAAATGAAAGTTATGAACCCTTATATCTACTTATAATCCATTCAAGACACTTCTACCATTGGTTTATATGTTTGATAAAGGGAAGGCAAGATCTAATAAAAAATTCAAAGAAAATCTTTAGTGGGGGCCACAAGGGAGCCGTGAATAGGTGGGGGGGGTAATAGGTGTAGGGTTTAACTAATAGTTAGTTATTCTAGTTAGAAATCAAGTGTTTAGTTAGATACTTGGTTACTAGATATTTATATGACGTGTTATGATGTTCGGGGATCATAACTAGCTTGGTAATGTTAAAACAGTGCTTCTAGTGAAAATTTGGTGTTTCGGTTAGTGTCCGGTTGTTCGGTTGGTTACCGGTTCGTTAAGGTGCTAATTTATGAAGTATAATGTGCTTTATGTTATCTTTTATGACAGTTTTAATTCCCGGCACTTAGGAAAGCATTCAGGACCATTTAATCATATTTCTGCTTGATATTAGATTGTTTAAATGCTGAATTTGCTTATTTTCTGCAGAATTCTGCAATTTAGGTGAGTTTTAGGCACTTTCCGACACTTAAACTATCTCTAGGAAGGCAGTTTTATGATCCCTACTTTCCTACACACTATACTAGTGTAATACTTGGTTTCTGGCCCATTCTAGGTCTTAATACAACGTCTGTCTATTTACTGAACTCCGTCAACATTTTTTCTGATTTGTCTGATAACTGTGCTAACTGTATTTAATGCATCATTTAAGTCAATAAAGCTCTCATGCAATAATGATATGACATTAAGCATTATGTGATGCACATGTAGGTATAAAGCAATAATCAGAAAGCAATTCAAACAATTATGTGATGCACATGTAGGTATAAAGCAATAATCAGAAAGCAATTCAAACATTCAATTGTAGTTCAACACAGTCATTAAGCACTAATCATTATTTATTGATTGTACGGACACCTGGAATTTTGACAGTTGCACATAAATAGTATGATGAAACAGGTCTCACTTATAAAGGAGAACCATTAGTTCTTGCAAAAATGAATGAATAAACTAGTCATGATAATCGCTTGAACTAGTTAGAGTGTTGGAAATATAATAAATTTGGTTAGAACATTGGTTAAAACGGTGGCCAAGAGATAACGCCTACCGGATAATTAAGGAATGCCTAAACTAGTTGATGGATTTGATTATGCATTTTATATACTAATGGGCGTTTGACTTTTAAAAAGTCAAACTGACCTAGAATACGATGAATGATAATTTTGGATATAAAATGCGTAAGGTAGAATAATCGAATTAAATAGTGATTTAACTAACCACCTTGAAAACGATGATGATAGTTTGACGCGTATCAAGCTAGGTGGAAGCTTGGGGAAGGAAGCGGGTCAAACGAATTAAGAAGGAAAAGAAAAGCGTAATTTGGATGTGAGGTAAGTAAAGCTTACGCCCCTTTATATTATTTAAGAAATACTTATTTGCAAGTATTGTATATGAATTTTATTAAGTAATTGAAATATGATGTTCTGGTACGATATAATGCGAGTCGGAACAAGGGAGAAATGGTAAGAAACCATGAAATATGGTAAAAAGGGTAAAAGGGTAAATTACTCATGTGGTGATGAATAAATAAGAAATTTTTGAAACATTACGTTATGGTGTAAACCGTGACAAGTAAAAGTGGTAAAATGGTAATCCGGACATGAGTGGACGGATGGGAAAAGAGATTCAAATAGATACCATATGGCGAAAGTCATAACGGGTCAAACAAAACAAGAAACAAGTTTTTAAGTAAAAAGAGTTCAAGGAGAAAACCGAAATTGGTAAAAGGGCGAGATGGTAACTAGATATCATCTCATAATGGGAAGCGGTCGTTCGGACTAAACGGGTCAGATGACATTGGTAAAATCATTTGACAATAATAACTGATGACCGTTTGTTGAGTTTTGTGTTCACAGGAAATAACTCATGGCTTGCGTTGCCTTAAACTAGAAAGTTAAAAAAAAACAAAAAGATACTTAAACGGGTCAATTCTATGACCCGAGCCAGGTACGCATATTTAAGCTTTTAGTTATACATACGATTGTTGGACAAATATTTAGCGAAAGTCCTTCGTCGTAAAATGAAAGACTAGAGTTAACCAAAACGCCCTTGATGGGTAAAATGGGCAAACGACCCGTAGGGGTCATTTAGGAACTTGCATTATGGTTGTGGAATCAATAGATATGAATAAAAGATATTGACATGCACATTCGTGGGTCAAATGTAAAAAAAATGGTCATTTGCGTGAAATGACCAACCGAAGGGACCGAAGGGTAAATTTGGATTAATAGGTTAGATAGGCTAGATCCACCATAAAATTTGTTGTGGTGGAATATAAGCAAACAGTATAGATATGGAATTACGATGTATGAAAAGAAAAGAGCTAGTTTTAGACTAAAATTTGCTTAAATCGACTAAACGTGTCAAAAGGGATTATGTGTATAGTTTGCGTACTAGTCGTATAATTCATAAAAAAAAATTACGAACTCGAGCTCAGAATTTTGAGTTAAATACTTTGATGTATATGTTTTGGTTGTTTAAGAAACAAGTTAGTGATTTTAAATACAAACGGGTCAAAAGCTTTGCTAAAGGTTTAATAGTTAAAATAAGGCCGAGGGCTTAAAATCTTGAAAATTTGTAATCTGGGTGTCAGATTTTTACTCCATGTAATGGAGAATTAAATTACGGACGCTTAGGAAAAAGAATCGTGTAAAATGGATTTGTAAATTGAAAGTTATGCACGTTTTTGTGCACAACAAGTTGAAATAGTATAGCTGGGAATGTGCAGCACCAGCTAAGGAACATTCTGTCGAAATGGGGGCGTGGCATAGCGCGACGCCCAAGGGGTGATACCGTCGCGTATGGCGACGGGGTAAAAACCTGCAATTTTTGCTTATTTTGTTTGTTTGACCCATTTACCTTGTTGTGCTTGTTATTTAACTATTAAAACTAACTTTTAAGTTGGTTTTGATGATAGGTGAATGTCGAGAGTCCCGGATGAAGATCAAGCGTCGAACAAGAACCGAACACACGTTAAATAAAGCTTCCGCATTAAATCTTGTTTTGTTTTGTTACAAGTGATTTATGTAAACGCTTACAACCATGTTTTTGGAATGTTTTTAAACATATGGAAATGTTGGTATGACAAGTTTTTGTAAAGTCGTATTTTGAGTATTAAAATGCGTATTTTAAAGTTGTAATCGTGTAAATTTCCGATGTGAGTCTTATAGAAATGTTGCTCTAGGCCAGTATATAGTATTAATTAATTAGATAATTTAAGGAGTTTATATTACTAGTTTCTATAAGTCCGTTGGTGAATCATCAATTCCCCTAAGGTAGTTAGTTTTATATAAACTAAGTCATTTACACTTTAGTATCAGTTCCTACACGCCGTGTGGGCCATTAAACAAGAAGTAAGCAAGTGATCCATAGATTCCTCACTTAGTCTACATCTCCCGCACGCCGCATCCGCAATCCGCATTCCTCTTATTATAAGCTCTTTCTTGACCTGGATCCGATTTAACGAGGCTCGCCATAAGAAATAGCTTATTTTAGGGGAGCCCAATTGTTCCATAAGGGCCAAATGATATCTTTTAAGTGGTTCCTAGCCTTGGCAATATGATTACGAACTAGCGACACCGACAAGTCTTCGACCCTAGCATTATTCCACACCCGTCGATCTTGTTGTTTGCTTATGGTAACAGTACCAATAAGCCCCTGTAGAGCGCTTTACTGACTATTAAGGGACGGGCTGGACAGGTTTGTCTTCCATACGCAACTCCAAATAATAGCATTCTAGTTCCTTGTAAAACGATCTGAAACCAAAGCCAACCTATTTTGAGCCAACTTGTAAAGGTTTGGGAAACGGTACCTTAACATGCCTCCTTCTAACCAGTTATCTATCCAAAACATAGTTTTATCACCTCCTCCCACTTCCACGAACAAATTGTTTTCCAAGGCTACATTCACGGCCTACAAAATCTTTGCTAATGGAACACACATCCAAATAGCCACTATCTTCTTTTTGCTTGGAATCACTTGAATATTTCTTGAACTTGTATGTATGGCTCTAATGATCAGAACCCATAACGCTGAGGGGTTCTCTTTAAGTTTCCACCACCATTTGGCCAATAAAGCCAAGTTGATACCCCATATGTCACCCACGCCAATGCCTCCTTTGCTTTTAGGAGCCACAATTTTCTTCCACGCTACCTATCTAATTTTATATCTTCCAGATTTCTTACCCCAAACGAAATCACTCCTAACCCCTTTAAGAGTCTTCACCACTTTGATATGAGCTGTGAACATTGAGAGATAATGATTTGGGAGAGCAACCAGTACCGATTTCGCGAGTGTGACTCTCCCAACAAACGACAAATGATATGCTTTCCAACCCGAGAGTCTAGAGTTGAACCTATCAATAATTGGTTCCACGCCTTGATTTTTTTCATGTTCTCCCCAATAGGGACCCTGAGGTAAGCAAATGGTAACACTTAACCACATCAACCATGTCTATCACTCTATTCTCTTCCACCCCGATATCAAACATGCTACTCTTGGATAGATTAATCTTTAACCCATAACATAATGAGAAACATCTAAGAATCCTATTGAGGTTTTTGACATTTTCCACATCTCATTCGCCCATGAAGGTAACGTCATCCGCATAATACGAATGTGATAATACCGGGCCCTCATTTGGTAGTTTCACCGGAAAAAGCCCCACATCCACCGCCCGGTTTATAACAATATGTGATTACGAGCGTTTTATTCTCTTTAATTAGTTGGAATTGTTACATTTTTAATTTAAAAAAAAAACATATTACGTGATTACCAGTGTTTGTATTTTTCAATGTATCATGCAGGCACCTCACTAGTATATACATATACACATATATAACCAAATTTAAGTAGGGAATCATTGGAAACACATAAGCCATTGGTACTCTTGTTATAAATGTGACAAAATGGCGGGTTGTTTATCACATTCTCTCCCACATTATCTTTAAATACTAGGTACAAATTTTCATGAAGTTCTTAGTGCATTTTAATTAAAAAAAATGGTTATTGGGTTGTGATATCCTCTTTGGAGATTATGTGCGTGACATTGCAACTAACCAAACCATTGATCATCTAGATGATCGATCATCCAAATTTGAGGTTATCATATGATCCTTCCACCTTATCTCCCTCTCTATCTATACACACCTCTTATTGAGACTTCGCAACCTATTTACACACCTTTATAACACCTTTCATATATTTGCATATATTTTTTTTTTTTTGCATAGCATAATGTTTTCACAAATAGAAAGGTGTTATGAACGTTGCATTTAAAAAACAAAAATAAATCCAAGGTTGATAGTTGCACACCGTCACATTTATCAAGAATAGAAAAGTGTTCTCTCACCATACATATGCGTACATACATACTTCTATTTTATTTGTTCTAATTGCTTCCGTAGTGGGGCGCTTTGCCTTAGCATGGCGCCGTGAAAACGCCTAGAACACCAATACTTGGGGCGCTATCAAGAAGAAAAGGGGGGAGGCGCCATATATTTCACGGCATTTTGTGCTTTGCTTTTCAACCTTTGACCAATCAAAATAAAGCATGGTTTTTTATAATTAATTAATAAAAACAAAAATTAATAATTAGGTAATGATGGGTAGGGGCTTTATGACTACGGGCTCTAGTGATATAACGCCTCATAAAACCCTTGTGTGACGTGGCACGACACGTGTCGCATAACGCCCCACAAAGGGCTTTATGACTACGAATGGCCTAATAAAATGGTTGTCGTTAAAAAAAAAATACTATATACATGGTATTCACAAACTTAAACATGTGATTCATATTAAAATATTCATGAATATTAATTCTTAGACAAGAAAGTGACTAAAAACATACATCATTCACATGCTTTATATAGGGGATTTTATAACCTTGCATGTGGACTTCACGTCTTCACAAACGAATACATGTAAATCATACATCAAATGATATAATAGCATCCTGATCTCAAGTAACGGTTTATAGACATCTAAAATCATGTACATTTCTTTTTAAATTTCTTGTATAAGTTTGGCGTTATCTATTAAAAATAACTAGAATTAAGTTTTAAACTAACTCGTTTTGCTAGGTAGTAAAGGAATGAATAAAATTGTTAGAAAAGAAAAGTTAAGTGAATAGTTTTCATTTCTGAAAATGATAGTAAACGACATTAAAAATTAAGTATCAAACTTTAAACTTAACAGCTACAATCCTGTTAATAAATAAACCTTTTTTAAAACCTATAAACTCAAAAATAATAACTTATGAACCTATTTATTAAACGAACAATGTTCATCTTACCCTGTTCATTAAAGAGGGTGTGTTAGCTAACTAAAATGCTTGTTGTCATATTTTGAATTGTGTTAGAAATTGCCATCCTATTCCTAACCTAAACAGACCGTATAAATTGTCAAGTTTGGTAGTATGTTGTATTTTGTAATTTGATCTCTCATTATTGAAATAAATATAGAAGTCTGAATTTATAAATAAATAAAACACTCACTTACATTATTTGTCAAAAAACTAATTCAAGCTTTGTTTCACAAAAAAAAAAAAAAAAAAAAAAAAACCCTCAATGCCCTTAAATGAAAGTATCCTTTCTAACATTTTTTTTCTCTTATTTCATCTTATCCTATTTATGGAATTAACAAAATAATGTAATTGATTTGCCACATTACGACTAATAGGTTCATTATGGAATGGTGCAAATGGGTCCCCGACAAATGTAACATTCACGCGTGGAGATCGGAGATGGAAAGGATTCCTACGGGAGAAGCTTTAAGGAAAAGGAATGTTTTTCTCGGAGAATTGTCGTGCCCGGTTTGTTTTTCTGCCGACGAGTCAGCTGAGCATTTGTTTAATGCTTGTTTCGTTGCAGCCAACGTTTGGAATGGAGTGAGTTCTTGGTGTATTTTTTCGCTTTTTCGATTAGAGACCTTCTAGATACTCACAAGGTTATCCCAGTCTCGGACAAGAAAAAGGAAGTCATTCATGGTATTGTTATTATAGTGTGCTGGAGTCTGTGGCGGGCGAGAAACAATTGGGTTTTTTCTAGAACGCCTATTAAGATCGATAAAATTATAAGCGAGGTTAAGTCGTTAGGCTATTTTTGGTACTCGAATAGATCGAAAAGTAAAGGTATAGATTGGAGAGAGTGGTATTTGTTTGATTTCATGTAAATTTTCCGTTGTAGTTCTTTTGTCGGAATAGTTTGGGCTGGCAGTTTGTTAATGAAGGTTACTATTCAAAGAAAAAAAGAATATTTTGTGCTACTTTCATTATTTGATTTGATTTGATTATAGTGTGGATTAAGCGGTAGGTGCAGTGGATGTGGGGTCACGGGATTGTCAGTCAAAAGTGATGAAACAATAATGCCTCCTTTTTCTTTTTTTTTTTTTTTAATGTTCAATAAATCCTTCAAATACGCTACTGGCGAAATACACCAAATCGAGATACATTCGCATTCGAACCGGGGAAAGCCCTCACCTAGGGCCGAAGCCCATGAACACTCGCCCGAAGGCACGACAATACGATGAGGTAAAACCCGCTTAGTTCAAGGATCGAACTAGCGATCTACATCTATTCGTATAGTCTCTTATCATCACCAGGTGTCGCAGAAAATAATGCGAAGGACAGAAATCGAACTTGGGTCCCTTAGAACACCAAGTATCTCCCTTCCCACTTCACTACCACCTCATTCGCAAATAATGCCTCCTTTTGTTTGGCTCAATTGCAAATCCATTCTTTTCGCTATTTCAATAATGTATTTTGTATTTTTTATACTTTGTGACATTGAAAACATTTTATAGCAAATTATTGACCTTTGAATAACTAAGCTAATTTACCACTTTCTATAAAGTTAATAAAATCTTATTGAACTTAAAACTTTGGACATGATATTTTTTTGCGTGTTACATGAATATTAGCTGGAGGATATTAAATCACAACTATTCTTACGGATAACCATTAGTTGGTTAAGTTGGTGGGGTTATCCACTTATCCCTCCCTCTACGTGTTTTTAGACCCCAAAGTGGAGAGTCTTTCTTGGCTAGCTTGTTTTGGGTGTTTTGTTCGTCTATTTTTGTTTTGGGTGGTGGTGGCGGTGGTGGTGGTGGCGGTGCTGTGGCTATTAACCTCAGGGACCATTTTGGCTATTAAGTCATAGTTAAAACTAGTAAATTACAACTACAGGGACTGTTTGTGTAATAAATAAAACTTAAAAACTAACTTCAATTAAAAAAAACTAACGGAAGTTCATTGAGTACCAACATGTTGATAGGTAGGATTATTATATACCAATTCTGTAGGTTGGATTATTATTTACCAACTGGGCAAAGGTTGGTTTATTAAATACCAATTTTTCTATGAATTATTGTGTTATATAACCATTTTACCAATATTGTTCCAACTTTAAACATATATTACCTGATATTTTACTTCTCATTTTACCAATATTGTTCCAGCTTTAAACATCTATTACCTGATATTTTACTTCTATATAATTCTTTTTACAAAATTCAAAGTTACAATAAGATGTACTATACGTGTCAAAAAATTATGACAAATTAAAAACACAGAATAGTAACCGAGTTTTAAAAGTGTTCTAATTAGGTCACTGGTGTCGTTTTTGTCACAATTAGATAACTTAACATTCTCGAGCCACGTCTTTTTTTCCACATGTCAAGAAAAAAATGGAGCAAAAGATGCTGGGGTCGAATTATTTAAATATATGAAATTATATTTATTAAAAATAAAACCATTTAATTACATTAAAAATAATAAAAAAACAAGTTACAATCCATGTCATCACTCGACGTTTGCATCAAATAAAAAAGAAAAAAGAAACAAAAATACACATCACCACGGTTACCTATGAAATGGATAAAAAAACCCTTAATTTTAATGAAGAATGAATGTTGAGTGACCTGATTGGAACACTTTTAAAACTTTAGTGACTTAATTTGAACACTTTTGAAACTTAGTTACTATTCTACAAAGTTACCCCATTAAAAAACGACCCATATGGGCTATTTTTATTATTTCATTTCATATATATTTCATATATATTATCAAACTAGTAAAAACAGCCCGCGCTACGCGGCGGGATTCGTTTGGATAACCCACGTGTTGCGGGGGCATGGGTCGTAAAATTGCACCAAGTAGTAAACTAACATAAATACGAATTTACACCGATGCGTGACGTAAAACGCAGTAAAAGACAAATGTGAACTAATAATGCAACCTGGCAGAAAACGTACAAACTCGAAATCATACCGACACAATTGATTATACCACCTATTTAATCAACAAATGATCAGTTTGTAAGATATAAAAATTACCTGATATATAATATTTAATTTCCTAAAAACACACAACACTATTGGCAAATGAGTATAAAGAAAAGAAAGGCAAACTTTATACTGTAGATGACAATCCACGATAATTGTTATATGCTAGATGGAAGCCCCCGCCGTGATGCTGCCAACACGTTCATAAAGTGCGCCGATGATCGCCCTTAATTCAGCTTGTATCTTGCAAATAATGCAATTCATAGTCACAAAGTCGGACGAAACGCACCTGAAGAAGAATATACGAAACAACCACAGCCCACAAACGTATACAACAATTGCACCAACAACACAAACCCTAACCCAGAACCAATCGCAAGCTAAGAAACAGAAGAAGAAGAAGAAGAAGAAGAAGAAAGGGTAAATTACACTTTTCGTCCTTTATGTTTGTAGCGGGTTGCAATGGATAGCCTTTAACTTCAATAATTACAGTTACAATCCTTTATTTGGAAAACGCATTACATTCAAGGTCCTTTAGCATTAACCAGGTTAAAGTTTTCAATTAAGTCTATTTACTTAAGGGCATTTTGGTCATTTCACGCCTTTATTTATAATGTTTCTTAAAAAATAAAACAAAAAAGTTAACAACAACCGTCACCACCACAATGAGTGGATGAAGAAACTAAGAAAATTTCACCTGCAATGAGTGGCAATGGCTTTCAATCCATCCGTACTAAATCCATCACAATTCAAAAGCGACAAAGCTTTAAACTCTAGAAAATTCATTGCCAGAAATTAGCAAGAACAATCAGCCATGGATAAACATCAGCACCCCAATCCTCCGGTACCAAATTGAAATCTGAAAACCGAGGTTTCCCCTTCAACGTCACGCTACGAATCTTCGAAAACCTTCCTACAACAATCTCAGGCGATACCGAGTAACAATTTCCGATAAACACATGACGCCTGCTCCACCGCTCAGCATTGGACCAGTCCTTACAGACTAGAGACACCGAACTCGGTCAACCGTCCTCGTTCGCTTC
Organism: Helianthus annuus; assembly: GCF_002127325.2. NCBI lineage: Eukaryota > Viridiplantae > Streptophyta > Magnoliopsida > Asterales > Asteraceae > Helianthus > Helianthus annuus. The sequence goes on along the minus strand of NC_035441.2, from coordinate 169,856,846 downwards.
TGATTCAGATCCAACTCAATTTTGAATGTGTAGTGTGTGATTTACTGATTTTGGTTTAGGTTGAATCTTAGCTGTTGGTGGTAGGGTCTTCATTGCTACTGGAATTTAGGAATTGGTGGTGGGGTGGTGGTTCATGGTGGTAGGATGATGGTGTTGTGGGGTTAGGGAATTAGGGAAGATGGTTAGGGAATTGGGGAAGAAGATGTTATATTTATGCTAACTTTTTTGTTTTATTTTTTTAAGAAACATTATAAATAAAGGCATGAAATGACCAGAATGCGCTTAAGTAAATAGACTTAACTGAAAACTTTAACCTGGTTAATGCTAAAGGACCTTGAGTGTAATGTGTTTTCCAAATAAAGGATTATAACTGTAATTATTGAAGTTAAAGACTATATATTGCAACCCGCTACAAACATAAAGAACGAAAAGTGTAATTTACCCAAGAAGGAAAAAACATACAATGCGAACGTCGAAGGAAACGAACTTGACGAAGAAGACGACAAACTAAAAGCGAAACCCAAAAGAGCTTCCGAAAGAGGTAAATGAGGTTGATTGGTGACGGTGGTAGGGATCACCGACGTATTCCGATATTGGGTCTGTTAAGTCGAACAATGGTATCAATTTAGCAGAGTAAGGTGAATAGGGATTTTACGGAAGCAAGATGGTTAAAGGAAGGACAATAGGGTTGTTGAAGGGAACGAAGAATATGCTGCAGCTTGTGATTTGGTTGAGCTTGGAGATGGGTGTTTTCAGAGGTGGGATGCAAGTCCTGAAGAGTTAAAATCGTTAGATGACCTGCAGATGCCAGTCATGAGTGACTTGGAAACTTGCACTGTTGTTAAGGCACTTCATCATTTGTTATTATATAAAATTTGGTTTGTGAGACACATTTACTATTCAATTTTGTTGCTTCCTATTGGCTCTCCTTTCTCTACTTTTGTCTTTTTAATGTGTCTATGTTAACATTTTTTACTTTTCTTGGGTTTTAATCAATTTAATTAATGAAAATAGGGTAGTTCGGGTCGTGCTTTCAAATATATACATAAATGATGAATATTAGAAAGTTTTTCTTTTTGGTTTATAAGTTATCTTAGAAATCTATTTTTTAATAATAGTTAAAATATTGATTAATAAACCTTTTTATATAGAAAATTTACTATAAGAATAACGGTGTATGCGGTTTATCTCAATTACATATACGATTATAGACTCGTTACAACGTGCATGTTCTCAACATTTGTCTAGAACTAATTACGTTTTTACGTTTCAATATGATTTGTGTGAGTTAACAGCAACGTGGACAGACGTTTTTACATATACTTTTTAATCGGTTTAACGGTCCCGTCGCAAAGTGCAGGGTCCTAAATACTAGTTTACTGTAAGTTTCACAAATTGATTGAATGTTCAATGTACTGTTGATCAGTTCTGTAAGTATATAATGGAAAACATGTAAAAGTGTATTTGATAAGCCAACAACCGCAACAGGGTTAAGTGTAGACGACATGATTGTCAACTTGATTTGATTCCCGTTTGGGGTGTATATTAGAGATGGTGATTAGGAGTTCTTGAAGTGATGAACTCGTGATATTGGGAGAGAGAGGAGGACGGATTCTTAGTGATGTTATGTGTAGAGTCTAATCTTTTTTAACATCTCTAATGATCTCCTTAAATACACCAAAGGGAAAAGATAATATGGTTTATCAACAATTACCAACAAATATTATTATTATAATGTATAATTTATTGTTTTGATCTAATATAATATAAATAGCTAGGTTAGAACCCCGTGTATTACACGGGTTGAATAAATGTAATTTTATATAATAAACCTAAAACAATTATTCTTTAAAAATCTCGTTTATTACACGGGTTGAACAAATGTAATTTTATATATTAAATAATAAAAAAATTATATCTCTAAGAACCTCATGTATTATACTGAATATATGTAATTTTATATACCAAATAATAAAAACCCGTACAAACTAAATTTAAAAAAAATGCAATATGAAAATAAGAGATAGAATAATCGATATTTTTTTTTTTCATAAAATATGAGATAAGGGTAAACTAAATAAAAAAGTGTCAATTTGGTAAATAATAATATTAAGTATGAAAAGGTAGGAAATTACAAATGTAAACATATTCAATAAATGACACATGTCCAAAATCAGGTTTTTATCATATAGTATAAAAGATTGGTTTGTGTCACCAACCAAATTCTTATTTGTTTATATCTTTATTGGTTTGTGTATTTATCTTTTATCAATTGATACGATTATTTATATAATTTTAAAAGATATTATTTATTGATAAAATGGTATAAAAGAATAAACTTAAAACATGATACATGGCCGCCATTTCCCTGGAGTATACATGTAACTTTTTGATAATTTCAGTTATCTTTAACTAAATCAATTAATTAACCTTTTATTCTTTTTATAAAATATCTATTTTTTCATAAATAATAAAAAAGTGTCAATTTGGTAAATAATAGTATTAAATATGAAAAGATAGGAAATTACAAATGTATACATCTTCAATGAATGACATGTGTCCAAAATCAGGTTTCTTTTATTATATAGTATAGATTATAATATTACTTGATTAAAATACGTTTAATATAATTAATCTAACATATACTTCCAATGATTGTAAGTTTACACACTCAAATAATCGCTAAACAACATAAAAACGGTTTGCTTTTAATTTTTATCATCGCCCAATTTCAAAAATGTAAAAACAGCAAACACAAAAAAATTGATGACGAAGCAGAGGAAAATTGTTGAATAATGTTGAAAATAATAATGAAAGGATCATTCATATACTATATCTTTAATTCTTTGGGCTCATGTTATTGTTGGTCTTATAAATGAGAATGGGCCCTGGTTGGTTTGCTTGGTGATATATTGGGCCTGTCTTAGGGGTTCTAGTGTTATTGTTTCTGTTCGTTTAATGGGTTGTTTTAGTATGTGGCAGGTTGATTAAAGCCCAAGGGTGCTAGATGGAAATATCAAGGGACTTCGATCATCATGTAATAATCTGGTGGACTAGAGTGTAAATTGTTTTTCAGCAGGTTATAAAGAGAAGTACAAGCTGCTAGGGTTAGTTAGTCAGTTCAATAATTTCACCCCCAAAGTTCCGTTCATTACCCTCTCTGTTCGTTCAAGGCTATAGATAGTGATGATATCAAGGAGATTCAGTATGAATCCTGTACAAGTGTTGATCAGATCGTGGTGACCTCGGTTCTTATTGTCACGATTATTTCTCTGGTTCTTTGTCTTTGATTCTTCTGCATCTTGAGAGAATTTTAGGGTTATTTATTTGTTGTTGTAGAAGATTGAAAGTAGTCTCTCGGTTGTATGTTGTGAGAGATCATCTTCTCATTGTGATAATCATCAGTGGATGATTATCCAGTTGTTCATCCATGTGTTGTTTAATCTCTCATCTGTTAAAGAGAGATTGAGATTCTGAGTATGATGATCATCAGAGGATGATCATCATTTATATTTCTGTATTTTTGTATTAGATCTTACATAAGTAAGATCTAGGGTTTGGGGGTGTTTTTTGGTTTGGGTTAAACAATAAAATTTTTCCGTCACTATTTTGTCGCTACGGCTGTGTTGTATTCTGTTTTCGTTCTTGTTCTGGTTCAAACCATTGTTTTTTACATGGTATCAGAGCTATAATGCTCCGATTTATGGTTTTTTCCGCTGTGGTTTTGTAGACTCGGATTTAGTGTTAGAGGTTTTATCTCTAAATGATTTGGGTATTGATAAATGTTCTGGTGATTAAATCAAGATTGTGTGTGTACTTGTTAAAATCTGGTGGAGTCCTGTTCGATCCTGTTAGTTCTTGGTCTCTCTTTATGTTATTCTCAAATGATTCCACGGTTTCTTTTGTTAGAGTTTCTAAACATTTTTTGTTTGATATTTTTTCACTCATTCGTTTGTTTGCTAAATCTGTTTTAATCGTGATTACTCTGTGTTGTAAAACCCTTTGTCATATATATTTGGTTAGTGTGGTGTTACAGATCTTTGTATTGATGGTCTGGGAGTGTTTCATGTTGTTCTTTGGGAGTTTCCGCTGTGAAATAAGTTTTTTTAGATCTGTTCTTTGATTTTTTGTGTGTTTTTATTTTTGACTGTTTCTTGGAGTGTGTGCAGGAACAAGTTGGTGAGATCTATTGCCTGTTGTTCTTTCTGGTGTTACATAAATCCTAATTAGGGTTTCTTGGAGTTCAAGAAGGAGGTCTGTTGTCTGCTGGTTCTGAAAACCAGGTGTTGTTTGGTTATGGCTTGATCAGTTCCTATAGTTCTTGAAAACTATAGTTCTAATATTCTTGAAGCATATTGCACCCTCTGTAAGATCTTTCCAGTCTGCTCTTATTTTTATTACTTTGTTGTTGGTTAGTTGAAGTCGGGGTAGTGAGGACCGGCATTTTTGATTGTTTGTTATAGTTAATTCTTGTCTGTTATGTGGTTACTTGTGTGTTGTTTGTTTGTGCTCTTGTTGCTTCTTGTGTTTGCTGTTGTTGTCATTTGTTAGATTGTGGCTCCTGAGTAAAGGCATGTCCAGGCACCATAGAGTGATGAACCTGGAATCTTGTCCCTGACTCAGCTTCGCCTTAGAGCTGTTTTTTGTCTGTTGCTTCGGTAATTAGTTATTTGTTTGATAACTTGTGGTCTCTTGATTATATTGTGTTTTTTTTATTTGTTTTCTTTTTTGCTTTGTTTTCTAAATGCTAAATTGTTTTTTTTAAAAAAAAGAGGGTCCTTGACTGCTCAAAGTCTCTTGATGAGAATAATCGAATGTCTATTTGTCATATGAGTTGTATTTGTTTTTTTAAAATGTTTTGTGGTTTATGGTAAAAGGGTTAGTTTTGTTCTTTACGCTGATCATGTTATTCTGTTGATGATGTGTGTTAGTCCAGTGCTTGTTGGTCTTGGTTGCATTACATAATAAACGAGTGAACGCTAACCCGCGCGTTGCAGCGGGATGTCAATTACGAAAGTCTTTGGTATCACTATATTAGATATGAAAACATAAAACATTCTTTTCATTTTGCCTAACCTCCAGCCTATAACACCACACTAAGGCGTTTTGGTTCAAACATCTTTTTTAACGGGGAGTACAATACGCAATATATTTATCACATAATAATGTATGCATTTTTAAACTTTCTTGTATGTATGTTTTAATGGTTGTATGATCATAAATGAACTTTAATGAATGATGATATTTCCATCACTACAACTGAATTATTCTTGAATACCCCAAATCAAACTATTCAAGGATGAAGAAAAAAATTTAGACAAAACTATAATAAACAACAATAGAAGCAGCAACATGTCAAAAATCATCACCAACACCAACACATCAACCATTTTAATATTATCCCAAACTAACATGGACCAAAAGTTAAGAAACGATTTTAATCATGTTAATAGCAACTGAAACAATAAGATGATATAATACAATCATTGATTAACCAAATAATATTCATGACTGAAGGTCATTTACAATTTGGTTCAAGATCATCTAGCATTGACAAAAATCATATATCAATAGCTACCTCTTGTAGGGAGATCAAGGTTCAATTCTTGAGAGGTGTAATTTAGTATAGTATTAAAGGGGGGCAAAGTTTAGTTGTTACAAAAAAAAAAAAAAAAAATAGTTACCACACCAATGTTATTATTGATTATCCTAACCTTGGCACTCATCTGAACTTCCCCTTGACTAAACTTTGTCTCTTGGATGGCTTCACTTTATCTTCACAATATACTGTTCAATGTGGGGGCACCAACGGGACGGGTTTAGATAATCTCAACTATAAATCTGATAATAAAAGCTTGTCCCAAACCCAGCCCAAAGCCCATCAGATATCTATCGGGTGTATATTCGTCGGGTATTGGGTATACTCACGGGTTTTGGGTATACCTACGGGTTTATTAAAATTACCCGTTATAACTATCACATCGTATAAATTCTTCTTATTCCATATCTATATTATGTCAACTCAAAACAAAACAAAATAAACAAAGAGTTGCAACAGATCACTAATTAAAAATCAGATTAGATAAAACTAACAATTGAAAAAACTAATAAATACTCTCATGCTTCAACTAAGATGTTCTCTTAATTTACATATTTAGAGATACTGAGTGGTCGTGATGCCATAATATAATAGGTGAATCCAGTTGTGGTGGTTTGTCCAATAAATATAATAACCATCGATTATTATGTAGACATTCTCTAATTCTTGTTTGATTGCTCATTAAATAAACAGATTAGAGGCATCATTAAGATTTAAGAAGCTACTTTTACCAATGGTGACACAATCATGGACGCATATAACAGCTAAAAATTTATATCACTTCACTTGCTTTACACATAATCAAATTTGACATGCACATATTTAGAAAATAAAAAAAAAGAAATTATTTCGGGTATACAATTGGGTAAATGGGTCTACGTCATCGGGTAATCAGGTCGTATATCACCAATTCACCATATGAATGTGAGAAATCAATATTAAAGATAAATGATAAATCAATAATATCAACTATAACAGATAACAAAGTCGGCTAACAAAACACTTTAATTACCATATGAATGAGAAAACATAATTGCTCACCAAGTATAGAATGCATCTGATCCCAGACTCATCAGAGTGCCACAAAAAAAGAGCAGATTCGAAACTTCAATCGAAACAACCACACCCGAAATGGCTCCAAATAACGCACCCATTCTCTCTTTCTTGACCAATCAAAACACCAGTCAATGCACCTAACAAAGTACCGATTGCAGATTCAAAACACCAACCATCAACTTCAATCAAGACCCAAAAAGATGATCAAAAGTGTTAATATTTTCTAATAATTCCAAGCCACATTACGTTTCTTCAAAAGGCACCAAATTCACCCTAACATAACAACTTTGCAATCAAGAACGTATAAATTGGGATCAAATAAGAGAACACATAATACCCAATTCAAACAAAGGAAAACCCAAATCAAATAAGTATAAAATTATCCACACTAAACGTACCTAATGCGAAGAAAAGGTGAAAATTGCAGAAAAGATGTTCCCAACAATCGTGGGAAATTAATACAATACGCCATGGCTGCCGTGAAAATACCATAAGATTCAAAAGTGGTTCCAACATCATAAGCGAACCCTTATTCGATCCCTTTTGCATCCCATCTCCTCCCTTGTAAATGCATCATTTTATACCCACAATCCTGATACCCTGTAACCGAAGAAGTACTCCGATTAAACCTGGAGAATCGTTCCTAATATTCGAATGACAAATAATGAAAACAAACCCTAGAATATTGCTGTCAAAAGGAACGAAGATTGTGCGATATAGATCGTTTGCAAGTGCTTCAAGTAAACCCTACAGTTTCGATTTCGATTACAGGAGATTGAATCAAAATCCTTTCATTGGCTATATGTATAATAGAAAGAGATTGAATCAAAATCGATTACAGGATGAATCAAAATCGATTACAGGAGACTGAATCAACACACGAAGAGAGGGAAGTAGAGAGGAAATAATTATTGCCAGTGTTTTTCTGTTTGATTCGTGCATTGGTAAGATATATGTATAACCATTCCCAATTTTTCATCCGGGTTGTAAGTTGAATTTTTTTGGTAAAGCAGGGGAAGGCGAAGGGTTGCGTCGCAATTCACACCCTAATATGCTTCTTCTTGTATAAAACGATGTGGTTGAAAAGACGCGAAGGTTCATTTAGCGGTGGAGATTGAATCAAAATCCTTTCATTGGCTATATGTATAATAGAAAGAGATTGAATCAAAATCGATTACAGGATGAATCAAAATCGATTACAGGAGACTGAATCAACACACGAAGAGAGGGAAGTAGAGAGGAAATAATTATTGCCAGTGTTTTTCTGTTTGATTCGTGCATTGGTAAGATATATGTATAACCATTCCCAATTTTTCATCCGGGTTGTAAGTTGAATTTTTTTGGTAAAGCAGGGGAAGGCGAAGGGTTGCGTCGCAATTCACACCCTAATATGCTTCTTCTTGTATAAAACGATGTGGTTGAAAAGACGCGAAGGTTCATTTAGCGGGTGGTGACCAAAGTTACTTTTTGTATAAGGGTGTAATTTGTCATTGTTTTTATGTTAGTCTGTTGTTGCTAGTTGCAATAGTGTTTGAAAGTTGATCGACTTAGTGATTCATTACATGCATGTTCTTAAGTCTCGAGTCTATTGCTAGGTTATATTTTGAGTAGAGTTCCTTAAAAAGGGGTTTTTTTATTTGGTCGTTGGTTTTCACTCGTTTGAAAGAAGATATATGTACTAATTGTCTATATAGCTCTAAAAGTGTTGATACTTTGGTATGTTTGGTCAAGATTTTTTTGTTCAAAGGGACAAGTTGATTGAAAAAATATAAGTTTCCCTTGTTGTTTTGTATTCTGTTTTGTGTGGTAGCAATAACTTGGATCTGTCTTGTTCGGTGTGTTTTAAAATTCTCCAAATTTGGTTAAACCGAAAACATTCTTTGAGTTTATGAGATTTTAATATTGTTCTTGGTACTCGTGTGAGTGGTTGAAGGAATGTTTTTGCTGTTTGGTTTAGTAGATGTTTGTTTTGGCTATAATTGTGTTTGATCATTTTTCCATGCGTTGTTTTTTTTTTGGTCAAAACTTTTTTTGATTGGAGGTTGTTTCTGACATGTGGTTTGTTGTAATTGTTTAAGGCTGCAATCTTGAATGTAGGGTCAGGGTTATGTGTTTTCTCTTGTGTAAAAGATAGTGTTCCTTGCTTAGAATCATGGATCATGTGATTTTGTCTTGACTGTATGTCTTGTTGCCTCTTATTGTGTGGTTTGAGTGTTTCTAACCATCTGTGTTGTCAAGAGTGTTCTTGGATATGTTGTTCAACCTTATTGCAGGTTATGTTGTTGTTTGTCTCAAATACTGCTAAGTTGCTGTTTGTTTGCAGTCTTTATGTCTGCCTGTCTTTCATCTTGTTTGTATGATTAGATGAGATGTGTTGTTTCTGATTGCAAATCGTGTATTTTGTGTTTAATCAGAATTTGTGTGGCTGCATCTTATTGTCTTGCGTATGTCTCTTTATTCTTAGCCTTGTGTGTGGACGTTAAATCTTGTGATTTTGTGTTTTTTGTTTAGGCTGGAATTGTTGTCTGATATAGAAGTGTAGAAGTATATACTTCTCATATATCAGTGTTGTATGAATCTTGTGATTCGTGCCTGTTGTGATGTTAGCCTTGTATGTTGTCTCTTGTGTAAGAGATGTGTTTCTGGTTGTATATTTTGCCAGAATCTGTGTTGGCTGTTATTGTTGTCTGGTATGATTGGTTATGGTATTCTCATTTCTATCAGACTCGTGTCTTGAATCTTTTGATTCGTTCTTTGTTGTGAAGGTTTAAAGGTTTTGCTTGGTTCAAATGAGTCTTTATGTTCTGTACAAACTTTCTTTTGATATGTACTTGTAAAGTTGTAAAAGTTTTTGATCATGACCTATAAATCTTTATTCAAGTTCTTCACATGTATTGTCTTTCAGACTTGGTTCTAAATTCTTAAAGTTGTGTGACCTTATGTGTTATCAGATGTGTGTCTGGTTTTTCTGCAATCATATGGTTCTATGTTGTTTAGACCTGTATAGCTCTAGATTTTACTTAGAGTTTCATTGTCATTCTCCCTGTATTCGTTCATCTTGTTGATCTTAGTGTTGAGATCTTGTTGTTGCAGAGATCTTGTGATCTCGATGCTGGTATTGCTGTATCGTGTTGTTGATCATTCAACAGATTGTGTTAATCAGTTGAATCTGCTCATTGTGTATCACAGATATCAGTTTGTTTACTTTGGTTGTTTTTTAGGCATATGTGGTTGTGATATTATCTAAGAATCATGTGATTATTATTGTTTCGTTAGTTCTTGTATTTCTGCTCTACTGATTAATTTTGAGTTTTTTATTTGATCAAAATATGAGTGCTCTCCAGTGTGGTTTTTATGTGTTAATTGAGAGTTGTATTCGTATGTTCATGTTTAGGACTGTGATTGTAGTGTCTAAGAGTCGTATTTTTTTTGTCTGATTGATACAGGGTGAAATATGGATTAAACCATGGTGACTTGTGTGTAATTCTGCGTGTTTCTTCTAGCCTTATTATAGTAGGAAATTGTGCTTTCATTCTCTTTTGTCTGTGTCTGTGTTTCTTGAGATTTTAATCTTGTTATCTACTTGCTCTCAGGTTTGTTATAAAGGCAAATAAAATTGATAGTTATATATCTTTGTTCTCTTCAATCTTGATGATAAACATGTTTGCTTCAAGTGTTAAAAAGGGGGAACATCAATTTTTTGAGGAAATGTTGTTTTTTGTTTGTTCAGCACCAAGATTGAGGGGGGATGTTGAGAATGCAAGATTATATTATTATATCAATCTTGGGTTGACAAAATTGTTGTAAGTTGTTAACATTTGTGAGACTAGAGTCAAAACTGTCTGTATGTGAAATGCATATGTAAGTGCTAAACGAGTATGGTTATGGTTAACAGGTATAGTATATGAATGATGGGGGCATGTTGAAAATAATAATGAAAGGATCATTCATATACTATATCTTTAATTCTTTGGGCTCATGTTATTGTTGGTCTTATAAATGAGAATGGGCCCTGGTTGGTTTGCTTGGTGATATATTGGGCCTGTCTTAGGGGTTCTAGTGTTATTGTTTCTGTTCGTTTAATGGGTTGTTTTAGTATGTGGCAGGTTGATTAAAGCCCAAGGGTGCTAGATGGAAATATCAAGGGACTTCGATCATCATGTAATAATCTGGTGGACTAGAGTGTAAATTGTTTTTCAGCAGGTTATAAAGAGAAGTACAAGCTGCTAGGGTTAGTTAGTCAGTTCAATAATTTCACCCCCAAAGTTCCGTTCATTACCCTCTCTGTTCGTTCAAGGCTACAGATAGTGATGATATGAAGGAGATTCAGTATGAATCCTGTACAAGTGTTGATCAGATCGTGGTGACCTCGGTTCTTATTGTCACGATTATTTCTCTGGTTCTTTGTCTTTGATTCTTCTGCATCTTGAGAGAATTTTAGGGTTATTTATTTGTTGTTGTAGAAGATTGAAAGTAGTCTCTCGGTTGTATGTTGTGAGAGATCATCTTCTCATTGTGATAATCATCAGTGGATGATTATCCAGTTGTTCATCCATGTGTTGTTTAATCTCTCATCTGTTAAAGAGAGATTGAGATTCTGAGTATGATGATCATCAGAGGATGATCATCATTTGTATTTCTGTATTTTTGTATTAGATCTTACATAAGTAAGATCTAGGGTTTGGGGGGTGTTTTTTGGTTTGGGTTAAACAATAAAATTTTTCCGTCACTATTTTGTCGCTACGGCTGTGTTGTATTCTGTTTTCGTTCTTGTTCTGGTTCAAACCATTGTTTTTTACAAATAAAAAAAAAACCTCGGATGAAGAAAAACAAGAAGTCAAGTTTTACTAAAAACATAAAATTTTATCCACTCAAATGGGCATTCATTTGATTTTCCTCATTCTTTTCACCTCCATGGAGGCACTGTAGCAAACATAACTTGGTTTGTACACAAAATCCAAACGGCCAACCACTTATGATTCAACCTGAAAAGCGAAATCACATGAAGTAGTCATTTTCCTGGCGGGGCTATATATTTCGAGAGATAAAGTCACATATGTGGTCATATGATATGTGATTCCATAGTTGTGTATCTACTTTTGTTCCGTAAGACTTTAATCACTTAAACTGCACATCAATGTGGTATAATAAACCTATAGAGTAGGTGACGCTCCAAGAAATCACAGTGAGTTCTTTGGGACAGTTTTTTTGAAATTTTCTCAAATGTGATTATAAGGAATTAAATATGCAAACTACTACACTACCACACTAACAAAAATGGAGATAGAACAAGTTTTGCTAAAACAAACCATTAACTTTGCGGGCTTCCTAATCACCCGTTTGGGCTTATTAGTTAGCTCGTTAGTGTACCGGGCCGATTTACATTATCTTTGTCACATGTTTAATTAATACACTAGCGTGAATAAACTTACCTTGCGCGTATTCTACATTCTTTTTCATGCTAGAGTTGACCCTAATTTTTGGGTATATACATTTTCAACCTCAGGTCGGAAATCTTAAACTTGACCACTGATAACAAGAATAGTAATATACATATCTAGGATCACATCCCTTGCCCAACCCTTGTGTTTTTCCTCGTTGCCTAATATATGTGTTGCTTGACCTGTTTATAAAATAAATATGTTTCAAAAATACTGTTTTCATTTTCAATAAGGAATTTTTTGTGTGAGCGTTATCATTTATTTAACAAAATTAAAGTCTTTCATACTACAAGCAATACTTTTTTTCTCAGACGAATTAGATTATTCAAACAAAGATCAAAATCATGGTCACATATCTCATTGAAGATAATGTTCGGTGCCCCATAGTTTACGTTATTTACATCAAATGAGGGTTCGGTTTATTCGATATGAACCAAAGGCTGATGTTTTGATATTCAGAACTTCCGTACGGTTTCAATTACAAACGATTAGATTAATCTGGTTAATGGTGTGGCTAAATCTTTAACTATTGGCCTCGGACGTGATGAAATTCAAACCAATTTCAATATTAGGAATCCTTTTAATTTACAGAAGAAAATAAGTCTAGGGAGAGTTTCATTAAGGAACCGTAAAAAATGAGACATTGAAGAATCACTAGTCTATATATGTAAAAAACTAATTAAAAATCTTTTTTACATTATGTTTCGGAGCTATTCGATATAAAAACATATGGAAATCGTTCAAATAAAAAAATTATTTGTAAAAGAAATGTTTTTTTTTACCTTTTTGAAACTACTTTTTTATTAAAGCAGCTTTATTAGAAAGCTTCGAAAAAAATTAGGCAAAAACTAATTTTTACATGAACTGCTATTTAAGAAATCTATAACTTAGTCAACATATAACATTTTTTATTAATCAAAGTTAATAAAATATAAAGATTTGTTTTAATATTGGTCAGTTCGATTAATTTGCTTATTATATACATACAACCATAACCGAACCATAAAAACTGATTACCTAAAACCTCATAACCGAGTTATCGATATCTCAAATAGCATGGTTACTTCGGTTATTCGGCTTTTCTGCTGCTCACCTCTACCCGCTGAGCCTAGAGAAAAATAAATAATAAAAGTAAAATAAAACCGAACCGACCACATAAGAAATTATGGCATCAAACCTTGGACCTTTGTTTGAATTTAATGAGTAAAAGATAGCATAATCTTTTATCTTCCAAGAAACACATAGTTTTACAAGACAAGTGACCCAAAAGAATGGGTATCCAACAAAGTTACACTTAAAAGAGCATCATACAAACACAGCATTTTGTCCCCAAAATCAAAAAGACCCTTTGGTACACAGTTTAAATAAACCAAGACATTTATGCCAACCACAAACAAACCATAAACCCATCTTATTGCTCATGTGGCTGGCTATGGTTGTGCTACCTCTATATGCACCTGGTGAAGAATGTCTGGCCCACATACCCACCTGCCATTGCTCTCCGAACGTTCGATTCGAACATCTTTGGGTTGTCTCTCAACACCGCAGCTGCTTCTCGGTTAAGTGGATCCTCATGGTTCGGCTCCTGCAAAAAGATTAAAAAAAAAAAAAATCAACACAAACTCACAAAGAAATACAAAGTAAGAAATACGAAGACTTGGTTTTATAGATTGTGAAGAAATTACAGTGAATAAATGATACAAGCCATAGATTATGGTGTTTATGTTGAGGACCGGCTTCCAGTCTTCACGGAGAATGTTGAGGCACACGTTTCCATCCAAATCGATGTTGGGATGATATACCTAAATATAGCATAATTAGTGATTATTAATTATTAAAATATATGGTTATAAAGTGTTTTTTTTTTTTTTGTTACCTTTGTTTTGCATTTGACCTTTGGTGCTTCATGAGGATAGATGGATGATATCTGGAAGGTGAATGTAAAGGTGCCACCTCTGCAAGTAAATAGAATGTTAAATTTTAAACAAGTTATGAAAACCGAAAACTAGTAGAGAATAAGAAATCTAATTCAGAAACATTAAATGAAAGAAAAAAACCGCAGTTGTGGCTTGCTAATAATAGAAGAAATTGAAAAGATATACGTACATATAGTATCCATCATCAGGGCGAATAGTTACTTCAAAGTTCATGAGATCATCTTTCCCGTTTGGGAAAGATATGCTGCACGTCTTCGGTAGATTTAGTTCACTTATATCTACGAATAACAACACCAAGGAACAAAGTTAAAGATGGTTACTTGAAGGAATTGATCACCCCGCTCGTAATAAGCAATTATTATTAATAATAATAATAAGATGAAGAAATTCTGCTTAATTAAATTCCAATCTCGAGTTCAAAAATCAGTTAATTTAGCTTCTAACCTGATTTGACTTCTACTTCTATATTTCGCCCATAAGTTTTTTGCGAAAAAATGGGACTTTTAGGTCATTCTATCATTTTAATTCCATAAATAATCAGATTCTTGAAACCCTTAAACATCTCATTATATGATTAAGCATTACCAAGACACTTACCTTCTACAGTCCAATGATCCATTTGCAACAACTGATTATCTTATTATAATCTAGGCAACACGTTATTGATTGTGTAAGATTTGCACGGGCTAAATGATTAACTGAAAATAATAAACTGAGAAACTAGTAGCCCCGTGACAAACAAGCTAAAATGTTAAATTAGCACCAAACAAAAGCATTAATAGCATATAATTCTTTATGACATAATAACAAGAAACTAGTATTCAAGATTTCAAGTTCTAACTACTATTACTCTTTAACTCGACTAGCAAAATAATAAAGATACTACCTTTGTGGAGACGCAACTCGCCCGCACTTTGCTTCTTAACAGGAGGCTTCCCGTTGGAATTTTCAGCAAGCTCCCGCTGTTTCTCCTTGACTTTGAACAGCTTAATCATGATACCTACATTACAATAAAGAAAAAACTAAAATTAATTCACATTCACACACATAACCTTAAAGAACACAACTTGAAAAATACATAATTTGTAAAGGTGAGTCAGTGAGGGTTAGGCCTCTTGCCATGTGGATAAAACAGGTAGCTGACAAACAATTGTAGCTAAATTAAAACACATGACACAGGATGACCCTAAAAGCTAAACAATAACAAACCATCTTGAGAACATACATCAAGATTGCTCAAAACAAAGGGTAAATTAGTGAATATGATCAGATGTTTAGCAGAGTCTATCATACACATAAAACCCAAATCAGCAGCCAAAATTAGGGTACCAAAACAGTGAACAAATCATAATCGAGTCAAAAACAAACAACTAGCAGCTAAACTTAGATCAAACAAGAACAAAGAGAAATCAAGTCAAGATTAGCAAAAATCAAAACCTAAGCAAAAGAAACGGTTTACCCAAATCGCGATCTGATTGAAGAACAACGAAAGCACAAAACTTTATTCAATAGATATAATAAGGTTATGCAAGTTATTGATTGATATGTATGTATAGAGGAAGATAACCTGTTGGATGAAAGTCGCGTAGAAGGGGATTTGGGGGAAGAGGGTTCGTTCTTCTTCTTATCGAAACAGATGCTGAAAATGAAGAAGCTGAAAGGAAGTCTACTTTTTGGGCATTGTTGGCTGCACCTTCGCCCTTGTAAATATTCTTCACCACTTCTAAATATTTGGTATTATAATAATTGAAATTATGACATATAATAAAAGATAATAATATTATTATTATTTAGGGTAGTTGTTTAAATATTAATAGTTTATCTAAACGTTTCCAATAAAACAAATTAACATTGGCAATGAGTAGGGGCGATAAGTAGGCCAAGAATTATTACATTATACTATATTTCAAAAAAAAAAAAAAATAGACGAGATGAATAGTATTGTTGTCCGATATAATTGTATTTATTGTGGATACAATTGATTATACACGTGTTTATTCCATTTGATCTCATCGCATTCTCATTTATCTTTCTTTGGTTTAGAGAGAGAAAAGAAACCGTTCCACCGCCATTGATGACCTCTTCATCAATACCCGTTTTTTAAACATTTCTTTAGGTTGGATAAATGTAATAATGATGATGAATAAGCATTGGTGATCACAGTTATATACCTGAATGTAAAACTGTGTCTCATACGCAACCTAATATCCGTCGGATGTCGGATTTACCCGTTAATTTGTTAGAATTGTCACGTAGACCTTTTGTTTAAAATATATTCCTTACTATTTAAATTTTTATATAGTTTTATTACTCAAGAAAATTATAAATATAAGAACTATAATTTTGTGAATCAGTAGATAATCTGGTTAGGTGTTATCTAATATCGTATTTGTCACATACCCACAACTTTTTAAACTAATCTCGTACCCAATCCAAATATTTTGATTTTGCTTGTTGGGTTCATGCCCATTTATCATCCTTACGCAAATACCGCTATGTTATGTTACTTTCATATTGAATAGATAATAGGGTAAATTACACTTTTCGTCCTTTATGTTTGTACCGGATTGCAACGGATAGCCTTTAACTTCAATAATTACAGTCACAGTCCTTTATTTGCAAAATTCGTTACACTCTACGTCCTTTAGTACTAACCAGGTTAAAAATTTCAGTTAAGTTTATTCACTTAAGGGTATTTTGGTCCATTCATGTTTTTATTTAAATGTTTAATAAATCAAACAAAAAAATGCATATACATATCATCTTCCCCAATTTCCTAACAAAGACCGGCTCAAAATATTGTAGGCCCGAGGCGGATAACAAAATTGAGGTCCTTTGCGTAAAAAATAAAAGAAAAAAAATTTGTTTTTGATCCTATGATTCATATACCATCTCTATGTATACATAGTTATATATCATAAACCTCAATGCCAACAATTTTAAAGTCAAAATCACCTACATATAATATGTTATCTTAAGAATTTGGGGCCCCGGGGAAGTGGAGGCCTAAAGCGGCTTGCTTTATTTCACTCCCCCTTGAGCCAGCCCTGTTCCTAACCCTAAAACACCACCACCACATCATCTGACGCCACCATACTTCAGATTGCTTTCACAATTCAAACTCAAAACAACATCTCTCAATAGAGACCAACGATGATTTCAATAATGTTAGCAACCGCGGTCACAAGCTCAGTGTCAATGCTTTTGCAGACCAAACAAATGAAGAATTTAAGGCCACTCGTAACGGATTCAAGTTCCCACCCACACCAAGATCGGATCAAACCACGCCATTCAGGTATGAAAATGTGACCGCGATTCCACCTAGCATTGACTAGAGGGAGAAAGCAACTGTTACCCAAATCAAGGATCAAGGTCAATGTGTTGAGCCCGTCATAAACTCCATATAAGAAACAATTCCTTTAGTTATCGTTTATATTGTTTCTAAAAATTTATTTGTTTAAAAATCAATAGGAAGTTGTTGGGCGTTTTCGACAATCGCTGCTACCGAAAGAATCACAGGAATCACCACGGGAAAACTTATTTTACTCTCTGAGCAACAACTAGTGGACTATGACAGGAACAGTGAAGGCCAAGGGTGTTAACTTGAGTTCAAGAGGAATAACCAAGGGAAATATGTTGAAAGAATGTGATATACAGGCTTTCATTTATTGGGTTTAGACATGTTGGCTGGGCTTGTTATTACCTGTTGGGCCTGACTTGTGGGCTTTGTTGTAACTAATCATTTTCTGGTTGTTTAAGTTTGTTATAACAGTTTATTGGGCCAGATATTTTGGAGGGTGAAAAGTGAAAATCTGAGGGCTATTGTTGGCAAGTTCTGGATCTGCTGGTGGTTTTGTGGAACATGTAAATGAGAGGCGTATAAAAGAGATTTCTCTCTCTTCATTATTCACTTTTCTGTATATTCACTTTCATCTCTGTTAGATCTAGGGTTTGTTCATCATTGTTTCTCCGGTTGTATTGTTGCTTTCTCTTATCTGTTTGAGAGATCTGTTGCACGTGTTGGTATAGATGATCATCAGTGGATGATCATCAAGACTGGTTGTATCGTTCCTTTTTGTATCGATCTTACGATTGTAAGATCTTAGGGTTTGGGGGGTACTTTTTGGTTTGGGTTAAATAAGATTTTGTCACTTTGTTTTGTCGCTATTTTGTGTTGTTCTTGTTGTTTCTGTTATTGAATCATCATAATACCATAGTTTTTAACATGGTATCAGAGCCTTGAGCTCCTGTTGATGATCTGTTTTGTATATCCGCTGCATTTGATCTTGTGTCTCTGATTAGTTTTCTTTATTGTTGTTTGTTTAGGGTTTCTGTGCTCGGAAACTTTTGTTGATATCAGATCTGGTTAGATCTGGTTGTTCTTGGTGGTGTTGGACGAAACCCTAGCTTAGGGTTGGCTGGTTGTTAACAGATCTGTTTAGATCTGTTCACTATCTGGAGGTTCTTTGTACCCTCTTCTTGTCAAGACTTCTGTGTTGGTCTCTAGATCCTTAGAAGATCTAGGGCAAACTGACCAGAAGGGTTATCTTGTGATTGCTTTGCATCAGATCCAGTAGTTCTTGAAAACTACAGATCTGGTGTTCTTTGAAGGTTCTTATTGCACCCACTGTAAGCTGGTTCTATCTCTCTCTTTTATTTCTGTTGATTGGTATAGTTGAAGTCGGGGTAGTGAGGACCGGCACATATATTTGTTCTTGGTTGTTATTGATTGTCTAGGGTAGATTGGCTCCTGAGTAAAGGCTTGTCCAGGCACCTTTTGAGTGATGAACCTGGAATCTGGTCCCTGACTCAGTTTCGCCGTTGTGTTTTCGATTATTTTTTGATTGTTTGTGTGTTTGCTGTTGTTTACCTGCTGTTGTTTGTTTGAATATTTGGTGTCTTATTGTTGTTTGTCATTATGCCTCCTGAACCTGCTCCTAGCACTTCTCAGACATTAAATTGGATATAGGAGATCCATTGTACTTACACCCTAGTGACTCCAGTAGTTTAACCATTGTTAGTATTAAACTCAAAGGTACTGAGAATTATGCTGTGTGGTCTAGTGCCATGAAATTGGCTTTAGAAGCTAAAAATAAGTATGGGTTTATAGATGGTAAGGTGGAAAAGTCTAAGGATGATGAAATATTAGCAGCTCAATGGGATAGGTGCAATTCAGTTGTTCTTACTTGGTTATTGAATTCCATTTCAGAAGAGTTGTTTCTTGGTCAAGTTTTTTCTAAACTAGCTTCTGAAGTTTGGACTGATTTAAAAGAGTCTTTTGATAAAATTGATGGTTCTGTTGTTTATGATCTGTATAAAAGAATAAACTGTATTGCACAAAATGGTAGTACTGTTGCAGAATATTATAACAAGTTGACAACAATGTGGAAGCAGTTTGATGCAATGCTTCAACTGCCTTCATGTTCTTGTCAAGCTGCTAAGGACTATAATGATTTTTCTGCTCTTATAAAGTTAATGCAGTTTCTCATGGGGCTTGATGATGTTTACCAACCTGTGAGAACTAATATTTTAACAAGAGAAACATTTCCATCAGTTAAAGTTGCTTTCTCTATTGTTTCTAGAGAAGAGTCACATAGACTCTCAAGTAGTGGTTCTAAGAGTCAAAGTGTCTCTTATGTGGCTAGGTCTAATCAATCTAATCAAAACACATCAAGAAGAAATTTTAGAGGACCTAATTCAAACTTAAAGTGTACTCATTGTAACATGATAGGTCATACTGTTGATAGGTGTTTTGAAATAATTGGTTATCCTCCTGGTATGAAAAAAAGGGGTAATGTGTCTTTTGGTAAAAATAATGGTAATAATACTAGTAGGTCTGGTATGTCTTCTGGTCCTTCTAGTTCTGCTGTGTCTGCTTTGCCTTTTACTCCAGAACAGATTGCAAAGCTTATGAGTTTAGTTGGTGAAAAGCCTGATGGGGATCAGGAGAAGTCCAATATGGGAGGTATGTCTGCTTGTGTGTCTGGTTTTCTGAGTTGTTCTAGCAGTGTGTGTTTTGATCATGACTATAATTGGGTTGTTGATTCAGGTGCTAATCAGCACATGATTAAAAGTGATAAGGACATGTTTAATTGTATAGATGTGTCTGAGTGTGGGTTAAAGGTTGGTCACCCTAATGGAACAAGTGTTAGTGTGTTAAAAATTGGAGATCTTAGGCTGATTAACAATGTCATTATAAAAGATGTTTTCTATGTTCCTGGTTATAGTGTTAATTTGTTGTCTGTTCACAAATTAGCAAAAGATAATAAAATAACTGTCTTGTTTAATGAAGATAATTGTATGTTACAGGATTTGGTGTCAAAGAAAATTCTGGTGATTGGTAGACAAGAGAATGGGTTGTATTTTGTTGGTAGAGATGGTAATTTTGCTAGCTTGTGTTTTAATAGTTTTGTTAGAACTGATCTTTGGCATAGTAGGTTAGGTCATCCTTCTGATCAAGTTTTGGCTGTGTTGAAAGATAATTTGGATGTTAAAAATGTTGAGCATAGTCCTTGTGAGATTTGTCACAGGTCCAAACAAGTTAGAGTCCCTTTTCCTTTGAGTGAACATAAGTCAAAGGAATTAGGGGATCTAATACATTTGGACTTGTGGGGACCTTACAAAGTATCTAGCTATGAAGGTTATAAATATTTTCTAACTGTTGTTGATGACTTTACTAGAACTGTCTGGTGTTATATGCTTAAAAGTAAGGTTGAAGTTTTTGAAAACTTGAAATACTTTTATGAACTTGTGTTAACTCAATTTAAAAAGAAAGTAAAAATGTTTAGAAGTGATAATGGTACAGAATTTATAAATAATCAAATGAATGTGTTTTGTAAACAGAAAGGTATTATCCATCAGACTTCATGTTCATATACCCCACAGCAAAATGGGGTAGTTGAACGTAAGCACAGGCATCTTTTAAATACAGCCAGAACTTTAATGTTTCAGAGTGGCCTACCTTTGAAATTTTGGAGTGATTGTGTGCTAACTGCTGTGTATATTATTAACAGGCTGCCATCTTCTGTGTTGAATGGAAAAAGTCCTTATGAGCTTATGTTTGGTTTTAAACCCTCACTGTCTTATTTTAGAAATTTTGGGTGTCTTTGTTTCAGTACTATTTTGAATGAACCTGATAAATTTGCTTATCATGCTGATAAGTGTGTTTTGATAGGATATTCTAATGTGAAAAAAGGTTATAAACTTTGGAGTATAGATGAGAAAAAGGTTTTTTTCTCTAGAGATGTCAAGTTTTATGAGCATGTGTATCCTTTTAAGTCTAAACAGATTAATGATGATGTTAATGTTGATAACAGTTTAAACTTGGTCAATTTTTTTGATAAAACTGAAACAAATTCACCTGAGTTTTCTTTAACTCCCGATGATGAAGAGGGTACTACTGATTCTCACGACACAGTCAGTGATGATCAGCAGCCAGGTTCCTCTACATCTGCCACTCCTAGTCCAAGTAGTTCAGGTCATAACTTAGGTTCTAGTGTAGAAGGTAGTAGTAGGGAGTCTGGCAGGGCAGAGGACACTGGTGTGTCGACTGATGAGATCAGCCCAGCTGAGGGAAATCTAGAAGGCCTTAGACGGTCTTCTAGAAATGTGTCTGTTCCTAAACGGTTTCAGGATTTTGTGTTAAATAGTAATGTGAAATATGATATTAACAAAGTGGTTAACTATGCTTGCTTATCTGCTGATTCTGCATGTTTTGTTAGTAGTCTAAATAAAGGTTTTGAACCTAAAACATATAGTGAGGCTGCTAAGGACCCTAAATGGGTCGAAGCAATGAACTTAGAAATGGAGGCCTTACTTAGTAATGAAACATGGGAATTGGTTGATTTACCTGTTAACCGAAAACCCATAGGCTGTAAGTGGGTCTTTAAAATTAAGTATAAAGCGAATGGGGAAATTGAAAGGTATAAAGCTAGGCTGGTTGCAAAGGGTTACAACCAGCGTGAAGGGTTAGATTTTGGTGAGACGTTTTCACCAGTTGTTAAAATGTGTTTTAAGTTTAGCTGTTAAAAATGGTTGGTCATTGTTTCAATTAGACATTAATAACGCTTTTTTGTATGGGTCAATAACTGAGGATGTGTACATGACTCCTCCTGAAGGTTACTTTTCTAACAATGGCAATAAAGTGTGCAAACTAGTTAAGTCATTGTATGGTTTAAAACAGGCTCCAAGAAAGTGGAATGAGAAGTTAACAGATGTTCTTCTTAATGTTGGTTTTGTGCAAAGCTGTTGTGATCATTCTTTATATACTTTGACAAAACAAGCTGTGTTTGTTGTATTACTTGTGTATGTAGATGATATTATCATAACTGGTAATAATAATAATGAGATAGATAAAGTTAAGCAACTGCTTAGTGATAGTTTTAAAATCAAGGATCTGGGCATCCTTAGATATTTTTTAGGCTTGGAGGTTATTTATAATGATGAGGGAATATGTTTAAATCAGCGGAAGTATTGCCTGGAGCTGCTGTCTGAGTTTGGGTATTTAGGCTGCAAGCCTGTAAATACTCCTATTGAGTTAAGCCATGTGGTTAACAAAAGGGTTAGTGAAGATACAAGAGTCTTAAATGATATTACCAATTATCAGAAATTAGTTGGTAAATTGATTTACTTGTCTCTAACTAGACCTGACATTAGCTATACTGTTCAGTATTTGAGTCAGTTTATGCATAAACCCTTAATGGTTCATCTTGAAATTGCTTTGAGGTTGTTGAGATTTCTGAAGTTGTGTCCAGGAAAGGGTATTTTGTTTAGTAAGGATAGTTCTTTAGATTTGGTTTGTTATACAGATTCGGACTGGGCAAAATGCCTTGATACCCGAAGGTCTGTGACTGGTTATTGTGTTTTGTTTGGAAATTGCCTTGTTTCTTGGAAGAGCAAGAAACAAAGTGTGGTTTCCAGGTCTACAGGGGAGGCTGAGTATAGAGCAATGTGCTCAGCCACCTGTGAATTGGTTTGGATTGTTAACTTGCTTGGTGAGTTGCATGTTAATTGCAAATTACCTATTAAAGTGTGTTGTGACAGTAGTGCTGCTATATCAATAGCAGCAAACCCTGTGTTTCACGAGCGGACCAAGCATTTTGAGATAGATTTGTATTATTTAAGAGAAAAGGTTGCAGCTGGGTTCATTAACACTGTGAAAGTTGAATCTGAAAATCAGCTTGCTGATTTGTTCACTAAAGGTGTAAGTGTTGGTCAGCTTGAGTTCTTTTGCAGTAAATTAGGCATGATTAATATGTTTAAACCCAATGAATGATGGGGGGATGTTGAAAGAATGTGATATACAGGCTTTCATTTATTGGGTTTAGACATGTTGGCTGGGCTTGTTATTACCTGTTGGGCCTGACTTGTGGGCTTTGTTGTAACTAATCATTTTCTGGTTGTTTAAGTTTGTTATAACAGTTTATTGGGCCAGATATTTTGGAGGGTGAAAAGTGAAAATCTGAGGGCTATTGTTGGCAAGTTCTGGATCTGCTGGTGGTTTTGTGGAACATGTAAATGAGAGGCGTATAAAAGAGATTTCTCTCTCTTCATTATTCACTTTTCTGTATATTCACTTTCATCTCTGTTAGATCTAGGGTTTGTTCATCATTGTTTCTCCGGTTGTATTGTTGCTTTCTCTTATCTGTTTGAGAGATCTGTTGCACGTGTTGGTATAGATGATCATCAGTGGATGATCATCAAGACTGGTTGTATCGTTCCTTTTTGTATCGATCTTACGATTGTAAGATCTTAGGGTTTGGGGGGTACTTTTTGGTTTGGGTTAAATAAGATTTTGTCACTTTGTTTTGTCGCTATTTTGTGTTGTTCTTGTTGTTTCTGTTATTGAATCATCATAATACCATAGTTTTTAACAAAATATATATCTTGAACTAAAAATGTTAACCTGAGTTGAAGTACTCAAGAGGAATAACCAAGTGAAATATATATTTGCATATTTAGGAGTTGCACGGGGTGATTTAGTTCAGTTTTAAGCACTAACCATAATGGAAACCTGGTTATAAATAAATAATTTCTTATTTAAGGTGTAGTTAAAAAAGGAGAGGATGCTTGCACGACTTTGTTCATTTAGTTTATTCTCATTTACATACTTGTATCATTTACTTTATTCTCATTTACACTTGTATAAGGCAAAAGACAACTAAATAACAAAATTTTGTTTACAAAACTAACAGACATCATCTATAATGTTTAAAATTGACTAAACCGTATTAAGAAAATAATTGGACTTGTATTTAAAAAATAATTGAACGTCATATTAATCATTCTTGATGAATGGTGAATAGGTTGTCACTACTTGAGAGGATGCCATTGGAGAAACCGTGATTGGCTCCTACACAATTTGGTTAGAAAGTTAACATCATATTGAAAACCATGTAATTGATTATTAACAAGTATAAAAACTAAAGGGTTGAAGGTTCTTACGCTAAAGAAATATTTCTTCCAGATTCCGGTTGCCGAGCCGGAAAAGACTCGTTCACTGCAAGATGGAAAAATAAAATTGTTTGAATCAATTAGGAACCATCTATGATGAAGTTTAACATGCTAACAAATGGAACATTAAGTTAACCTGGTGAAACAGAAGTTGGAGGTGGTTCTGAAACTGGATAAACTTAAGTAACTTTCGTATTTGAAGGGCTCTGATTTGTTGAACTTGTTCTTATCGATGAACTTAAAGCAACACAAGCCTCCGTAAAATATTATGAGATGAGAAATAGATAGTTTGGATTTTTAACAACATTGATAGTAGGAGTTGTGCAAGGGTTCCTTTCACCTTGTATAATCAATGTACAAAATTGGCATCAAACAACATTATTTAACAAAGGTAAAAACCGATTACCCCATTCTAGATCGTCTTAAGTTTTGTAACCTGCTTTGGACATATAATTGACAAGTGACATAGAAAAACGAGACTGCAATAAATTACATATGATGTGTAGTACTAATTTTCTCGTTTTGATAATTCGTAATCTATTAGATCCTTCTAATTAAGTATGCGTTTGTATTTTACGTATAAATATAAATTTGTATTAAACAGTCCCAATTTATGTAAACATACGTAACGTATCCTGACTAATATGTAGAATTGTTTATTTATAAATTTAAGAATTTAGTTAGTTCATTAATAAAATCGACTGGTACAGTACAAAAATTTTAGATATGCAGAGTTTATGTATAAACTTAAATAAAATATAAATTTAAAATTTAAATAAAAGTAAAAGTGGTGCACCTCTATAGTTTTCCGTTTGCGATGGCTGGTCCAAACAAACGGCAACGACGGTGTGATGAACTCTGTGACCCAGGCTTTCGACATTACAGGTGGCAGCAGCGGGACTGAACATGTATGACTATGGTGTTGTGCTGAAACAAGACAATCGTGTAACAACAGCGACCTGGTCCCCGGTTGACAGGGCCGGCCCTCAGAATTCATGTACCTTGTTCGAGCTTGAAAAACGTGCCCTTAGGTCTTAACAAAATACAAAATATAGTATTCGAATGAATGACATACCGTCAAAAATTTTTGCATAGCACCCTTTTGTGACTTCACCAATTCATCTTGTCGTTTCCTCTTTTGACATTTTTGCCATCCGGATGGTTGTTTAGAAGCCATTAACACCTAAATAATGTTCGACAAGACGACAACAACATAAATGAACTGAAATCCGAAATCGACATAAATCATAAGTTAACTGAATAATGTTCGACAAGACGACAACAACATAAATGAACTCGACATATATAATTGAAATCAAAAAGACGAAAATCAATCCTGCTGTCACCATGGGCGGTTCTTAGAAGGCCTGTGCCAGGGCCACGGCCCTGGCAAGTTTTTCGGTCGTAGTGCTAATTTTCCACATTTCAATCGAAATTTTTTATATATACTATGTTCGGCCCGGGCATTTTTTAGTGCCCGTGTCTTTCGGCCCTGGGACGTTCAACGGGCAAGATCCGCCACTGGCTGTCACAACAATACAACATAAATGAACTGAAGTGCTGTGAAATACTGAAATCGAAGGCTGACCTGCTGGCTGCTGTGACTGAAATCGAAGGCTGCTGGCTGTGTGATGATGAATGATGATCGATTGATCAACTGTGCAACTGGCTGCGACGTTTCTGTTCTTCCTCCCTCAGTTCCTTCGAGTCTTCGACGTTTCTGTTCCTGATTGCCGCCCACGACCAGACTTCTTTTTTTTAATTAGTTTTTAGAAAATATTTGGTATTGGGCTCACTAACCTAATGGACTAAATAGTTTAAACAATATAATTTTTTTAAGTGGGCCTATGTTAATATTATTTTTGATTATACCCTATTAAATTTTTTTTACATATATAATATCGGATTTTTTTTAAAATTACGGGCCCTACAAAATCACGGGCCCTGTTCGGTTGTCCTCCCCGCCCTCCTTCAGGGCCGGCTCTGCCGGTTGTGTATCAGTAGTGGCGACTCTGGTTTGGTTTTTTCGCGATGCCAACGAAAACGAGAGAAATTTCTGAATATCTATTTTGATGTAATGTAATGATTTGAGATGTTAATATATTCTGAAGTATCATTGTAACGATCTCCGGTTTCAATTCTTCCAATAATGGCATTGAAGATAGTCGATTTATTTGGTTTTTCTTTTTGTCGGTTACAACAGATTGAAACTGAACTTTATGATAGTTACAACAATGAAGGAAGTCATTAATTCAAAATTTCATCTTACACCTCTAAGTTTCGTACTCTTGTACCTTCACAAATAAACCATCTATTTCATATTATTGTTTTATAACTATACTATTCTTTTATATAGGATTCATATATGATTCCACACCATCTCAAGATCCCAGGCGTACCATACCAATCGTTTATATTACTTTTAAAGTTTTCACATATTTAGAATAACAATTAATTTAGACTCTTCACATGCCATCTTAATTATAGGTTACAATGGTGCCGAAATCCCTAAAATGCCCCTAAAGTGTCTTAAATTTTTGGACAATGCGCAAGTTTACCCTCTCTAAAATAGCTTGGCTCTCTTGTACATGTTGTTTCAAAATGTGTACACAATGTAAATTACCATAAGGGTAGAAAACCAGGGGCGAAGCATTGAAGGGGCCGGGGGGCGAACCCCGAACTTTTCGCTCAGTAGTGTTATGTATGTACGTTTCGTATAGAATTTTTTAGATATATACGTTTTCAAACCCCCCCCCCCCCGGTTTTATAATAAAAAGTATATACTATTAGGTCAGGTGACTTCCGACCCTCGGTGGAAATTTTCAAGCTTCGCCACTGTAGAAAATCTAGTTCTCTTAATAAGGTATATATAGATACATGTCTAAACATACTTTATCTATTTTGATGATCTAACTTATAATAAAAGACTCCAAATAATACCACACTAGTTGTAACACCCGTGTGAATACACGGGTATGTTTAATAGTGATCGAAATCAAATACTAAAAAACATATTATAATATATCATTTAAATTCTTTGCGTTTAGTTACATATCTTTATAAAACAATGTTAAAGACAGTATGAGTTAGTGTACATGTTTGATATAGAAATAAACTAAGTAGTTTATAATGTGCAAAGTTTTTTTCCTACATCTATATGTAAAATATGATGTGAGTAAATAATTGCAAGAACATCACATTCGCATTATAGTTATGAATTGACAGCAACACCAAGCATAAGTCATAAGTGAAGCTACAAAACATTCAGAAACAAAAGTCCCCTGTCTCTGTTTCAAGCAAAATATTGACCTTGAAACCATATATGCAAGTGGCGCTGAATTTCTTGATTTCAATACCCAACCTACCTGAAATTGCCAATTACTATCCCGTAAGTTTAAAAATCACATTGAAAAATCATATATAACAACCTAAGTTTCGAGATGTGTTAAGGAAAACCGTTACCTGAGATGTAAACGGAAAGAATGTGATGGCTCAATGTTGGTTGCTGTGATTAGATGCAATGAGACCTAACAAAAAGAATGTGATGGCTTAAGTATAATTATAAGCTTATTAACAAATGAGACCATATTAATTTAAAATTTAACCTTATGATAACCAAGAGGAAATCTTGGTATAGTCTGAAACATAAAGCATCCTTGAACATGGGTCATCGGCCAAATCAAATACTAAAAAACAGATTATATTCCTGCATGAAAAACAAAATCGATAAATTTAGGGAAAATGGGTTTGAAAGATGATAACCCAACAGTAGAGGATCTAATTCTACAGCTCCGATAAATGCAGGGGTGTTCTCAAATAATGGTTCATAGATGTTTGAAAACCGACAAAGAACGACAAATGTCCACAGTGCTGCTTCGTTGGACATTTGTCGGTCTTCAAACATCTAGAAAGCATTATTTGAAAACACACCTGAATTTATCGAAGCTGTAGAATTAGATCCTCCACTATTGCATTATCATCTTTCAATGACATTTTCCCTAAATTTATCAATTCTGTTTTTCATACCTCCCAAAGCCACCTATCTGCCTGCAAAGAAATCAAAAAAGCTTGAAGTATAACCTGTACTTAATTATATGGCACCGAATTCTCACTTATTCAAGAATCGCAACATCAGCTAACAACAAAGAACCAATTTACAACCATCTTAATAACAATCCATAATTCAGATTATTAACTCCTGAATGCACTAACCGGTTTTTCCCGAAGAATTGTTGTTTAGTCTGTGTGATATGATGTCAATTGTACTGTTATTCGGCTTCTTGGCTGTATTACACGTTAAAATCTTAAAACATAAAAGCAAACAAAATGTTCCAGAAAAAAAAACAAAACACAAGTAGTTAGTTATATGCTTACCAAACTTGAAGTGTTGCACCGCAGCCTCCAGATGTGTCCACCGGTTTGCTGCTTATCAAACTAACCATCATCGTAATCAGCAAATTGTTATTATCATCAAAACACGTTTAAGTGAAAAGTAAACTGAATGAAAAACAAATAAAGATCATTGAATGTATAAACAATCCATCCAGACTTGCCTGTATGTTGAATTAACCAGTGATTGTTTATGTAAGTTGTTGTTGTTGGCTTCATGATCATCTTTTTTGACATGCCCGATGGTTCTGGTGGTGAGTTCTACGGGTGATTCTCGTGTATCAGCCAACCAAAATAATTAAAAAACAAATCAAACACTACAACAAAACAAAAATCATTACCACAAACAAAACGAATCAAAAAAGATGAAACCTTTATCAAACTACAAATTCTTGAAATTACCAATCACGACTAAGAACAAACATACCAAGAGCATCTTCAGGGATGGAAAAAGTACCTTATCTTTCTGATTGAACAACAATCGAGAATTGAGAGTAACCACCTGATCTGTAGGAGACAGTTGCTTCAACCTTAACATCTTCACAATCACTCTTTATCAATGGCCACACGAACCAATTTACAAACGATGAGTCAACCAAATTCACAGTAAACTGGCCACACAAACACTTGTAAAACAAAACACAGGAATCGGTTACAAACGTCAATTTATATGACCAATCTACAAACAAAAAATTGGAAAACTTACGAGCGTAATCACATACAGCTAAATAGACATCTCAGACCAACCAAACTCCATTTTGTTGTATAGATGTAACAACAATTATACACGATCCCTTTTCAAGAAAGAGAGAGTTGATATGATTACTTCCGATGTGCATTAAATGGCCAAACAACTCCCCATGCATTTTCAAATTTGCCTGCTCAAAAAAAGAAAACTTTTTCAATTTAATAACAAATAAAAAACATATTATATATTCATAATATTATAAAAAATTCGGAATTATGACATCAGCGGAGTCAATGTGGCATAGCTAATATAATGACACTTGCTATAAAATTGCCAGTCGCTTCTAAGCTTCTTCAATGTGGCATAGCTAATATATATCACCACTCTGGGAGCACCGCCAACCATAGAATTCTTGGAAAACACCATAGTTTTAGTCTCGGGTGAGAACGATCTCATGAACATCATTGACTGAATATCACTTGCAATCTAAAAAACGTTGTCTTATGTGTTCGAAGTTGCAAAACATTTATATTGTCAGAATGCCAGGCTCAGATTATGCATAAAGATGACAACACCATGGCTGCATTAGAGGTTGCATGAACAACTGCCATCCTACAATCGTGCCATACCATAATGCTATCTTCATTCAATTTTTACTCAGATCTTCAAAATCATCATAGCCTCATGTTGAAAGGACAAGAAAAATGCACTTTGCATTCATTTTTATTCATCATCACAGTCAACACTAAATGATTTGCTAAAGTAATACAAATGATTTGAAAATATCAGACCTTGCGTATATTGTCACGACCCCCAACCCCACCCTGGACGGAATCGGGAGCCGCGAGCAGCCAAGTGGTACCGGTGGTTATTTTGAAACATTGTAGCGGAAACTTCATCAGGACCGTGAGTTAGGAAAAATATCAGAGTTTAGAAAACACCGGATTTTATTTATTAAATAGATGGGGATAAACCCACCTTTCATAAGGTTAGCTTTTAATATGGGATAAGCCCGATTACATAAAACAATATTTCTTAATTTAATTTAATAAATAAAATAAGCCACTTCTTTATGCCGTCAGTGCCGTATCCAACTCTTATTCCAATCTACTGTAATTACTTGAAACGTGTTTTAAAAAGATTTTGTCAGCAGGAAATAGTGGTGAGTTCATTCGGTTTTTACAAAAACACATTTGTTATAGATTACAGCATAAGAGCGATTACAATGGCTTCTATCTTATTTTTATCTGGCGCCGTGTCACACCCTAGTGACGATGGTCATACCACTATTGGGTCCTTTCACCCAAGTAGTGATGATTATCACTGTTAGGTTAATGAACCTAACCGTGAGAAATTAGTAGTGTGCACAATACCGCACTTGCCAGTGATTCAAGATAACCACGACTTAATCCCTGTAATTATAACTTTGAAAATAATTAGAGTATTGTAAAACATTGTTGATAAAAATAGAATGACTCACACTATAAGCACGCAATATTGATTTAACATGCTTCTTGATTCTACTCCTTCCGATGATTAAGCATATACTTTATTATTCTGAACCTTCTGATGATTAAACAGCTTGTTTGATTGTAAGTGTACGGGGTAGAGTTTCGAGTAGTTAAACATTTAGTTTAACGGAATGGAATACGTATTAGTGTTAAACCTAATCAAACCTAACGATGGTCACGAGATTCGAACCTTAACGAAATTCACAAAGTATAGTCTTGTTTAGACAGCACTTTGGCATTCGTTTAACGAAATTCACAAAGTACAACACTTTGGCATCCGTTTAAGGAAATTCACAAAGTACAGCACTTTGGCATTCATTAGTTGGTTCCTGAATCGATCAGACAATATATCGCATCGGTGATTATTGGTTAGAACACCAACGTATAGAGAGAAATAGAAGAAATGAGCAAAGAAAAATGAATCCTAATCTTCCTATTTATAGGTAGGAAATATGAAATTTCTAGGAAGTTTCATATAGTTTTTCTAGAAAGTTACCTATACATTTTCTAGGAAGCTTCCTACCTACATATATATCATCTTACACCTTCCTAGCACCTTCCTTTGATATTATTTATCTCATATATATTTATTTTCATGTATATCTATCTAGGTGTTTAGTTTATTTAATTAATTTTACTTAGCTTAATTAATCTTGCTTAGCTTAATTAATCTTGCTTAGCTTAATTAATCCTGCTTAACTGGTTAATTAATCTTACTTAACCGATTAATTAATCTTTAACGGTTTAATCAAGCAATTTACTTAGCCGATTAATTAAATAACGTAACTAGCTAATTGTCTAACTTACTTAGCTTACTTAACTGCTAAGTTTCCTTTCCTGTTAAGTTTCTGTAGCTATTAAGTTTTCTTAACCGCTAAATTATCTTAATAGCTAAGTTTGATATACTAGTCTGACAGCTTCCTGATTATGAGTTCTAATGCTAGATACAATGGAACTCGTATTAGCGTATTAACTCAATTCAACTTTAACGATAATCACGAGATCGAAATCCACACAATGAATCACAAAGTATAGCCAGATATTAGCAGCACTTAAACATCCATTGGATCAGTTTCAATCGATCGGATAAAGTATCGTACCAGTGATAAGAGTTATTACCCTAATAACGAGCAGAGTTTCAGGGTTTAGGGTATAATATCGAGCTACTATTTTGCTATAATAGAAGCTAAAAGAAGAAAAGAATTGAGCGAATTGAATTAAAACAATCGGCTGCTATATATGGGCTGATTTTTGAGTTCTACGCGGCCCGCGTAAGCCTGAAGGAAATCTTTCGCGGCCCGCGAGAGATGATAGGACGGTTTGAGGGTTGCTAAATCATGGCGTGGTTGTGACACGTGGACGACACGTGTCTTAAAACTTATCCGGAGATCTTCAAGCTGTCGCGGCCCGCGTAAGCATAGTTAAATCTTACGTGGCCCGCGAGCGACCAGAAAATCTGAATTTCTTGGTTTTTCATGGAATTTAAGGTTTTAAGGGTCCGGGTTCGTACTTACGGAGTGTTTTAGGACATCCTCGTGTAGGTCCTTACATATATTCGGGCAGACGTTTCCTTCATCATAGTTTTAGACTCAGGTGAGAAGCATCTCATCAACATCATTGACTGAATATCCCTTAGGTGACATCGATCTAATTATCATCAACCAAACATCGATTACACCCAACGCTACCTAGAAGAACCGCGAACGGCAGCCAGCAATGATTAGGGCATGTTGCAACAACACGCCAGATCTCGCCATCATAGCCTAAAATAACAAAAGCATCTAAGGTGATTAAAACTGAACCGATCATTTTTCAAAATCAAAAAAATCCTAATTGAATCTTAATGTAACAACACATACAGGGTCAGTCAACACAGTTCAGAATTCAGATTATACAGGTTCAGGTAATAATCTGTTTTTTTAGGAGGCAAAATTTGAAATGCATAGGGAGTTGTTTTGGCCATTTAATGCACTCAGAAGTAATCATATCTCCTTCCAACTCTCTCTTTCTTCTCTATTCATGGTGAAGTTGCAAAACATTTATATTGTCAGACTGTCAGGCTCAGATTGTGCATAAAGATGACAACACCATGGCTGCAAGAGAGGTTGCATGAACACCATGCTCCCTGTGGTTTGGTCACTTTAACGGTTTTGCCCCAAACCTTTAAAAATAGCATTTTTATCCAATAGTTTGCTATGGTTTTTCCATTTTGCTCCCTGTGGTGAGCAAAATGGAAAGATAAACAACTTGGATAGAGTTAGAGACGGGGAGCAAAATGGAAAAAAACGTAGCAAACTATTGGAGGAAAATAGCTATTTATAAAGGTTTGGGGCAAAACCGTTAAAGTGACCAAACCACATGGAGCAAAAAGGAAGTTTACTCTATTTTTAGAACGAAACGAAAAACTTGGGAAAGATGAAAAGTATGGTGGACCAAAATTGAAAAAATAAAAAAGAGTTGGGATTAAATTGCAAAAGATGAAGAACTTTAGGTTAAAAGTAAAAAAAACAAAGGGTCTAAATTGCAAAATTCAAGTTATTTATTAATTTTAGATAAAGATAAAAATAAAAATAAGTGATATCTATTAAAAGAAATTTATTAAACAAATATAAATAAATTTCTGAGGTTGAAGGAGAGAATGACGTCTATACTATCTATTAAGGGAGCTTAGATGATGACATAGAATTGCCTACGTATCACCTTCTCAGCTATGCCACATAGTCCCCGCTGATGTCATAATTCCGATTTATTTATATATATATATAAAAATCTATTAATCTAAATAATACATAAAAAAATTTCCAAAATTCAAAATTTTCAACTTTATTTCAATCCCTGCCTCTCACAAATCCCTAAATCTCATTTCAAATTTCAAACCCCTTTCTATTCCATTCTCTCTCTCTTTCTCTCTCTCAGATATGGCGATTCACATGAGCTTTGATGGTGAGATAGATTATCAAATTTCAAACCCATTTCCATTCCAAATCACGAAGAAGAAGAAGAAGCAGATGCACATATGTCAATGGAAACAGGTATGGTTACGAACAACGACAATCACGAATTAGACGATTCACGATCTGACGGTGATGCAGAAGAACAGAAACCTAGGGTTTTGAAGGCGAAAAACGGTTAAGTTTCGATGTGGTGGAGGTGAGCGGCTACGATGTATGAACTTACTCCGGTGAGTAGTCGGTTACGAGGTAAACACCTTATTTACCCAACTTATACTTTCTGACTATTTTAGAACTTAACAGAGATGGATGATGATGATGGTTGTTTGCGTTTTTTAATAAGTAATTTTAGATGTACCAGTTGTGTTTGTTGAAATTGTGTGTTTGTTTCCATATGCAGGTCTGGGATTTTTAATAACAAGTTCAGATCTGTTGAAATTCTGTGTTTGTTTCCATATGCAGGTCTGAGAAAATCAAGTTCAGATCTGTTGAAATTGTGTGTTTGTAATGTCCAATTGTGTGTTTGTTTCCATATGCAGGTCTGGGATTTTTTTTTCCGAGTGGACCTGTGACCACAGTCTCTCTCTTACTGATGGAAAGCACATGAATAATGGATGCAAAGATCCCAGTACAAAAAAATATGAAGCTCATGATGGCTGCTTATGAGGTTTTGCTAGTATATTTGATTTGTGGTCTTCACATGGTTAGATTTTAGTTTATTGTTTAGTCATTTTTACTGTTTAGTCATATGCAAGAATAATACAAAAAAACACTCGATGATTACATGTGGCTGATTTCTAAAATCACATTTTGGTGCATAAAATTGTTTACACACCATTGATAATTAGGCAATTATACTTCAGCTTTCATTGTAAAGTGATATAAATGGTATGAACAATATATGGACAAATGTGAACACTTAGAATTTGTTGTGATTTTTTCCAGAAGACACGTACTAAAGTACTGGTCCAACTTAGTCAACTATATATTTGTTATGATTTTTTCCTATTTTGTCTATTTTATGGCACCACACTTTCTTTTCAAAATGGATTAGAAATCCGTTCAACAGAATTTTACCAAGGAATTAAAATGCACTCAACTAGAGAGTCATGACCCTTCTCCTGTAACAACGAACTCCACGTCGACCTGTGCTTAATCCTAAAAAAGATTTTAATTTAAGGAATGCGAATAACTCGATCTTTTAAACACCAATGTTAATGTATTGATGATATATTTTTAGTGACTAATTCTAGATGAGCTTAAAGTATGTGAATTATGAAAGTATTGTAGGCATTTATGTTGTTTCTTCAAAGATTTTATATGATTTTGTATCTACTGTGTTTGTATACGTATAAAGACATTTATTATATGGCTTTTAACTTTTATTTGGGTATTCCCTTGTCTTTACCTTCTGCTCCTCATTTTGTATTATTGTGAGTTTAATTTTTTTATTCTTATTTGTTTGTGTAGTCTTTGTCACCCAACCCGCTCCATGGAAAATTCGAGAACTCGCCGTTTCAGAAGCAGTCAACAATCGGCCGCAGTTGATTGCTTCTTTTTTGTTTATTTCGGGTTATGTGGTTTTGGAAATTATTGCATGTTCAATCACCCGGATCCCATACCCGTGCATCATTCGGTATACTAGCAATCTTTTGTTTTCGATTTCGTTTCATTAAAATGGTTTACATCAACTAATTTGAGGTTTGAATTTAGTTATGATATATTTTTATTTGTGTTTATGTGAAGACTGACCAGGAAGCAATCAGGGAAAACATGCCTGCAAGATACGCTCGTGTCCCATGCAAGGTATAATTGATTGGATTATTTTAAATTATTTTTGAGTATATACATCAAAGTTGGTATGGCAATATAAAATATAAACAATTAAAATTGGTACAAAGGGTTCATCGACAATGACAGATCTTGGATTTAAAATAAGATTGTGTTATTTTTATTTTATTTTTATACAAATCATGGTTTAAAAGTGCTTTTCTCTTTGTATGCCATTGTATCACATGTATGCTTATATAAATAACTATATTTTTGTGAGTACAAGCAAATAACATACTTATGTGGCTACTAGCTGCTTGGATTTATTTTGCTTGGAATGGAGAACACCGTTCCACATGTTTGTCTCGTTATTTTGAAATTCCCATTATCAATTTTGCCTATTCTTTTTTTTTTGTAATTAGATTTCTTAATATTTGCATCACTTATGTTGGTTGTGTAGATATTCGTTTAATAGGATAGTGATGATGAAGGTAAATTTGGCGATATTTAAAATATCACACGTAACTGGAGTGTATCAAATGTTGTTGTTGCAAATTGGACTGTGGCTATGCGCTCTTGATCCTGAGATGTTGGAATGGCCAATTGCATCACTTTTGCACGAGATCCAGCTAATGTAAGTCTTCTGTCACTTTCCGTTTATATTAACATTTGAATTGGGCATTTCAATAAAGGGTTGTTTCGATTGACCCTTTCAACAAGGGGTTGTTTCGATTGACCCTTTCAAAAAGTCTTTACGATGTTCGATTAAGCTATTCTTGTCCAATATGGTTGACTTTTACTATACAAAAAATGCACATTTCAACCCCAGCCCGTTTCACTGCATAAAAATGGTCGCTTTTAACATCAGTTGGAAGTTTAAATCATTTAGTAAATAATGCATCAGTTTTGGTTTTGCTTTATCTCAAATCAATTAAATTGATCAAATTAAATTTATCAAATTTTATTATGTAATGGTTGGAATTCAGGATTCTATTAAGGGAGATTAGAGGATGACCTCTGTTGAAGAAGCAACCAGTGAGAGTGTTTTGGTGGAAAACTTGGAGGGGTCAGTGACGTTCTTAGCTATTAAGTGATAGCATTTCCTGACAACCCTCGACAACGTCACCGACCCCTCCAAGTTTTCCACCAAAACACTCTCACTGGTTGTTTCTTCAACAGAGGTCATCCTCTAATCTCCCTTAATAGCTAAGAACGTGACACGTAGGCAAATCGAGGTCATCCTCTAATCTCCCTTAATAGAATCCTGAATTCAAACCGTTACATATTAAAATTTGATAAATTTAGTTTGATCAATTTAATTGATTTGAGGTAAAGCAAAACCAAAACTGATGCATTATTTACTAAATGATTTAAACTTTCAACTGATGTTAAAATCGACCATTTTTATGCAGTGAAAACGGGCTGGGGTTGAAATGCGCATTTTTTGTACAGTAAAAGTCAACCATATTGGACAAGAATAGCTTAATCGAACATCGTAAAGACTTTTTGAAAGGGTCAATCGAAACAACCCCTTGTTGAAAGGGTCAATCGAAACAACCCCTTATTGAAATGCCCAATTCAAATGTTAATATAAATGGAAAGTGACAGACGACTTACATTAGCTGGATCTCGTGCAAAAGTGATGCAATTGGCCATTCCAACATCTCAGGATCAAGAGCGCATAGCCACAGTCCAATTTGCAACAACAACATTTGATACACTCCAGTTACGTGTGATATTTTAATCATCGCCAAATTTACATTCATCATCACTATCCTATTAAAAGAATATCTACGCAACCAACATAAGTGATGCAAGTATTAAGAAATCTAATTACAAAAAAAAAAAAAAAGAATAGGCAAAATTGATAACTGGAATTTCAAAATAATGAGACAAACATGTGGAACGATGTTCTCCATTCCAAGCAAAATAAATCCAAGTAGCTAGTAGCCACATAAGTATGTTATTTGCTTGTACTCACAAAAATATAGTTATTTATATAAGCATACATGTGATATAATGGCATACAAAGAGAAAAGCAAGAGAAAAGCACTTTTAAACCATGATTTGTATAAAAATAAAATAAAAATAACACATTCTTATTTTGAATCCAAGATCTGTCATTGTCGATGAACCCTTTGTAGCAATTTTAATTGTTTATACTTTATATTGCCATACCAACTTTGATGTATATACTCAAAAATAATTTAAAATAATCCAATCAATGATACCTTGCATGGGACACGAGCGTATCTTGCAGGCATGTTTTCCCTGATTGCTTCCTTACCAGCCTTCACATAAACACAAATAAACATATATCATAACTAAATTCAAACCTCAAATTAGTTGATGTAAACCATTTTAATGAAACGAAATCGAAAACAAAAGATTGCTAGTATATCGAATGATGCATGGGTATGGGATCCGGGTGGTTGAACATGCAATAATTTCCAAAACCACATAACCCGAAATAAACAAAAAAGAAGCAATCAACTGCGGCCGATTGTTGAGTGCTTCTGAAATGGCGAGTTCTCGAATTTTCCATGGAGCGGGTTGGGTGACAAAGACTACACAAACAAATAGTAATAAAAAAATTAAACTCACAAGAATACAAATTGAGGAGCAGAAGGCAAAGACAAGGGAATACCCAAATAAAAGTTAAAAGCCATATAATAAATGTCTTAATACGTATACAAACACAGTAGATACAAAATCATATAAAATCTGTGAAAAAACAACATAAATGCCTACAATACTTTCATAATTCACATACTTTAAGCTCATCTAGAATTAGTCACTAAAAATATATCATCAATACATTAACATTGGTGTTTAAAAGATCGAGTTATTCGCATTCCTTAAATTAAAATCTTTTTTAGGATTAAGCACAGGTCGACGTGGAGTTCGTTGTTACGGGAGAAGGGGCATGACTCTCTAGTTGAGTGCATTTTAATTCTTTGGTAAAATTCTGCTGAATGGATTTCTAATCCATTTTGAAAAGAAAGTGTGGTGCCATGAAATAGATAAAATAGGAAAAAATCACAACAAATATATAGTTGACTAAGTTGGACCAGTACTTTAGTACGTGTCTTCTGGAAAAAATCACAACAAATTCTAAGTGTTCACATTTGTCCATATATTGTTCATACCATTTATATCACTTTACAATGAAAGCTGAAGTATAATTGCCTAATTATCAATGGTGTGTAAACAATTTTATGCACCAAAATGTGATTTTAGAAATCAGCCACATGTAATCATCGAGTGTTTTTTTGTATTATTCTTGCATATGACTAAACAGTAAAAATGACTAAACAATAAACTAAAATCTAACCATGTGAAGACCACAAATCAAATATACTAGCAAAACCTCATAAGCAGCCATCATGAGCTTCATATTTTTTTGTACTGGGATCTTTGCATCCATTATTCCTGTGCTTTCCATCAGTAAGAGAGAGACTGTGGTCACAGGTCCACTCGGAAAAAAAATCCCAGACCTGCATATGGAAACAAACACACAATTGGACATTACAAACACACAATTTCAACAGATCTGAACTTGATTTTCTCAGACCTGCATATGGAAACAAACACAGAAT
Source organism: Helianthus annuus (assembly GCF_002127325.2). Lineage (NCBI taxonomy): Eukaryota > Viridiplantae > Streptophyta > Magnoliopsida > Asterales > Asteraceae > Helianthus > Helianthus annuus. The sequence continues at coordinate 169,817,453 of NC_035441.2, read as the reverse complement.
TTCAACAGATCTGAACTTGTTATTAAAAATCCCAGACCTGCATATGGAAACAAACACACAATTTCAACAAACACAACTGGTACATCTAAAATTACTTATTAAAAAACGCAAACAACCATCATCATCATCCATCTCTGTTAAGTTCTAAAATAGTCAGAAAGTATAAGTTGGGTAAATAAGGTGTTTACCTCGTAACCGACTACTCACCAGAGTAAGTTCATACATCGTAGCCGCTCACCTCCACCACATCGAAACTTAACCATTTTTCGCCTTCAAACCCCTAGGTTTCTGTTCTTCTGCATCACCGTCAGATCGTGAATCGTCTAATTCGTGATTGTCGTTGTTCGTAACCGTACCTGTTTCCGGTGACATATGTGCATCTTCTTCTTCTTCGTGATTTGGAATGGAAATGGGTTTGAAATTTGATAATCTATCTCACCATCAAAGCTCCTGTGAATCGCCAGATATGAGAGAGAGAAAGAGAGAGAGAGAATGGAATAGAAAGGGGTTTGAAATTTGAAATGGGATTTAGAGATTTGTGAGAGGCAGGGATTGAAATAAAGTTGAAAATTTTGAATTTTGATTTTTCTTTTTATGTATTATTTAGATTAATAGATTTTTATGTATATAAATAAATCGGAATTATGACATCAGTGGGGACTATGTGGCATGGCTGAGAAGGTGACACGTAGGCAATTCTATGTCATCATCTAAGCTCCCTTAATAGATAGTATAGATGTCATTCTCTCCTTCAACCTCATAAATTTTATTTATATCTAAATTTAAATTCTAATAAAAGACTCCCAATAATGCCATATAGCATTTTCTCCTTCAATTCATTAATTAATCATATTAATATTGATATTGTAATTAATATTTCATCTAATCCAATAGTATTAAATATAATATAATAATAATGAAATACAATTTAATCTGATATGATATTATTAAATATAAATATAATAATAATGACATATTTCACATATCACGAAGACCCATATAAAAACCCAAATTAATAAGGAAAAGATATCACTCCCAGATGCATATATGGAAAAAAATGATGCTATAACTAACCTAACATTAGTATTGCTCCATAATGCTATAACTGGCCTAAGATTAGCAAGTAGTTAATTTTTTTTTGTTTATAATTTAAATTTAACATGTGAAGGAAGTTAATATTTAAAAAATTGTTGAGGGAAACAAAATTTAATTAATTAATAATATTATTAGAATTAGATATACCAACCACAATCCATCTCCATCGTCACAATCTCCAGCCACCAACTCCATCTCAATTAAAATTTAAGAGCCTTCTCATTATATATCAAAATTTTAAAGAAACATTTATGTGTTTATCAGTTTTTTTTTCTACTTCGTCTCATCCCCTAAGATAAGAATGAGATTTAAGAATTTAATTCGCATTCTTTATGTATCGTATCATAACATATTATATAAATTTAACTATTACATAAATATATATTTTATGCATACATAATTATTATCACTGAAGTGACAAATAATTATTAACTATTTGCTTAAACGTTACAGCGAGTAATGTTATATTTTTTTTGAACTTGGTATGGATAGTTCATGTTAGGGTAATATGTGTTTATATTAAAATTTATATTTAACATGTGCAATATCAAGAGTAATTAAATTTTGTAATTATTATGTTCTTCGGATACAACCACTCTTATCATTCAACCCGTGTAACACACGGGACTATAAACTAGTTTGTTTAATAAATTTCTTTTAATAGATATCACTTATTTTTATCTTTATCTAAAATTAATAAATAACTTGAGTTTTGCAATTTAGACTCTTTGTTTTTTTACTTTTAACCTAAAGTTCTTCATCTTTTGCAATTTAATCCCAACTCTTTTTTTATTTTCAATTTTGGTCCACCATACTTTTCATCTTTCCCAAGTTTTTCGTTTCGTTCTAAAAATAGAGTAAACTTCCGTTTTGCTCCACGTGGTTTAGTCACTTTAACGGTTTTGCCCCAAACCTTTAAAAATAGTCATTTTCCTCCAATAGTTTGCTATGTTTTTTTTCCATTTTGCCCCCCCGTCTCTAACTCCATTCAAATTGTCTGTCTTTCCATTTTGCTCACCATAGGGAGCAAAATGGAAAAACCATAGCAAACTATTGGATAAAATGCTATTTTTAAAGGTTTGTGGTAAAACCGTTAAAGTGACCAAACCACACGGAGCAAAACGGAAGTTTACTCTTAAAAATAAGTGTGTAAATATATAAATGTGTGTATATGTATATATATTTTATTTATAATTATAATTATTCTTATTGATTATTATTTAAAGATAAAAATAAAATTAAAAAAAGAATAAATGGGAAAGTGTAAAATAGTCCCCGAGGTTTGAGAATTACCAAAATCGTTTATGGAAGTTAACTGTACATTTTAATTGAGTTAGTGATTTAGATATAAATGACAACAAAAATGAAACCCAGAGGCCCGGTTAGAAAAAGTTTTATTTTTTAACTGAAATGACAAAAGTGACCAAACCTGATTTAGACATTTTACTCTTTGTTTTATAGACAAAAATCTTATTCACACCCACATAAAATGATTCATGTGTCCATCACTAGCCGAAACTATCACGAAGCTCCTTAGCAATAAAAGTGCATTAACTAAAAAGCTTGTCAATGTTGAAAAGTTTTTTGCAAATATTTTTGTTGATATCCAAATGAGTTTATTTGAGAGAAATTTTTATAAACTACTGAGATTCCGCGCGCTATGCGGCGATAATTTGACCGGTATCGGTTTAGCTCATTACGGTAACGACACTCGCTGTAGCAGCCAAGAGAAAAATATCTAAATAACAAAGTCTTCGTATTCTTTAGAGTTAATAATATACATTATATTAAATTAAATTAATATTAGCGTGTGATTATATGAAAGAGTAATGAAACGTTCATGTCGTATCGTCACAAATCTTAATCCAGTATAAGAAAGCGAAAGTTAATTTCTTTAACTAATTTATTTTTTTGTCTAAATTGTTGGTAAACATAGCAAAGTGTTCGATTAATGCAAAAACTGTTGAAAAAATAAAAGGCAGATCCCAAACTCATCAATTAGATGAAAACACAAACATGGTGTTTAATAGGTTATAAAATTCCTAAAAAAATTATAAATTCAAAAAGTTAAAAGCTATAATATAAAAAGTAATTAAAAACATTGTGATCGAAATTTAAAAAGTAAAAAACTCTATTGTAACCAACAATTTGTTTTTTTATATGTATAATAATTTTAAAAGCAAGCGAATTTTTAATACATAGATTATTTTCAAAATAACATACAACTATACAAGTCAAACTATTTTGTACTAAACAACAAAATTGACAATTACAAGGGAAAAAAGACAAATGACAATTAAATTAAATTATACTTAAAAGATGTTATATATTTTAAGCATTTGTCACTTATCATTAATTATCACTTTTATCAACAAAGTGTTTAAAAATGTTAAACTGCCAAAATGGTCTTAGAGGTTTAGCCATTTTTATCACTTTACTCTAAAATTTAAACCTTTTGAATCTGAATCTTTATGGTTTCAATTTTGTTATCATTTTCATTCAAAATCAAAATCTGGTTAGATTTTTCAGTTAACATTCAGTTTTTTTTTTTCCCTCCCTTTTAACAAAGGGCAAAATAGTCAGATCTTTTTTTTTTTAATTTGTTATAATAAAATGTTAAAAGTCCATTTCGCCCTTCATTAAAAGGGAGAAAAAAGACAAAAAAAATTGAATGTTAACTAAAAAATCTTACCAAAATTTGATTTTGGATGAAAATGGCAACAAAATTGAAATCACAGGGACCCAGATTCAAAATGGTTTGAGTTTTGAACTAAAGTTGAAAAAGTGACCAAAACTCAGGGACCATTTTGGCAGTATACTCAAAATGTTAAAATGAGAGTTTTGTACTTTAATGAAGAGATCTAATTTTGATGAAACAATGGTTAACCGGGCTGGATTAACACACTGGTCTCGTCAAGAAGGGTTAATCCCTTCCTCTCGAGGATCCCTGGCTGGATCGCCTGCTGGTTGATCTCCTGCACAAGGAAACAAACCGTGACTCGCAACAAGGAGGATGGGGTGGGGGGTGCTCCTTGTTACCACTCTCCGGCGTGAGAATCAGTAGTCTGCTTGGGAAGCAAAGTATGATAGTAGTAGTAGTGAGAGAGTTGTGAAGAGATCCCTCAACCTGGTTTGGGTTGGTATTTATAGCCGAGGAGTGAAGGAGGAGGTGGATGGATAGACTGACGACATGCTGCACCTTTGCAGGTGTGTCAGGCATGTCGGCTGTGGAGGTGAAGCCACGTCAGTCTGTCGCTTACGTAGACCTGACAGGCGGCTGCCATTGGTGCTACTTGCTCTGTGGTGTCAGTCCCACTTGCTGAGTGCACTGGATGCGGTGCGGGCCGCATCGCTGTTTGCGATAACTGTAGATGTTCCCGCGTCTCACTCTTGATCAAGAAATACGCGAGATGCGGTGCCAAGCCGCATCGTCGTCTGTGGTGACTATTGCTGTTATCCAGCTCCCTTGTATTGATAGAAGTGTTCACTGGATGCGGTGCTAGACCGCATCGCTGTGAATACTTCCGTTTTCATACACCAGATGCGGTGTCGTGCCGCATCACTATACCGTTCTCATATTCCGGGTAAGTCCTCCTCCATCATTGGGCAGATTGGATTCAACCACTGTGTTTGCGCGTTCCCGCACGGGCACAGGTAGGTTGTTAGCTAGTGAGGGTTTTGATAAGGGTAATGGTCACTCGCGGTCGTGCTGACGCGAGATCTGGAACCATACCCCTTCAAATTTAAAGACAAAAACTTTAACAAATTAGGCATGATTGATATATGGTTCGACTATACACCATTTATCTGATCTATAGATTATTCTTTTTTTTTTTCTCTGTTCATTTAAATAACTTGTCCCCTACACTTTCAACATGCCCCTTACAAATCAAAGTAGAATAATTTTTTATCAACTCTTTGAGTTAATTCATTACTTCGTATCAAAAGGTTAATACACTAAGGTAGTGTTTGGTATGCAGGAATGAGAGGTGGAATGGAATGGATGATTACGAGGGAATGAAGAAAAGGGTGTTTGGTTGGTCAATGGAATGGAATCACCCATTCCAAAATGCATTCCTGAAGGGGTATGGTCCCAGATCTCGCGTCAGCATCGACCGCGAATGACCATTACCCTTATCAAAAACCCCACTAGCTAACAACCCACTTGTGCCCATGCGGGAACGCATCGACACAAGGGTTGAATCCAATCTATCTAGTAACAAAGGAGGACTTACATGGAACAGGAGAACGGTAGAGTGATGCGACATAGCATCACATCTGGTGTACGAAAACGGAAGTATTCACAGCGACGCGGCCTCGCACCGCGTCCAGTGAACACTTCTATCAATACAGGAAAGCCTTACCTTAGGCATAGAAGAAGATGAACGTAGTGGTACGGCTGACACCGCACCATACGGACATTTTCGTCACGACAAGGGATGCAGGCAAGACGACGATGCGGCTAGCACCGCATCTCGCGTATTCCTTGATCACAAGTAGGAGACGCGGTAACTTCAGATGTTACCGCACGTAGCGATGCGGCTTGCACCGCATCCTATGTACTCAAGCAAGTGGTACTGACACCACAGTGCAAGTGGCACCAATGACAGTTACCTGTCAGAGCTACGTAAGCAATGGACTGACGTGGCGTAACCTCCATAACCGACGAGCCTGACACACCTGAAAAGGGGCAGCACGTCGTCAGTCCATCCATCATCATCCTCCTCCACTCCTCGGCTATAAATACCAACCCCAAACCAGGTTTGAGGTATCTTCTGAGAACTCTCTCACTACTACTATTATCTTACTTTGCTTCCCAAGCAAACTACTGATTCTCACGCCGGAGAGTGGTAACAAGGAGCACCCCCCACCCCATCCTCCTTGTTACGAGTCACGGCTTGTTTCCTTGTGCAGGAGATCAACCACCGGTGATCCAGCCAGCGATCCTCGAGAGGAAGGGATTAACCCTTCTTGACGAGACCAGTGAGTTAATCCTGCCCGGTTAACCATTGTTTCATCATTGGCGCCCACCGCTACTCTTAGCATTTTCTAATCCATCCATTTTTCCTCTCTCACGATCATGACTGATCACCAAAACAACACTGCGGATAACCAAAATCCTCCAGTCCCAAACCCGGTAGGGGTCAATGCCTCGACCTCCCAACCCGGACACATTGGCACGTCCACACAAAGGAGCCCCTCCTTTATGTTCGGACATGACTTATCACAGTTCCCATCTGTGATCCCACCAGGCACGACCATTCATGCCTGGTACGAGCAGCAGGCAGCTACGCTGACTGCAGCATACAACCGCGCTTGTACTGAAGCGAATATACGAGCTGGGCTTCCCCCAGCACCGCACACCCCTGTTGAGCGTATTTTACAATACGACGGCAGGATCCATTCACGCCCGGCTTCAAGAAGCCGGCGTGAAGAAAGGGGATCGTCTTACTGTTCGGTCCACACCCTCAACGAGGATGATTCCTCATACGGGTCCCACACCAGAGGACCGGTACATACCTGCCTTGGCCCCCATGGCGAGGACAGGAGGCGATCAACCTCCAGACGCGGCCCCGGCATTCAGACCCGATTGGGCCCACAACCATACATCGAAGGGTACGGTCATACCGACCCTGACGACCATAGCTACCGCGGTGATTCGCATGACACCAGTAGCAGACCGGGAGGACGCAACTATGTTCCTCCCAGTCACCCCCGCAACACATACCTTAGGGCGGCAAAGCGCCCTGCAAACGAACCATACAGGCCAAAGGCAGCGGCCGAAAATTCCAAGTTCGGCACACGGATTGCCAACGCCCATGTCACCACGACAAAGTTTCCATTCAACGTTGGGAAATACAACGGTTCGACCGACCCGGACGACCACATGAACGTCTTCATGGGCGCGGGCATCAACGGCCAGTGGGATGAACCCACTTGGTGCAATTTTTTCCCCCAGACCCTTACGGGCCTGGCCAGGGCATGGTTCGATTCTTTGCCAGTGGGATCACTGGATTCATTCGAGGACTTGCGCACCAAGTTCCTCGCACATTTTTGCCAGCAGCGACGCCACGAACGAGATTCGTGTGACGTCATGAACATCTGGCGAAGGAACGACGAATCGCTCGAAGCATTCGTCGTCCGTTATAATAAAGAGTGCCTGGAGATAGGTGACGTGGCAGACCAGATGGCACGAAACCACTTCATCCGAGCCGTCAAAGACAGAGAGATGATCATGACCATCTCTGGCAAGGAGGGCTTGCCCAAAAAATGGGAAGATATCATGACTGCGGTCAAAAAATACGCCCAGACACAGCGGTCACTCGAACCGCATGTGGCAAAGGCAAAACCCCAAGCCGAAACATCCCAACAAGGGTCCAAGCGTAACAATAAACGCAACCGGGACGTTGGAAATCGCGATATTTCCAAACCATACTTCCCGCAAACCAACACGTTCGACCCAAAGAACTACAACCCCCCCCGAGACAATCGGGCGTCCAAGAAAGAATCTCGGGACCGCAACTGGACCGAGATCACCATGTCGCCAAGTGAGGTCCTCCTTGCCGACCCACAGTTCTTGCGACCGGCCCAACCAATGAAGTCCAAGAAAAATCAGGACCTCACACTCTACTGTGAGTACCACAAGGACTCGGGCCACACCACCAACAGCTGCATCAGTCTCCGACTGGAGATTGAGCGCGCCTTGAAGGAGGGGAAACTGCAACATCTTTTGCCAGGTGGGCAAAAACCCACCAAGCGCATTACCCCTCACGGCGAAGGTACCTCCTCCGGGAAGCGAACCATGCATGTGGTTTCCACCCACATGATCCACGGAGGCAAGGGCAGGCCGCGAAAAGCGGCAAGAAGGCCGGAATGTGACTGGAAGGACGAGCAAGTCGTCTTTCCAAAAGTCCGAGGCGGACCGCGCGATAGGCGCGCCGTCGTCATTTCAGGCCAACTAGCACACTACTGCACCGAGCGTCTATTCATCGACCCGGGCAGTACATCTGATATAATCTACGAACAATGCTTCAACCAGTTCGACCAGGAGGACAAAGATCGGTTGCAAGCAGTAGATTACCCGTTAACCGGGTTCGCAGGGGAAACTGTCTTTCCCCTAGGCCAGATTACTTTTCCTGTGCGTCTTTCCAGCGGAAACCGCACAAGGACAGAAGAGGTAAACTTCATGGTTTTACCTCACACCTCCAAATATGACGTACTCCTCGGGAGAGAATCCCAAGGAGATTTCAATATGATTACGTCGGTCCCCCACTCTGCGGTTGGTTTCTCAACCGAATCGGGGGTCGCGATAATCTATGCCCGCAGGGACGTCATGATGTCGGACGAAGTACGTCCGACCAAGGTCGCAAGGCCCACCCCCAATGACCAGCCAGAAAAATGGGTTCTCAACGCAAGATACCCAGAACAAAAGGTCACATTGGGTCACGCCTTGTCCCCGACCACCAAAGCGCAACTGAAGCAGCTCCTCTTCAGGAACCAAGACATCTTCGCGTGGACACCCGCAGACATGACCGGGGTCCCACGTGATATTGCGCAGCATCACTTGAATACCATGCCAGGTATCAAGCCAGTGATCCAAGGCCAACGCCACCTTGGGTCAGCTAAAAATCAGGCGATGCAAGAGCAGATCGAAGAATTGCTCTCCGCAGACATCCTGCGGGAAGTTAAATACCAGACTTGGTTGTCCAACCCAGTCATGGTAGAAAAACCGTCCGGGGGCTGGCGCATGTGCGTCGATTACAAAGACCTTAACAAAGCCTGCCCCAAGGATTGTTACGCGCTTCCAGAAATCGACGAAAAGGTCGATAATCTCGCACCATTCAGGTGGAAGTGTTTCCTCGATTGCTACAAAGGATACCATCAAGTACAAATGGCAATCGAGGATGAAGACAAAACGGCATTCCGGACTCCCACCGGAAATTACTGCTATACAAAAATGCCGTTTGGGTTGCGCAACGCGGGCTCAACCTACCAAAAGTTGATGAACGACACTTTCCGCGGCCAAATAAGCAAAAGTGTCGAAATCTACATGGACGACCTGGTCGTCATGAGCATGGAAGAAGATACCATGCTCACAGATATCGAAAGAACATTCCAAACTCTGCGAAGCGTTAACATAAAGCTCAATCCAGGGAAATGCTCGTTTGGAATGGAAGAAGGCAAATTCCTTGGGTTCATCGTGACTAAAGATGGATTCAAGGTAAACCCGGAGAAGGTCCAGGCGATCGAGCGCATGCCATCGCCTTCATCGATGAAGGATATGCAACGGCTAGCCGGCAGGCTAGCGGCACTTAACAGATTCTTAGCCAACCACGCAGCTAAGTCTTATCCGTTCATCAAGACCCTGCGAAGCTGTTCAAAGAAAGAACAACTCCAGTGGACCGCAGAGGCTGAACAGGCCTTCCGGGAAATGAAGGAGTGTTTGATACAACTCCCAACTTTAACCGCACCACGCAAGGATGAGCCACTCATACTATACCTATCCGCCGCGGACAACGCGGTGGGTGCGGTACTAATTGTGGAGCGAAAGGGGGTTCAAACACCCATCTACTACATCAGCAAGATGCTCAACGACCCAGAGACGAGGTACTCAATAATGGAGAAATTGGTGCTAGCATTAGTGCACGCTTCAAGACGGTTGCGACGCTACTTCGTAAACCACGTCATCACAGTGCTAACCAATTACAGGATCGGCCCGATCCTCTCCAAACCCGACATCTCTGGGCGATTAGCGAAATGGGCCATCGAGCTGGGCGCACACACGATACATTATAAACCGCGCCCCGCGATCAAAGGCCAGATCTTAGCTGATTTCGCCGCCGAAGTACCGGTGAATCGCATCCAAGAATGCGAAGAAGCACAAACTCCTGCACCAACGCCACCCTCCTCAGAGACATGGGCACTCTTCACAGATGGTGCCTCCAACGACGAAGGGGCGGGTGCAGGTCTGCGACTCGTCAGCCCTGACGGCCAAGAACTTACATATGCAATCCGCCTCGAATTCAAAAGCACAAACAACGAGGCAGAATATGAGGCTCTGTTAGCGGGGCTACGTTTAGCAGTAAAAATCGGCGTGCAACATCTGGAAGCCCACGTCGACTCTTTGTTAGTTGCAGGCCAAGTACGCGGCGACTATGTCGCAAAAAGGGATATCATGATCCTCTACCTCGAGCAAGTCCTGCAACTAAAATCCAAATTCGCTTCATTCAATATTCGCCATATTAATCGAAGCGAAAACAAATCCGCAGATGCACTATCAAAACTTGCATCTACCAGCTTCCAACACTTGGCAAAGGAGATACGCATCGAAATCCTGCAAAATCCTTCGGTACCCCTGCGCCAAGTCAACGTCATTCAATACGGTTCCACATCATGGATGACACCTATTATCGCATATCTACAATCCGGTGTGACTCCCGAAAGCAAATCAGAAGCACGCAAACTACAATACAAAGCGTGCCATTATCAGATGGGAGACGGTATCTTATACCGCAAGTCATACCTCGGGCCACTACTACGATGTGTCAACCCCCAGGATGCCACATACCTCATTCGAGAGATACACGAGGGCATATGTGGCATACACGCTGGACCACGCATGGTAGTGGCCAAAATCATGAATGCCGGGTATTACTGGCCCGGCATGCACCTGGACGCCGTCAAAGAGTTGCGCAAGTGCATCGACTGTCAACGTCATGCTCCAAAAACCTTGCGGCCAAAAAACAACTTAGTCCCCGTCACAACCGCATGGCCCTTTCAGAAATGGGCAATTGACGTTGTGGGACCTTTCCCTGACGCTCCAGGTGCGGTCAAATTTATCATAGTGGCGGTTGATTACTTCACCAAATGGGTAGAAGCAAAACCACTCGCCTCAACCACTGCTATGATAACAAGAAAATTCATTTGGGAACACATCATCTGCCGTTTCGGATTACCAATGTGCATTGTCACCGATAACGGCACCAACTTCGCTGCCGACGAATTTCAAAAATGGCTAGAGGAACTACACATTGAGCACATATTCTCCTCAGTCGCACACCCGCAAGGGAACGGCCAAGTCGAGAGTATCAATAAAAGCCTAGTCGAAGGGATCAAGGCACGGTTGGGAACGGCCAGGCGTGGCTGGGTCGATGAACTCCCAAGTATCTTATGGGCTCACCGAACAAGCCCAAAAACAAGCAATGGGGAAACACCCTTCAGCCTAGTCTACGGTTCAGAAGCGGTGATCCCCGCAGAAGTAGGTCTCCCCTCTCCTAGAATGTTGGCTATTGAAAAACTAGACAACAACATGGAACGCAGGATCGACTTGGACCTCTTGGAAGAAAGGCGCGAAAACGCTGCCATTAACGAGGCCAAATATAAATCCAAACTTGAAAAGTACTACAACGCGCGCGTCCGCGTTTGTACTTTCAACCCAGGAGACTACGTCCTACGCGACAATGAGGCATCTAATGCCGAGCGCCCAGGCAAACTCGCCCCCAAGTGGGAAGGACCCTACCTCATCAACGAGGTCTTAGGGAAAGGCGCGTACAGATTGCAAACACTAGAAGGCGAACCTATCGCACGCACATGGAATGCACAACAGCTTCGACGCTGTTATATGTAAGCCATGTTCTTACATTTCTCTATGTAACCTATTGGGCCGCAGGCCATTTGCAAATAAATAAATAAGCAATTTTCTACATTATTGTTTGTTATTACTATTACAAATGCGTGTTCCACTTTGCGGTATCCCAAAAACATATTGGCAAAATCTTCATTCGTGATACCCATACCAAGTGGTAACCACACACAAATATTGTAATAGGCCAGCAAAAGGCAAAAAGACTTGCATGTTTTATCCGGCCGGATACACAAGTTTTTGTTACACTTAACACAATTCCTGAGCCCAAAAAGGCAAACAATGGAATTGACGCGGACTCATACGACAAAGGTATGGAGTACACTCGACCCCATTCACAAATGGGTAGAGTTCCGGTAATATAAGCTTTTACAAAGCTTAAGCAATTCTAAAACCCTCACACGGTAAATAACAGAATTGATGCATACCCATACAACAAAAGTATGGAGTATACTTGACCCCGTTCATAAATGGGTAAAGTTACGCATACACACATTCAGACATGCAAGAATTAAAAACACTTGTACAAACTGAACAAAGAAACTTTATATTCAAAAAATTCAAGTATCCACATGATGCTTACTGAATTTACATAAAGTTCCTATTCTATACAAGAGGAATACAAAAAGGAGGCACAATCGCCAACCTAAACCCTATTTTGTACCGCTGGTCCCCGCGTCTCCTCCGGCACCACCAGCGGGTTCTTCCTCTTCCACATCAGGGTAAAGCATCCGCAAGCGGTCAACATAGTCCGCAACCTCCAAACACTCGTCCAGCTCCCCTACACAGGCAAGGGGCGTATCATAAAAGGAGGCTACGGCCGCTTTCAGACGACCTTCGGTATCCACGTCACGGAACCCGGATGCCTGATCAGTATAACCGCCTGCGGACAATACATTGATATGCCCAATGCAGCGGTTATAACCAGCCTTGAAGCCAGCATCGCGCGCACGTTCCTTAACCAGGTCCAAACCAGATGAGGTCTCAGGGGCATTCATTATAGCCTCGACAATCTGCAATAAAAGGATCATAAGTCTTGAAATACTAATCCAAGCCAATGTAAAGGCAATGGATACTTACACGCGCGATGCCGTGAGTCCGCAACCACTCACGGTCAGCTTCCAGTTGGTTGAAAGAGGACACCAAGGCATCCTTGGCCTCAGCAGCAGCGTCAGCCCGCTTCTCCGCAGCAAACACGCGGGCAGTAAGGTCCGTAACCGCGACCTCCCGGGCCTGAACCTCAGCCTGTTACAAAAACAGCAAACAGTTCACTCGATAAATATGTTCAAAACAATAAAGGACGAAAGCAACAAAGTTAAAGAAACGTACCTGCAGGCTTTCAACAACTTTGCCTAAACGAATGCGCTCCGCATTCGCCTCTTCAAGAGCCTTAGAAGCACGGCTCTCCTTCTCTGCGGCCTCTTCAAGGGCCTTTGAGGCACGAGCCCCGGCTTCTTTGGCCTCTCCAAGGGCCTTCAGGGCATCGGCCTTCGCCTGCAATGCCTTAACAGAAATGGCCTCAGCCGCAGCCTTCTCCTGGCTCAAGGTAGCATTCGCTGCCTTGGCATTTGTCAGCTCCTGCCGAGCATGAAACAGAATGTCATTCTGCTTAGCCCACGATGCATTCCACTTCTTGCGCTCAGTGGACATTTTTTCATTCCAACTTTTGCGCTCATCAGCAAGAAGTTTAGCAAGGGTACGCACCTGTTTCAGCTGGGCAGCGGCAGCCCATTCCGAAGTCTGTTTCTGCTTCTCAAAAGCAGCTTTGTCCTTCTCGAGCTGCTCCGCACCCGCACGAGCAGCGTCGATCAACTTCTCTGCTTACGCCCGCATACGAGCAGCCTCCTCCTCGCGGCGGCCCAACACTTTATAATCTTCCAAAATGGCATTAGCCACAATGGAAGTCCCTACCAGCATCGATGAGAGCTGATTTATACGCAGCTCTCGGGGTGCGGCACGGGCACGCTCGACTTCAAACGGGGTCCCCAGACCACCCAAAATCTCCCTACATGCCGCAGGGTCGTTAGAAATGTCATCCCCCTGCATAACAGTCCAGGGGGGTCGGTGATACACCATACTGCGACCCGGGGAATAAGTGCGGTAGTAATACTCCAATTCAGACTCCCCAGGCTGAATTGGAGGCCCGTCATACCCCGCACCACCGGCAGACGAGCCGGTACCCTTATCAACCGAAGACTTCTGCGGCTCAGCATCATACTGCCGCGCTTCAGCGCCAGTTTTTTGCGGTTCAGCATCAGAATGTTGCTTCCCAGTAGCAGTGAACCGCACACTCAAATCGTCTCCCTCATTGGGAGAGATCAGATTGTTGGACGAGTCGACAGTATCAAATATCTGGGCCGCAGCATTCTCTGCGGTACCCTCCTTCTGCACGGTTGACTCAGGTACCACCTTGACGGGAGGTGTCGACGGCACCTCCGTTGCACCCGCACCCGTGGCACGCGGGGGGGACTCCGGAGCATCGAAGATAGAAAAATCTTCATCTTGAGGCTCTGCAAAAAAGTCAAATAGCTATCAAAACTAGTTACACAACAGTTAAGACTAGATAGCCTACACTTACCAACGACAACCGCAGGTTTTTTCTGCGTCGGAGCAGACCTTTTGGTCACCAGTCTCCGACGTTTGCTCTCAACACCACCAGCAGCTTTCTGCTCTGGCCCTCTCTTCTCACCGACCGCAGGGGGACCCGCAGCTGTCCCTCCCGCGGAAGTCTCTTCTGACTGCCTCTTCGCAGCACCAGAACGCGACACCGCAGCTGTACCCAAACCCTCAAGGGTATCAGATACTATCACATAATCCTTGTGTCGACGAAAAGAGGAGTGAGAGATACCTGCTGCCTGCGGCACCAGATGAGGCACAGTAGTGACCTCCTTTATCTTCTTTTGGCGAAAGCGCACGCCCTTCACAGTTTGCCTCTTTGGCACACCTTTCGCTTCGGGGTCCCCTAAGGCCCCAAGATCACCTGCATGGAATCAATACGTCAATAAACCACCATTATCAACACAAGTGACAACGCTTGGATATTATACCTTTGCCTGGCGGCAACTCAACTGCCAGTGCAGCCTCAGTAGGCACCCGGAAGTTACTACGGATGATGGTATTGTGATCCTCTTCACCATCCGCACAAACCACGGTCTCAACCGTCCCATGGAAATCCGGGGCAAACATCCTCCATGCGGGAGCATCCTCTGATAACACATAAAATCAGTACCGCAAAGAAGAATAGGGAACTTAAACACATGAAGAGTACGTACCACCGCTTTTCTCCCGCACCACGGGTCTTGAGTTTTTGTTCCTCCTAGTCAACATCATACGCAACAACCACAGTTGCGTGTTGGTCAGCTTCACAGACTCAATAGTCTGAAGCTGCGGAAACCATTCCACTGACTTCGAGCTAGGGACCGCAATGGTCTCCGCGATGATCGTCTCGGTCACATTCCGAAACGTCATATCTGCAACAATGGCAGCAGCTTTGATGTAGAAGAATTTCTTCTTCCACATCGTCATCCCCTTGGGGGGAGTCATCAGCTTGGGGGTACCGTCTCGTTGACGGAAAGAAAAGAACCCCATGGACACTGTCATCTGATAGAACCGTCGGAAATCTCCGACGGTAGGCTCTATACCAAGAGCACGGAAGGTGAACTCAAAATTACGAATCCGAATCATCCCAAGCGGACTCATTTGAGAAATGTGGACCTTATACCACTCCAAGACATCCACGACAAACACCGTCAACGGTAACCGAAGATTACAGTCACCAAAAAAGTCGGCCCACATGGTCACATAACCGGCCGGAGCGTCGGCACCAGTATCACCCTCCGATGGATACTGAGCCCCATATTCAGGGGGCATTTGGACAGTAAGCATAAGATTGTCAAAAGACTTCTTGGTCCACTTCAACGCCGGTAATCCGCCACCGGCAACCCCCTCTTCTTCTCCTTCAACCACTACCGGTTGTTCAGGGTTTTCACCCTCCACATTGTGTGGATTCGATGGTTCAGCCATCAAAAATATTCAAGAAACGAAAGATGGTGAACGGAAAAACCAGCAACCTCACCGGAATTTCAGAAAAAAATAGTCGGAGAAGACAGATAACAGTTTCTCTCTCAAACGGCAAATTTTTTGAATTTTCGAACAAGTGAGGGGAAACCACGAACGGTTTCCCCTTATATACCCATCGCAATTAATGCGGAGGGAGAAAACAAATGATCTCGAGCGCCGTTTCCGCTGACGGTTATCACGCGCGCGTGGCCGCCCACGCGCCTGACACAAGAGACGTTTACACTCTTCGCTACAGTGCATTTAATGCCTCGGGCAGTGCAAACGTCCTTTCATTTCAGCACATGCCAGGAAGATCTCACCAACTTCCACCAACTCACACGTGCGTCCAGCCACGTATGCAACAAAAAGCGACTACATTATCCAATTATAAGCGGCATGCGGTTTCTCTGGTATACCGCACCATAACCCATACCGCATGTCGTTTTTTAACATACCCCTAAAAATAGGTAAAAACATATATCTCTACACTATAAGGGGGTATAATACCTATCCGCACGACCCACGAGCACACGTGGAATATGCGGACATGACACACACGAGCCCGTTCAGGTGTGTCAGATGCTCAGAACCAGCATTGGCCGTTGGACTGAACCGCATCTCAGACACAGGGGAACTGCATTGCCTTCATTCTCTTCAAGCTTCAAATCCCTCCTACCCGGTTCACAACCGCAGAGGGTATATGAACACCTTCTTTAACAAAAGGAAGGAAGGGTATGCACGCGAACGCACATCAGCAACCCTGTCTCCTGAACCTTCAAGAGCTACATCCGACCCACACCCACTTCGAGCAAACGTGGTAATACAAAACCGCAGACACTCACGCGGAGCTACGGACATAACCATAGCTTCCGCAGAGTGGTTGCTACGGAAGAGCCAAGCTCACTCCACATCACCGAACAAATGCTACTGCATGGCAAACTCGGTATTGGAGCGGGAAGGTAAGTGGCTCCAAAACGAACGCAGAACAGCGCTCTAAATAAACTCTCGTCGAACAACAAGCGTCCGAACAGCGGTAACAAGTCTGCTTATGACTTTGTTAACCCGATTATGGGCCGCATAGAATAAACAATGGTGGGCATACCCTTGCCTATGACCATGTTTATTTACCCATAGTATGAATATACATTATTCGACCAAACATGGCCAACAATGACGCAACGAGGTAACCGCAAAGAACATGCGGTTACTAGAGAGCTATGACGATAAACACGAACACCCCACAAAAAAGAGATCGTCGTCTCATAACTCGATGCTGAACATAGAGCTCGAGCAAAGCACTTGCAAGCATCAACAACTTTTGATCCCAGTCTCAAAGATTGGTCCAAAAGTTTCTTTTCTTCTTCATGCACCAATTCAACAATTGGTATGAAGAAAAGCCCACCTTTAAAGGATGGGAAACCTCCACATACCTTCGAACCACCATCTCAGAGGTTGGTTCGAAGTTTGTGCAGCATTACTAACAAGGTCTCCAAGAGACCTTCGACACAACAACAGGTGGCAGACCACCTGGTGACATAAATCGGCTGAGAATCTCGCATCAGACAAGATTCCTTCACCGATACGGAAGAGGCGTCAGATGACCCTTCCGGACCTCCAACTTCATTTACATACAGAAAAGACCACACATGGTCTAGGATCTTCTCCAGACTCCAAACTACCTTCCAAACACCATAGTCCAGTACTCCTCCCACATACACCTTGTATGTGGCAGCAACACTAGACTGGGGGGACTTGAAGGGGTATGGTCCCAGATCTCGCGTCAGCATCGACCGCGAGTGACCATTACCCTTATCAAAACCCCCACTAGCTAACAACCCACTTGTGCCCATGCGGGAACGCATCGACACAAGGGTTGAATCCAATCTATCTAGTAACAAAGGAGGACTTACATGGAACAGGAGAACGGTAGAGTGATGCGACATAGCATCACATCTGGTGTACGAAAACGGAAGTATTCACAGCGACGCGGCCTCGCACCGCGTCCAGTGAACACTTCTACCAATACAGGAAAGCCTTACCTTAGGCATAGAAGAAGATGAACGTAGTGGTACGGCTGACACCGCACCATACGGACATTTTCGTCACGACAAGGGATGCAGGCAAGACGACGATGCGGCTAGCACCGCATCTCGCGTATTCCTTGATCACAAGTAGGAGACGCGGTAACTTCAGATGTTACCGCACGTAGCGATGCGGCTTGCACCGCATCCTATGTACTCAAGCAAGTGGTACTGACACCACAGTGCAAGTGGCACCAATGACAGTTACCTGTCAGAGCTACGTAAGCAATGGACTGACGTGGCGTAACCTCCATAACCGACGAGCCTGACACACCTGAAAAGGGGCAGCACGTCGTCAGTCCATCCATCATCATCCTCCTCCACTCCTCGGCTATAAATACCAACCCCAAACCAGGTTTGAGGTATCTTCTGAGAACTCTCTCACTACTACTATTATCTTACTTTGCTTCCCAAGCAAACTACTGATTCTCACGCCGGAGAGTGGTAACAAGGAGCACCCCCACCCCATCCTCCTTGTTACGAGTCACGGCTTGTTTCCTTGTGCAGGAGATCAACCACCGGTGATCCAGCCAGCGATCCTCGAGAGGAAGGGATTAACCCTTCTTGACGAGACCAGTGAGTTAACCCTGCCCGGTTAACCATTGTTTCATCAATTCCATTCCCTCAAGATCATTCCTTCCATCCCCCATGTTTTTTTTCCATTCCATCCCCTCTTGCACCATTCATCAACATCAACAACACCACAACCCACCACAAGCCACCACCCACCACCGACGCCATCGCCGCCACCCGCCACCACCTCACCCCGACAGTCACCGCCGCCGCCGCCACCCACTCACCACCGTTATCACCCACAACTGCGACCAACCGCTAACGACATTCGCCGCCGCCACCGTCCACCACCATCGTCAACGCCACCACCACCGCCACTACCAACCGCCGCCACCACCACCAACCGCCACCTCTGCTGCCACCCACCACCAACGACCACCTTGCCACCACCACCACTCGTCGTCGCCGCCGCACCGCCACTCGCTGCCACCACCACCACCTATCGTTGCAGCCGACACCCACCACCGCCACCTATAACCACCCACACTCATTGCCACCGACCACCACCACCACCACTCACCGCTGATTTTATTACTCCGTTTTTCTTGCCTACCCAACAATACACAATAATAACTCATTCCATTCACACATGGTAACCAAACAAGACTTGTAGTCTTCATGGATTGGTAATCCCTTCCAAATATATATCAAGGGACGAGTATGTGTTATCTTTCCCTTTAAAAGAGAGAAGTGTATAGTGATCATTATATGTGTTAGTGAAATGTTTATAACGATGTCCTATAGTTACCAAGAATGAAGAGAAAGCTGATAGAAAAGACAACTCTTGATTAGAGATCAAAGAGTGAATGTATAGTGATGTTGTTAACCTTTATCATAACTAATATGTATTGTGGTGTTTTTTATAGTGATACACGTCTATTCACTAATTTTGTTTAAATTAGTTATTATTTCAACTTATTTCAAATAAATCATTCAAAGTCTATTCACTAATTTTGTTTAAATTAGTTATTATTTCAACTAAATCCAAAGAAATCATTCAAATTATATTCAATTGAATTATTATACCAAGTGGTTTCAATGATGATTATGACAAACTCTAATGATTTACTAGGTGTTTAATCTCATTCTTTAAAAAAATACACTACGAGTCAATTTTAATTATTATGGCAAGAATCAAATCTTAGCAACCTAAAATTCTTTAATGCTATCAAATTAAGCACGGTTACCAAGTTATACAACTTTCACACACCATTCAACAACTATTGAGAGTCTTAAGCTAGGTCAAATATGAAAAGCCACTTATCAAAATCAAAACCCATGATTATGCATCAACACAAACTTGGGAAAGTATTACCATAATTCAGAAGATGATGATTACACAAACATTGGCAACTAATCTTTAGAACCCCATTCGACACTTAGGCTATGTGGTGTGGTCTGACACCACCAACCACCTTAGCACTTTAACGTGTTCAAAACCGCCTCCGGGACGCCAAAGGCATCTTTGTGAATGGCTTAGCGATGTGAAAGGAAGAAAGGATGACATGGGTGAAAACCAATTGAAACTCCATTTAGAGGGGCACCAATACACATTGCCCAACCTTATTCCACCAATTGCGACACTCGAGCTTTTGACCTTCAAAGAGAGCTCCACTTTAATAAGAATGTGTTATTAAACCACCCTCAACCCCGTGTTAGATACGACTACCACAATAACACAATATAATCTAAAAATAACAAAATTAATAATAATTCCATATAATATTTTATTACATCACTATAAAATATATAATTTAGATTTTAAATCTTAAATTTGTTCAACAAAAACAAATGAAATTTCCTCTCAATTATACATTTTCCGGGAAGAGACGTGTTAAAGGAGGATATATCCAAAACTAACCACTCACAAAACCCTAGTTAACCTTAACAACCCAATCACTCACCCTTATTCACTTCCTTAAGCAACACACATACTCACCGATCCAGAGTCAAACGACACACGGCGGAGCTGACGGCGGCGTCGTCCTCTCCGAAGGTAACCTTCATCTCCGACGATCACCCCACTGTCACAGTATCTACACTCAAAACGCACAATAAACCCTAATTTTGACCCAGTCAACCGTATTGTTACCTTTTCTGTGTGCTCGTGTGTTAGTCCCCGATCATCTCGAATTTGTGTTCTTCGTTACTCTTTATTCGTTATTTGAGTAGTGGTATACAGATCACTAGTGTTTGTTGAGTGTTTATATGTGGATGTGTTGGTATTGATGTGTTTGGTGGTGATTTGGTACTGGATTTATGTTTAGGTGTTTGTTTGTTGGTGTGTTTGGTGATATACTTGTTGTACTGAATGATTTTATGATTGAATTGTCGTTTTGGGGATTTTGTGTTGATAGTTTTATAAGTGTTGACTGATATATTAGGTAATTTGGATGGATACAGGCACTTGCTTTAAAAGTACATGATCTAATAACTTTCAACTAATAAGAATTTTTTTCCCTTTCCTTTTTACTGATTGAATTAATGAAAAGACGTATGAGTGTGTGATGTATGTGATTGATACTCTTAAATTCTGATTTTAGTTTGTTGGTTTGTGGTGGAAGTGATAATCTTGGAGATTGATGTTGAATTTTACAGTTAATTGCTTAAGTTAACAGTGTAATTAGGCATTTATGTCATCTGAAATTAATATCTTTAGGTGGGATACAATCATACAAGTACAACAAACCACTATGATAGATTGTTTGCTGTATGTTTTATTTTTTATTTTTCTTTGTTGGTTTAGAAGCTCTAGTTTTGAATTTAATATCTGGGCTTCAATGGTAATGAAATGATGCAATTAATATGATTGATATTAACACCTCATCCATTGACCATTAGTTTCGATGTATGAATCTCCTCGGTTTCAATCTTGTTTTCTGTATCACCAATGTATGATTTTGGAACATAGTATTGGCGATCCGGTATCTATCCTTAATGCCAATTTATCTAAACACCTCATTTTCTATGCAGAATTGACCTTCTCCCACACAAGTCCAATTCGCCATGTGTCCTCCAGCACCCATTCCTTCTGCTGCAATTGAACTCGATATATACTCAACAGATGAAACCATATGTAAGTTATTGATGCAACTACAAAGTGGACACACTCCGCCGCAAAATGTACTTTCTGATGTAGATCCTTACCAATACCCCCCCTCAAATCTCCCTGGTTGGTATCATGCTATCATGTTAAATCTTCTAATATATGTTTTTACTTGTCCACGAACTGTATGTTTATTAAATTGCTTAATGTCTTGCAGCTGACATGTGGTACTTCTCGTCTGGGTCAAAAATAGATACTAAATTCGGGTTCTGGAGGTCCACAGGGGAGGCTTGTAAGGTATACTCAACTACTTTGATTGTCGGTTTGAGAAAAACTCTTCAATTCTACGAAGGCCCGGTCCATGATTTACAAAAGACGAATTGGATGATGCAAGAGTACACGACAACTGAACTTTACACTAGTAAACTGGTATGCATATTATCTTTTAGACCACATATACATGTACTTAATCTAATTACATTTTCTTTTTTAATAATATCTTTAATCCGACCTGCTATTCAATTGCAAGTTTGGTTGGATAACCTGCAGGATCCTAGAGCGTTATGCAGGGTGTTTTTGGTAGATGACAGTAGTAGTGGAGGTTTTAAAAATGAACATTTTGTAAAGAATATTGATGATGTGGCAGTGGCAGTGGCAGGACCGTCTGATGTGGCGAATCAATGTTTAGATCAGGTTCTTGATGATTATGTTTCAGAGGGTGATTACTTGGAGTTGGATGATCTGGCAACCCCTCTATCACGTACTACCAGTTCTGCTGATTCAAGCTGTATGACGATGAGTTCGGAAGAGTTATTTGATTCAGATGCCCTATTGCGTGAACTCGGTGATGACGTTGTTGATCAAGAGATTCAAGATTCAAGAATCAAGTTGAATCTTTCTGCACCTGCAGAGTTAACGCAAGTGGTTATGCAACCAACCACTTTAGGTATTGCTATTTTATCGTGTGTATATGTTTGGTCTGATATCTTCGTTTTATTTCTCATGTTGTTTTGTGATATTTATCTGCAGGATCTGTTGACCAAGTCAACGAGTCCGAACCTTGTAAAGGACAAACTTCCAAAACAAATTCCACCACTGAAGACAAGGGCACGCCAAACGAGGCTGACACGGCACCACCACCACTATCATCACCACCACCACCATCGTCACCACCACCATTGTCACCAACTCCATTATCACAACTACCATCGTCGTCAACAGCACCGCCACCACCACCACCACCACCATCACAACCACCACTGCCACCATCATCATCTAACAATCGAACCAAAAGGCGCAAGATGATTAAGTATCTATGTTTCTTGGCATTCTAAATGAACAAGTAAGTTGATGATTTTGTTTGCTTGCTAATCATAATCAGTTGGAGGCCTAGATAAGTTATAGATTTTAGAAGTTGTGTATAAAGGCAGCTTCTTCTGAGATGGACTGTAAGTTGTGTGTAGAGAGAGTTGGATATTGTAATGTGTAAATATAGATTATAGACCAAAACAATTGAAGACTGATGGTCTATTTAGAGGGTTATTATCATCATCGTTATATATATGTACATATAATATTAAATTGATGTGATGTAGACCTTCATAATATGTGTGCTACATTGGATAGAACTGGGGGTTTTGTTTTGATTCATTGTGTGCTAGTTTTGTAAATGATTAGTGCATGTCATGGTTTACTTATTTGCTAAGCACCATACATATTTTATTCCCACACGCATAGAAGAGTAACTTAGTGACATTTAATTATGAGCGCGTGCCATGTTTTCAATTTGTTTTATATGTTTCATACACCCTCTAGTCATACTCTTAAATTTATTTTAAATTTACACATATGTCTACCATGGGAGAGACAATATTGCCACACACCTTTGTATGTTTAATCCCCCTTAAGTTTCAGTTAAATTTTAGTGCTGCAAAATTGATTTGCAAATTGTTTTTATGGTTAAAAGACATGTTACCATATTACTGTTACATCAGCTATTTTACACCATCAAGTATAGAATTGTGATGTTATGTCCATTGAGAGGGAGGGGAGAAGCCGAGCTAACCGACATGAAGGGTGGTCACTGACTCAAACATGCCGGTCTCTCCTCGCATTGGAGATGGTCTAAAGAATATTTTTGTATATATCAACTTATGCTAAGAACAATATTTCTCCCTTCCCATTGAAGATAAGATGGTTAAAGAATAATTTTCTCCCAGTTTGGTTTCATGTCATGGCACTCAACTACGGAAGCGATTCATATTCTACGGAGATTAATGGAAAAGTACACGGAGAAAAAGCGAGATCTACATATGGTATTCATCGACCTTGAAAAGGCATATGACAGTTTGCCACGTAGACTGATTTGGGAAAGCTTGGAGGGTAGGGGAGTTCCTGGGAAGTATATAGACTTAATTCGGGATATGTATGATAGGACTGTGATTAGGGTTCGTGCGCGTGTAGGAGATACAAAGTCTTTCCTTGTGGAAGTAGGACTCCACCAGGGGTCCGTGTTGAGTCCTTTTCTTTTTGCAGTTGTCTTGGATGAGCTGTCCAAGTCTATTCAAGTGACAGTTCCGTGGTGCATGCTTTTTGCGGACGGTATAGTGCTAGTTGCTGAAGCTAGACAAACCCTAAATGCGAGGCTAGAGGAATGGAGAGCAGCCTTAGAAGGCAATGGTTTAAGGATTAGTCGGCTAAGACTGAATACTTTTATTGTAATTTCAGCGGTGCAGGTGACAACGAGGACACTCAGGTTACTATTGAGGGCCAAATGGTCCCACAAACGACTAAGTTCAAGTACTTAGGATCGTTTGTGCAAAGGGACGAGGAGATAGATAGTGACGTATCTCAACGCATCCAGGTTGGCTGGTGTAGGTGGAGAGCAGCCACTGGGATTTTGTGTGACAGGGAGGTTCCCAACAAAATTAAAGGGGGGTTTTTATAGGGTAGCAATTAGACCGACTATGTTATACGGGACAGATTGTTGGGCCATCAAGAAAACACAAGCGCGCAAGATGGAGGTAGCGGAGATGAGGATGTTCAGGTGGATGTGTGACCACACGAGGTTAGACCGAATAAGAAGTGAGGGTTTTAGGGATTGGTTAGGAGTAGCTAGTATATCAGACAAGTTAAAAGATGGGAGATTGAGATGGTTTGGGCATGTGAAGAGGAGACAATTGACATAAACAGTTAGAGCAGTGGAAACCATGACAGTGGAAGGAAGGAGGAGTAGAGGCAGGCCCACGTTGACTTGGGATGAAAGACGTAGGCAAGATTTGATAGAATGGCACCTCTCTGAGGACATGGTTCATGATAGGAGTTCGTGGAGACGTAGGATTAAGGTTAAGGACTTGTAAGTGAGGGTATAGACGTGTTCTAGCTTTGCCTTGGAAAGGGGGGGGGGGGGGGGAGTAGATTTCTTTTACACTTTAGGTAGACCAACATATGATGGTTTTCTTGTATCTATGCATATATGTTGCTTGCTGATGATTTATCCGACTACTGTTACGCTATTACTTACCCATTTTTCGTCTATCTGCTTGTTGGTTGTTTTGGAGCCGGGGGTCTCTCAAGAAGGAGCCTCTCTATTCTTGGATAGAGGAAATGTTTGCCTACATCCCACCTGCCCTACCAATAGTTCTGTTATTTGTGGGATTTACTTGGTATGGTATGGTTGTTGTTGTTGTTGATGTTTGTAAAAGATCAAAACATGATATATATCTTTTTTATGTAGTCTAATATTTTCTTTCATTAAATTATACCATACAATGTTTTATATTAATTCACTTCGAAAAAACCGTTTTTATAAGCTAAACCGTATCTAAATAGATATTTTGACACCCTTCCTTCTTATAATATCCGTAGCATAAAAAATATAATGTAATGAAGTATAAATTGACATGTATCGACACACAAATTGACAAAGAAATATCAAAATTCGATGTACCACATTCTCACACATAAAATCATTCTAACAAGATAGTGCTTAGATGGATTACATTGCAATTGCAATTGTTGAACATAACTACTTATACATATACGAATTAACTCAAGTAAGTGCACAATCATGCTTGCTTGCTAAGAATAAACTCACTGTAACACAATAGTAGGCATAAATAGTGCCCACATAATACAACTTTGACGAAATGATTCTTATTAAAAGGAAACTGCGATAGCAATATGTTCATGCGATTATGATGGCAAACTAAACCAAAGCGGTAAATACATCATAGTGCTTGCAATATTTAGAACTTATAATATCACATTGTACTTTGAAACCATTGGAACACCAAATCCTATCATTTTTGATGTATTACCATCATTTTTAACACATTTTATGTTCAAACAATCCCTTTTCTTTTTGTTGTTATCGTTTCCATTATATACTTATTTTTTAATCTGTTTATATCATTTTTTATATATATTACCATCATTTTAATACATTTATGTCATTTTCAATATATTCATTTGCATATAGGTTACCTTTATATCTAATCAATCTTTAAAGTTTATTCTTCCTTTAAAACTTTTATATAATATTTGCTATAAAAATATACTTTAAACAATATAGATAAAAGTTGTAATGATACTAAAAAATATACCATGTTAAATACATCTCAGTTCATAACTTAACTAACATTAAAATATATATAAAAAAAAACAAATAAAACTATATATGCATATTATACATATTATTAGAAAGTCGCCATGAACAGTGTTTTGAGTTTTTATTAATATTGTTTTTTTTTCTAGGTTTTTATTAGTATTATATTTGTTTTATTTGTTTAATTGATTTAAACATATATTTTTATATAACTTTTAATATACAATTAAAGTACCAGTTATCAAACAAGAAATCATAAAAATGAATATATACTGGTACCGATGTTGTTCAGTACGGTATGGTAGCGATAGGATATTAATTCATCGAAAGCAAAAACACAAAAAATAAATACGGATACAGATGTTATTCAATCGGTTTTGATTGAATTTTGTACGATAGCGACACAATATCCATTTAAAAAATATATATCGTAATGTTGAAATAAAAAGAGGGGAACAATTGTTTTTGATTTTTTTCAATATTGATTTTTCTAAGGTTTTATTATTTCTTGGCTTATTACTTAAATTGATTTAAGTATATTTTGTTCTCTCATGTAACTTTTAAGATATGATCATAGTACCCGTTATCAAACAGGAAATAATAAAACGGAACGTATACCGGTACCAATGATGTTCGGTACAATATGGTAGCGATACAGTATTAATTTATTGAAAGCAAAAAACTAAAAAAATATTGGTTCCGATACAAATATTGTTCAATTGGTTTTGATTGGGCTTGGTACGATAGCGGCAGAATATCCGTTATAAAAAAATATCGTAGTAATGTTGAAATAAAATAAACATAAAATGCAATTGAACTGAACCGATATCAACTGAACAACATATATAGGTACGATATCAATATGTGTTTTTTTTTTGTTTTCAATCGATGTAATGCTTTCTCTTTCAATTACTATATCGAGTGCAGGTACTGTAACGAACCAAATTGATATCGACTTAATCCCCGCCGCAAAGCGCGGGGGAATATCACTAGTTCTTATTAAGAGGTATGTAAAGTTACATTTTTCTTCCAAAACATAATAGACTATTAAAAGTATGATTGATATTGAAAAAGATATCCAAGAACCCGTGAACCAAATAGTATCTCAAAATAAACTATTGTATCAACTATCAACCACGCTGAACTGGAAATAAATTATCATAAAAACTTCATAGTACAAGTCTATACATTTTCGTAAATTTTTATTTGTGCAATTAGAATAAAAAGAGTTACGAGGTCTCAATTCATCTTTTAAGCCTTTTGTACATAATTACCTACATAACATTAGGCCACTTTAATTAAAATAACTTGCCATTCAAACAATAATAATAACAACAACAACTTGGGCCAAAGACGTATTTAATTTTTATTTGTGCAATTAGAACAAAAAGAGTTATTAGGTCTCGATTTATCTTTTAAACCTTTTGTACGTTACTTAATTACCTACATTGTTAGGCCACTTTAAATAACTTGGGCGAAATACAAATATATTTTTTTAATCGTGTATTATATTAGTTTCAGTCATATACATCAATTTGGCCCTACCA
Source organism: Helianthus annuus (assembly GCF_002127325.2). NCBI lineage: Eukaryota > Viridiplantae > Streptophyta > Magnoliopsida > Asterales > Asteraceae > Helianthus > Helianthus annuus. Next base: position 169,789,804 of record NC_035441.2, on the reverse strand, counting down.
GACCATCAACCATTTTTATCTTGTCAGGATCATTTTAATTTTTTGACCCTACACGATTGTCTTTATCCATACACAATTCTTTAATTCTCTATATAATAATATAAAATAGTTGACTTCTTATTTTACATCGGTGGCCAGAATACCTGATAGTATTTTATTTTAGAGCATGGTGTGTAACGTTGAGCTTTATCTATTACCTTTATTTGTGCTTCAGAGTAATACTCGGTGCTTTGGCCAAAACTTGACGTTTGGGTGATTTTTTAATTTTTTAAATTTAATTTTAATTAAAAAACGCACATATACTTGTCGAATTTTGACGTATTTTGTTATTACGCGTCATTTTGTGAAGTATATGGTCTATACGGCATGTTCCGGATAAGTTCGGTTACATGTATTGCCGTATTCCATGATTTCATGTGATTCTGTTTTGATTTCACTTGTAGTCCAACATGTTGTTTTGTATGTTACACGTCCTACCGGATCAGTACTTGACGTATTTTGTCATTGAATGTCGTATTATGACGTGTATTGTCACTATTGTTCCGTACTATCACGTATTTTGGCTGTACGAGTCGTGTCGGTGACATTCGGTATCATGACGTTTGTTGACTGTAAGTGTTGTATTAGTGCGTAGATTGATTGCTATAGAGTATTATGTTTCTATTGATCGTATTATGGTGTATTTTAAGTTGATGTGGAAAATATATATGACACCGATTTGTAAAAAAAACGTGAGAAAAAAATTATATAACAATCAATTTCAAGTTTGAAGGATATATTTTTTTTAAATCACATAATTATATTCTTTTAGTTTAGAATTTAAAAAACATCGGTGGAGTTGACTAACCCTAATCTAATGGCACCATTTTTAAACCAGTACACATTAAAAAGAAAAAAAAAAAACATTAATCATTCCCTTCTTTTGCTAGCCACCATCATCCTATTAACTATCTTGAGGAACCTATAAGCATGAAAAAAAAGCAATCTATAACAAAAAAAAATGAAAAAAGAACAATCTGGAACAAGAACGAAAAAGCAATCTATAACAAAAAAATGAAAAAAGAACAATCTGGAACAAGAACGAAAAAACAATCTAACAAACATGCTGACCTGAGATCGCAACTCGCAAAGAAGGACGTTATATTCTTCATTATTTAGATATTAATTCTAAGCTTGTCGTCGCCGAAGCTTGGTCGGTAGTTGGAGGGTCTAAAACAGAGGGTAGTCGATCGTCGAAGGTCTCGTGAATGGAATTCTGAATTGTCGGCGGGAAGTTGGGTGGGTTTAAAGAAAGGGTTTAAAATATATTATGATTTTATAAAACTACCTAATCTAAATAATAAAAAAATAATAGAAAGAGTAAACTGCCATTTTAGTCCATGTGGTTTGGTCACTTTTACCACTTTAGTCCAAAACTCAAACTTTTTGCATCTGGGTCACTGTGGTTTCAGTTTTATTGTCATTTTGGTCCAAAAATGAAATCAGGTCATATTTATCGTATAAAATTCTACTATTTTGTCCTTTTCCGCAGGGGCAAAATGATCATTTCTTTTTTTATAAATAAATATCATATTTTATAAGACAAATATGACCTGATTTGCACCTGAGAAAAATGACAAAATTGTAGGATTTTATAAGACAAATATGACCTGATTTTGTTTTTGGACCAAAATGGCAATAAAACTGAAACTACAGTGACCCAGATACAAAAGATTTGAGTTTTGGACTAAAGTGGCAAAAGTGACCAAACCTCAGGGACCAAAATGGCAGTTTACTCTAATAGAAAAAAATGGTAACTCGGTTACGTGGTAATTACATAGTATTAGAACACCAAATTAAAGTTTAGTTATTTAAGAGAGACAAAAAAAAAAAAAAAAAAAAAAATTCCAATGACTTGATTAGAATAGTTGATAAATTTTGTTACATTTTTTGTGACACTTTCCCTTAAAAAAATTATAAAAACCACTCGAACGCCGAGCTTTGGCCAAAACGCTGAGTATTACCCTAAAACGCTGGGCTTTGGCTAAAGTTCAGCGCTAAGTATTACCCAAAACGCTGAGCTTTGGCCAAAGCTCAGCACTTCAGAAATCAAAATAGACAAAAAGGATGTGTGAGTAGACGAAGCCTTTATTTTACATAACATAATAAACCAGTTGAATTAGTAGAACAACTGTACATCTTTACACTTTTTTTAGCAAATTTATGTTTTTTTTTAACTTTTTAATTAACACGATTACTATAAATCATTGTTACACACCATATTTTAGACCAGGTTTCGGTTTAGTTTCCATAATGCACCTTTTATAGCCACTGTACATATCCAAAATTGTATTTATAAAGAGAAGAACTTGATTAAATAAAATATTCTATTAAACCTCATCCAAACATGTTTCTAATATTGTGGGAATCGTATTCTAGGATCCATATTTACCACATTCGTTATAACAAATACAAAACCAAAAGACCTTGGAATGTCATATAGACAAATACCGCGTTGGCCAATATTTCCCAACTCACGTTTGCTATAAAAACAATTTTACTCAAACTGACGCCAAATTCGATCATGACCTAAATTTACGCTAATTTGAGGTAAAGCTCGGGTTTTCAATTCAATATAAAATTACTATAACAACAATAGGAGACTCAATCAATAAAATCAAGGTGTCGACCTATTAATTATTTGCCAATAAAACCCTTGAAAAATACTTTTCAATATTACATTTTAAGTTTGCGTTACACTTGTAAAATAAAAAATGAAACTGTAATAACTTATTCTCACACTTGGGAAAACCGGAAGGTTTTTGATATTATTGATCTGTTGTAATTCGTTTCTTTGTTTGTTGTTTTTTCTTTGTTTTTGGTGTTCCCAGCCGCTTGCTGCCTCTTTATATTTATATATAAAATGAGTTTGCAGTTAAAAAAAAAAAAAAAAAAACTTATTCTCACAAAACCAAAAATCATGTTTAAAATATGGTTGAAAAAGACTAAACATTTAAATGATGAAATTCATTTAATCGTCTGTTCGTAGTTCATTTACTTTTACAAATGTTGGTGTTGGTGCATTAAATGTACACTTATACAATAGTGGTGTGGTGTTATTAGTTTGTTTTTTTTTTTTTAACGGCCAACAAATTCAATCCTGAGCATTTTTGGGACACCCACTGGACAAACGGAGTACTCCGAGAGTAACCTGAGTCTACCGCCAATTCCGGGGAAAACCCAGTAACCCACCCGACCGAAGGCACGACGGTGAAATTACCGGTAAAACCCGTTTGGCTCAAGGATCCAACCCAGGTTTCCCTGGATCTCCTATCATTGCCCACCAATGTCTCACTCTGCACCAAGTGGGAGTCGAACCTGCATCTCTCAAGAAAAATGCAAGTCTTCCACCACTTGATCTAGAGATCATTGACTTATTAGTTTGGTTTGATTGTCATATATATGATTCAATATTTTTTTCACGTGTCCCACTTTTTTTTAACGGCAAATTTGGATCACTGATGGACTACTGGAGTATCATTGTGTCACCAGTAGAACTACCCGATCATATTCATCTTCACTAGAGAATGCCTATACACTAACTGGAGTATCATCGTGTCACCAGTAGAACTACCCGATCATATTCATCTTCACTAGAGAATGCCTATACACTAATTCAGGTGAAAAGCCAATAAATATGGGAAAAAAAACCTTGTGTGGGAATCGAACCCAAGACCTATTGGTCCCAAAGCCTTATCTCACCCCCAAGATGCCACTAGTCTATAAAGTCATGTGCCCCCACTTTTAATTTTATATAGAGTAAATTGCCAAAATCGTCTCTGAGGTTTAGGTATGTTTGCCAGTTTAATCTAAAACATTTTTTTTGTACCATATTTTCATCCAAACTTCTAGTTTGCTTTATTTTCTATAGTCAGATATTTGGATGAAAATGACAAAAAATCCCAAATCTCAGGAACGATTTTGGCAAAAAAGTTAGATATTTGAATGAAAATAGCAAAAAATCCCAAAAGTGAAGGGCAATATGGTACAAAAAGGTTGTTTTAAATGAAACTGGTAAACATGCCCAAACCTCAGAAAAGATTTTGGTAATTTACTCTTTTATATATATTGACTTGTTTGTAATTGAGTTTCATTATCCTAACGTATGGAAATTTATATAACTAGTTGATTTTCTGACCTCGCGTTGCGGCGCGAATCCAATGTCTGTAAAACGTGTGTCCACAACGGCAAGCGGATATCGAATATCAAAACATAGATAAAAATGACGTAGTAACGATAGTTACTCCGTCCAAAAAACGATTTTAACGATTTTAAATAATCTGATATAATAGTAGGACCACACGTCCTACACGTTGGAAATTCGATTGTTTTCAGTTTAGTTATGACGTTACTAACACGTTAAAATATGGATGAGCTCGTTCCGATCCCGAAAATAATCAAAATTAGGTACCGGCACCGAAAATGGTCGGTACTATCAGTATGGTATTTGAAGGTAAAAATAAGTAAATACAGGCTGGTGTTAGACCGGTGTCGAACCTAAAGTAACGATTCTGAAAATGCCAAAAGGTGGGTACCAAATTGGTATCGAAAATGATTTGGTATAGTAAATTTGGTATCGATACGATACCGGTTTGATTACAGGATTTGATACCATTTGCTCATCAATAATTTAAATGTCCAAGTTAATTTTACATGTTACAATCCATTCATTACAGGAAAAGACAAAAAAGAAAACAAAAGAAGTTGTGTATATAAAACCTCATTCAAACGAAATATAATTTACTTACCACGTGTATGAAAAACAATCTAAACGGTGTAATTACTTGCGTTGCTACGTGGCATGAGCTCGAAGGTGATGTTAGGAATGAGCTGGGTATCGAAAACCCCCAAAAGTGGGTAGCGGTATGGAATATACCTGGTACGGCACCGGTACGGTACCAGTATTTAAGGATAAAAACCGGCACCGAAAATGTAAAAAGTTGGTACTGAAAATGTACCCGTTTTGGTAAATTTGGTACCGATACCGTACCGTTGGCTTATCCCTTTGTAGTGTTACTGTTCATTTGGTTTTGTTTTTTTAAGGATAAAAACCGGTACCGAAAATGTAAAAAGTCGGTACCGAAAATGTACCCGCTTTGATAAATTTGGTACCGATACCGGTACCATTGGCTTATTCCTTTGTAGTGTTACTGTTCATTTGGTTTTGTTTTTAATGTATAGGTTGTACCCGCTTTGGTGAATTTGGTACCGATACCGGTATCATTGGCTTATCCCTTTGTAGTGTTACTGTTCCTTTGGTTTTGTTTTTTTAAGGATAAAAACCGGTACCGAAAATGTAAAAAGTCGGTACCGAAAATGTACTCGCTTTGATAAATTTGGTACCAATACCGGTACCATTGGCTTATCCCTTTGTAGTGTTACTGTTGATTTGGTTTTGTTTTTAATGTATAGGTAATGTATAGGTAATATAGGTAATGTATAGGTAATGCCATTTCAAATTTGTAGACAACTCTTTTACATTACCACATATGTAACACCCAAAACTATGGATCAGATTTTGTCAAAGTTGTAAATGTTGAGGGATTGAAATGCGAAGTTGTTATGTGGAATAATTTTACTAAACTTGAGGAGGAAAGAAACTTTAAAAACCATAGCAGCCCTTAAAATAATTATATGTTGTTTATTTTCATATGATGTTTTGAGAGAGTTTATTAGTGAACTCAGGCAAGCAATTAACAATCAGGTTTAATGAATTCACTTAGGTAATTTGTTTTTGTTATCGATAATAGATTGTATTGTATTGGTTTGGATCAAGGTTTATGACTGATGACGGGGGTAGCCCAAGACTAAATAAGATGATTTAAATACATGAATGCTTAAAGGGTTAAATGGTTCAAAGGTTGAAAAACTGAGGAGATGAAGTAAAGCAATACGGGAACAGTAAGTAGTCACATCTCCGGATTGCTTCACCAACTCACCAGCCGCAAAAGCAGCACAGACACACAGAACACACTCTTTTACCCGCAGGTCAAAGCCTTCAACCCCCAAAAAGGGCAAAACCCCCACTGCAAGCATGGTCACTAGTCAAATACATTCCCCTTCGAGAAATGTCTTCTCCTATAAAGTTGACACTTCATTAACTGAGGAGGACATTCCTGGCCAGCCTTGATTTCCCGAAATCTCTGGTCATACATCACAAGTACTTGCTTCTCGTAAGATACTTTCTCTCACAATCAACACACACATTCCTTTTGCTAATTCACCCGAATCTGAACACAATTCAGATGAGGACCTTTAGCAAATCACAAAATCAAACTAGTGAACCTCTATCCACGTCTTGCAAACGTGGGGGGACCCCACGACCTGCTTTAGGCAAAGTTAAACCCTTCAACCCTTTTGCCTAACTAGCTAAGCTACTATCTTTGGTCTATTATTTGTTGCATCAACAAGTTGGCGCCCACCGTGGGGCCACGCCACTATTTCTCCTCCAAAAGACCTAGTAGTGTAGTTCTCTTCTCTTGAAACTACCATGTCAGAAAGTGAATCCCCGAGAGAAGTAAATCAGGTTCCAAACACCTCTACCCCGGGTACTAGCCAAACTCATGTGGCTATACCAACTTCTTTCTCAACTCCGGGGAGCAATCCCGAGTTTCTCACTTTCAACACCCCAACTCCGTCCAGATCCGGAGTCCCTTCCCCCAACGTTGGCGTCTCTGACACACCAGCACGTGTTAAGCTTACCCCTGAAGGGGTTGCCCATAATTTCCTTGAGTTGAGGTCTCTCCTCAACCAATATGTTAATAGGGAAAGGGACAAAAGAGTGAGGATCCGCTTAGACTATGATGAACCTGAGCCGACATTATCTCCTGGACCTCCCATCCCTCCTTTTGCATCTAGGGATGAGGCAGGTCCCAGCAATCCTCCAAATCCTAATCCGTATCTGTCCGCAAGGCCGAATCCCACAGTATACCCTCTCTTCTCGTCCCAACTGGCTACAAGTGGTGTTCCACTAGGCCATGAGCTGACCCTTGACCAGCTCCTACAGTCCCCGGTGACGAGCCTTCCACCCTTAACAACGACTTCATGGGAACAGGCCTTGTCGGTACTCCCCTTGGCACGAAGTGCCGTTATGAGCACTCCCTTGGGAGTTAACTGCTCTGTTGCACCCGGAAGCCTTCAAGGCTTCAACCTTATGCCTCAGATGATGACCCAGATGATGGCCAGTTTCCCGTGGCAGCACTTCATCAATCAAGTGCTAGCAACCCAAGGAAACAACAACAACGTGGGTGCAAGGGTTGAAGAAGATTTAGCCAAACCTTACAAGCCGAGTAACCTTTCATGCTTTTCACAGCAAATAGCTGATTATGATTTTCAAACAAAGATCAAAATGCCGTCCCATATCAAGACATATGATGGAACCGAATATCCTGAGGGCCATCTTCAGATCTTCACCGGTGCAGCAAGGATTGAGAAATGGTCAAACGCTGAATGCTGTCTAATGTTCATGCAAAGTCTTGTCGGATCAGCCAGGATTTGGTTCAATGATTTACCTGCCCGAAGCGTTCGAAGCTTCGACGACCTCAGCAAGGGTTTTCTGGCCAATTTCTCTCAACAAAGGCGATATGTCAAAGATGCAACGGTGATCTTTCAGATAAAACAACGTGATGATGAAAGTCTTCGAGAGTTTATCGAACGATACAAGAAGGAAGGTCTCACATATGTAGGGGCAGACGAGAAAATAAGGGTAACTGGTTTTATGAATGCTATCACCTCAAAGTATCTCACAAGAGATTTCAACAAATCCCTGCCCAAGACCTTGAAAGAAGCTCTCGAAAGAGCAGAAGCCCATATTCGGGGAGAGGAGGCAGTAGATGTTAAAGAGCAAAGGAAAAGAGGTTCCAGTTGGCGAAGCAACAGCCCAGCTAGGAAAAGAGGGAACTTCAACTCCTATGACAGACGTCAAAAGGGTTCAGACCATCAAGGCCTGAAGGTCGAAACCCTTCCACCAGGGAGAAAGGCATAAGTTTCACACCCCTCACAAAGACTCCTCAAGAAATCCTTGCAACGGAAGAAGTGAAGCAGAACTTTTGGCCTCCTAGGGCTCTCCTCAAAAGCAGAAAAAATGAGAACTCCACACAATATTGTGAATTTCATGAAGAAAAGGGTCACCACACCAATGATTGCTTCCAGCTCAAGAAAAGAATTGAGGAAGCCGTTAAGTCCGGAGAACTTGCTCATTTGGTGAAAGGGATAAGGGACAAAATGGCTGAAGGAAAGGGAAAGGAAGTCAATATGGTGGATTTTGATGGGAGGGTTCCGCACAAGAGGCAACGGTTGGAGGCTTGAGAGCTTCAATGTGTTTGCTTTCCTCCAACAGAGAAAGACCCCCTCTCAAGTCCTCTTGTGGTTGAAGCTACTGTGGGAACATTGCAAACAAGTAAAGCCTACATAGACACTGGTGCTGCCACTGAAATCATGTTTGAGAAGTTCTTCAACCAGTTAAGCAATGAAGAACGTTCAAGGCTTCAACCCTCTGGAACCTCCATAAAAGGTATTGCCGATATACCCCTTAAGCCTTTAGGGCAACTGACACTTGATGTTCGTTTCAGCGAAGGATAGAAGGAAAGAATCCAACCACTCACCTTTATGGTTATCAACATACCTTCAAACTATGATGTGATCATTGGAAGGCCGGTCAGTGTGCATTCTATATGGCCGTGTCTGTTGGCCATGGCACAGTCAAATTTCCCACCGAGAGGGGGATAGCAACCCTCCAACCTTCTTAGGAGGCCTACCTGGTTGAAGGTGAAAGTTCCAAAAGTGAAGAAGATAAGCAAAGGCTAATCATAAATCCCAAGTACCCTGAACAAAGAATAAGGGTCAACCCAAGCCTTTCACAAGAAACCCTCTCGTATCTTGAAAAGTTGCTAACACACTACATCGATGTCTTCGCTTGGTGTCCAGAAGATATGACAGGGATCCCTCGTAACATTGCTGAACATGAGTTAAGGATACCACCAGACATTAAGCCTGTGGTCCAAAAGAAAAGAAGTCTAGCGCCTGAGAGAAGCCTGGCTGCTTGCCAAGAGGTTGAAAAGCTTGTGTCAGCCGGCATTCTCCGAGAAGTCAAGTACCAATCATGGGTTGCAAACCCAGTTATGGTCCGAAAGCCAGACAACTCCTGGAGGATGTGCATAGACTTCAAGGATCTCAACAAGGCTTGTCCAAAAGATTGCTACCCATTACCAGAAATCGACCTCAAAGTTGACTCCCTCACCGGTTACCCTTTTAAGTGTTTTCTTGATGCTTTCAAAGGGTATCATCAAATACTCATGAAAGAAGAAGATGAGGAAAAGACAACGTTCCACACTGATAAAGGGATTTTTTGTTATCGGAAGATGCCTTTTGGCCTAAAAAACGCTGGAGCAACCTACCAACGACTAGTTGACAAAGCCTTTTCAAGTCAAATTGGTCGAAACATGGAAGCATATGTCGATGACCTGATGATTAAAAGCAAGACGGAATACAATTGCTCGATGACATCCAAGAAACCTTCAAGAACCTAAGAAAGGTCAACATGAAACTCAACCCCAAAAAGTGTTCCTTTGGGTTTGAGGAAGGTAAATTCCTTGGGCATATTGTGGGGAAACAAAGCATTAAAGCCAATCCGAGCAAGGTGAAAGCTGTTCTAGAAACCAAACCACAAAGAAGCAAGAAAGAGGTTGAAAGCTTAAATGGAAGCTTGCAGCCTTGAAGCGTTTTACCTCCAAGTTGGCTGAAAGGTCTTTACCCTTTTTCAAAACGCCCAAGGGCTGCTCTGATAAGAAGGACTTCAAATGGACTGAGGAGGCTGAAGAAGCCTTCAACCAGATGAAACAACATCTAGCTTCCTTGCCAGACATTGCAGCCCCCGAAACGGGAGAATTAATCTCAGTATACCTTTCAGTTGCTGAAGAGGCCATAAGCGCGGTCCTCACCATTGAGCGAGACAAGGTTCAGGTACCAGTTTATTTCTTCAGCAAAACTCTAAAATTGGCTGAAACCAAATATTCTCCCCTTGAAAACTTGCCCTAGCCCTAGTTCAAACAGCTAGAAAGCTTCGGAGATACTTTCAAGCACACCCTATACAAGTGGTCACCGACCAACCCATTAGAAGTGTGCTTGAAAAACCAGAAAACTCGGGACGACTAGCCAAATGGGCAGTGGAACTAGGTGAACATCACATCACCTATGTCCCAAGAAAAGCTATAAAAGCCCAAGTCTTGGCCGATTTCATTGTAGAAGTACCAAAACCAACAATCACTGAAGTGAACACCGCTACCACTGAACCTTCAAACCTTGAAGCTTGGAAGCTTTTCACCGATGGGGCTTCAAGCGTTGAAGGGTTAGGGCTGGGCTCATTTTGATCAACCCAGAAGGGATGGAATTCACGTATGCTCTCCGTTTTGATTTTCAGACCACCAACAATGAAGCTGAATACGAGGCACTGACCGCCGGCTTAAGACTAGCCAAAGAAATGAATGTCCAAAAGCTTGAAGTGTTCACAGATTCATTGCAGGTCTCAAGCCAAGTAAATGATAGCTATGTTGCAAAAGAGCCCAACATGAAAAGATACAGAGAGAAATCCAAAGAGCTGATAAAAACCTTCCAAAAATGCAACATCAAGCAAATTCCCAGGTCCCAAAACAAAAAGGCGGATGCCTTGAGTAAGCTTGCATCTCTCACTTTTGCCCACCTTACCAAGAAGGTGTTGGTAGAAGTGCTAAAGGCACCGTCAATCGATGACTTGGAAGTTCAAGACGTAGTCACCAAGGAAGAACCGAATTGGATGACTCCAATCAAGAAATTCCTTAAAAATGGTGAATTGCCAAAAGATCAAATAGAAGCCGAAAGGGTCAAGATCAAAGCAAGGCAATATGTGCTACAAGGTGAAACCCTTTACAAAAAGGGTTATCTTGCACCTCTGCTAAGATGTGTTGGTCCTGAGCAAAGTCAGTATTTGATCAAAGAAATTCACGAAGGTATATGCAGAGCTCATTTTGGTGCCAGGTCGGTGGTTTCGAAACTCATGAACCTCGGTTATTTTTGGCCCTCGGTGCATCAGGATACCAGTGAGCAGTTGAAGAAATGTGATGCCTGCCAGATTCATGCACCAATCCCAAAAAGTTCTAAGCATGACCTTGTCCCAATAACCTCAGCATGGCCATTCTATAAATGTGGAATGGACATTGTCGGTCCATTTCCCCCAAGCAAAGGCGGAGTAAAGTTCTTACTGGTGGCCATAGATTATTTCACCAAGTGGCCGGAGGTTAAACCACTTGCAGAGATCACGGGCAAGCAGGTCATCGACTTTGTTTGGGAGAACATTATTTGCCATTATGGATTGCCAGGAGTACTTGTCACTGACAATGGAAAGCAATTTGCTGAGAAGCCTTTCAGCGTTTGGTGCAAAGAATACAGGATCAACCAGGTATTCAGCTCAGTGGCTTACCCGCAATCAAACGGTCAGGTTGAAAGGACGAATCGGAGCATAGTGGAAGGTATCAAAACAAGATTGGGAAGGTATGAAAGCAACTGGCTCGAAGAATTGCCAAGTGTTTTATGGGCAATCCAGACAACCGAAAAACAAGCCATAAAAGAACACCTTATAGCCTAGTATTTGGGTCTGAGGCTGTAATTCCTGCTGAAATAGGAGTTGTAACACAACGAGTCGTCAACATAGATCCCGAAACAAACCAAAAAGAGACTATGTTGAACTTACAACTCCTAGAGGAAGCACGAGACCAAGCTGCAATCCAAGAAGCCAAATACAAGCAACAAATGGAAGCCTACTACAACAAGAGGGTTAAGAACGAACACTTCAAGCCTGGGGATCTGGTCCTTAGAAACAACGAAGCTAGCAAAAGAGAGTATCAAGGAAAGCTTGGCCCAAAATGGGAAGGCCCGTATACCATCCTTGAAGCACATAAGGGTGGATTGATGTGCGTGAAGTGTGTTATAATTTAGATATATATTTTAAGCCCTTTTTACACTTTTTAGCCAAGTTTTAAATTTATAAAACATGATATTTACTAACACTAAACACACATATGGGCAAGTGCACCCATCGTGGACGTAGTATAGTGTTGGTAAGATACCGAGGTCGTCCAAGGACACAAGAGCTTTTAGTACCGGTTTATCCTCAACGTCTAATCAAATCAAAATGTTAGAAAAAGATTTTTAAACTAAGAAAATAAAACTAACTAAATGCTGAAAAATAAAATAAAAATAAAAATAGATAGACAAGATGAATCACTTGGATCCGACTCGTGTATTAGTATAACCTTTGATTATTTTCGCACTTTTACACTTGTTTAAGAGATTATCTTAGTTATTGTAGTAGGCCCCTCTTTTGAAGGCGACATTACCCTCAACCCAGTAGTTTGAGTCAGCAAGGATACAATCCTAAAGGGTCGGATTATTGAAAGATAATGAATTAAGTTATTAATGCAAATTATGGTAGGCCCCTCTTTTGGAGGTGACGTTACCCTCGACTAAGTAGTCTGAGTCAGCAGGAATACAGTCCTAAATAGCTGGGTTATAGCATTAATAGTAGTTAACTTATGAGGGGGTCAAAGAGTTTGGATCCCCGCCATCCAATACCTTTGGGTATTGAAGGAGATCCTACTAAATTTGACCCAGGTCCCTTACAGGACCTCTAAACGCTGAACAAGGGCAAGACCCTTACCAAACCATTCCCTTAACCCCCGACCAGGTAGCCAACATACCTCCATATAGACCGTGGAGATATGAATGGTGAAAATCTTTTATTTTATATAGACAGTAAAATAATGCCAAGACACCACAGACAAACGATAAGGAAAAGTCACATTCAACATAAGCAACTAGTTATTAAAGTCATTAATACAAAACCAAATAAAAAGTGCAAAAGATTAAAAATAAAAAGTATTATACTAAACACTTGTCTTCACCAAGTGATGTAAGAGACTTAGGCAAACATGGCCTTGATTGTCAAGAACTCTTACGATCAATCTTGGATCCCGAGACGACTCACACACTCTATGATGGACAATGGATGATGGTGGTGGATGATGGTGTTGTGATGGTGGTGGGTGGTGGATGAAGTGTGAGAGAGGTGGTCTGCCAAGGGATGAGTTGCAATGAAGCCAAGCACTCCTATTTATAGGCTGAACAGAGGCCTGGGCACGGCCCCGTGTCCGCTGGGCACGACCCCATGCCTGTCTGACACTATCTCTTCTCATTAATTGTAATTCGCAATTACAATTAATGCGTCTGCAGTACTTTGGGCACGCCCCCGTGTTCACTGGGCACGGCCCTGTGGTGAGCAATAGAAGCTTCTACAGGTTTGTCTTTTCTGCTGCTTCTTGGGCACGGCCCCGTGCTCGCTGAGCACGGGGCGTGTTCAGTCTTCTGCCTTCTCTGTTTTGCTTGGGAGGATGCTGTTGAGGGGTCGGGCAATCCACTTTTGTTCCTTTTCTTGTATTTATGCTAGATTTAGCTGTCTTTTTGCTCCTTTTGTTAATTTGAGCTCATTTAATCCTGAAAATACAAAAGGAAGACAAAAACACACTTTTTCCAACATTAGTACTTAAAAAGGGTTAGTTTTATGCCTCATTTGATGTAATTTATATGTTGCATTTTACACACATCATGGATCTTACAAGCTAGCAGATTCAGAAGGCAAAAGGCTTCCAAGGCATTGGAATGGAAAGACCTTGAAAAGGTTCCATGTCTAAACAAGAAAGTTTGGTTTGTGTTGCACAAGTTATATTTTGAGAATGACACTACGAAAACCTTTTGTAAGAACAAGTATCTATTGAATGAATGAAGTTGTTTTATCAAACTTGTCTTTCTATCCTAAGATCAAGTTGAGAACCTAGCAAAAAACTCCATGGCAAGGGCCATAAAAGAGGATGAGCTCCCAGGCCCTATCACTCAATAGGTTCAAGGGTTGAATGAACCTATATAAGGGGTGAGTTCCTAAATCAATACAACTCCATGAGACTTATTATCAAAAACAAAATTGTCTCATAGTCGGGTTTGAACAGCCTACACCAAATGTTCCTTAAGCCTTAGAAGAATAATCAACAAACAGGCTTACGAAATCAAACAAAAAACAAGAAAATAAATAGGATAGGTGCTATGTCTTCTTGTTAAAAATACCAAGGCTAAGTGACTGCAGCACTGAATCCTTTAAGGTATAAAAAGCATAAAGGCAACACAAACTCGACAAAGACAAAGTTACAAGAAAAAGATATAACTCGAAGAGTAGTAAAACAACTTGAGCAAAGAGTTATAAAAACTTAAAATACAAACCAAGTCAGGTTACAAAACTAAGAAGCCTTCAAGGCTTCAAGCCACATATGTGACAACTCGAAACCTTAAAGGTTTCAACCTACCTACAGATAGCCAAAAAGCTTAAAAGCTTAAAAGCTTAAAATCAACCAAGTTGCCTTAACAAAATAGGCACAAGTATAAAAACACAACACAAAGAAAATAACTAAACATAATATCATAACCAAGAAACCCTTGAAAGACTTTCAACCATTCAAATACAAGTTAAAACAAGTCCTAGTGACTTGCAAGCTTAGACATTGTTCAAACGGCCATACAGGCCTAAAAGCACAACCACATAACGGGAACCTTAAGGGTTCCCGCAAACCTAATATTGTTCAAAGTTAAGGTTACAAACCACAAATTGTTTTTGAGTGCTAAGAAAGCTACGAATATCCGTTAAGCATCGGCAGAAGGCTTGGAAACCCCGGAACCTTCACCCTTGGCCTTCTTTGCTTTCTTCAGCTTCTTCACTTTTGCACCACCATCACCACCTACTGCTGAAGCCTCCAAGCTTGCATCCTTCGAAGCATCTGGTCCGCCTGAAAGGGTGTCATCACTATCTCCAGAGTAGGATCTCTTCCTCGAAACAGAATCCAAGACTTCAGAGCAGACTTTTTCATTAAGGCCCTCCGGTTTCAAATCCTGCAATACAGTAAGAGGCTTACCAAAACAAGCAGAAACTTGATGGATATAAGGATAGGTCAGCCTCTCCATCTGTTCAACGGAGCCCTTGAAAACATCGGAAGCCTCAGGACGAAACAAAGGAGACTTCTCCAAAGGATGTCCAGACTCATGAAGCTTATACCCAGCAATGAGGCCTTGATGTTTCCCCAAGTTAAGTAATTTTGTGTAAACTTCGCCAAGTGCGAAATTGAACTCCTTGGAGTGGAGAAGGTAGGTAACAACCTGTTGAAAGCCTTGCTCAATCAACCATTGGTTATCACCGGTGGTTTGAGCAACCGCGGCCTTCAAACCTTCCTTCTCTGCATCAAAAGCCCTTTGTTGAACAAACAAAGCTTCCCTATCTGCCTTTAGCTTCAACCGATCGGTCTCAAAGCTCTTCTTCAAATCACTCATTTCAATGTCATGCCTCCTAGTCAGTTCACTAACCTTCTTGTCCCATGCTTCTTCTTTCTCAGCAAATCCAGCTATCTCCTTCTTCATTGCAGCCATTGAAGATTTCATCTTATCTTTTTTCTTAGAAAATTCTTCATATTCTTGCATCCTCTTACGAAAACGAGCAATACCCTGAGGAAGCATGGCAGCAAGGTTGCAAGTACTCAAAATCATGCGAGATAACATCATGTCATCATCCATCTCAGCAATAGTGTTATGAACTGGGCCAAGTTTGCACCAAGAAGAGCTCGAGCAGACGTTTTTAATTAAACGTATTTGGAAAAACAAACAATCGGTAGATGACAATGTCTGCACGTGGTTTGCACGACGCAGACTCTTCTATCTACACAAATATTTTTTTTAAAAAAACAAACAACACCTTGGTTTTGTATTGAAGCAAATAAATTCTTTTATCAAGAAACCCTATCTAGTACAAGAAGATCAAATTTGTAATTTAGTAATGTGAAAGTAATAAACATCCCAGGTCAGATAAACTCTTATTTAGGTTCTATAAAGAACTTAAAAGCATTATTAAACATAACATAATCAGGAATAAAATCTCCCATGTAACATATTATAGAATGATTATAAAACCCTATTTGTGTAACCCTACATTCATAACTTTTGGTCCTAGGAAATAAACCCACAACATGTATCAACTTTTTTATTTCTTGTTTTTACTTTCCTTATGCCCTTGTGGTCTCCTCCTTGGAGGCACAATTTGAATAAATTTTGTACTATTCATTTCAGAAAATAATATCATCACAATTCATTACACATGAAAAAAAAAAAATCCCAAAATAAACAATCAACATTATAAAAACACACAAAACAAAACAAGATAAAAAAAATGTAAAATAAAATACAAGATTACCTTTCAAAGTCCTAAAAATGGGCATATAAAAAATACACACACATATGATATTTCCAATTCCAAACCAAAAAAAGGGCAGGTTGGTAATTAACCAGCGACCCCACTACCTTGCCTTTATAGTGTATACCAACAGTAGTCAAAGAGTCAAAAGTTTAACATTACACACAAACCATGAAAACCGCTAAGTGGTATTGCATTATTGCACCACGCCACCGTAAAACCACCCATCTCGCCTCACACGTGTCGCCCCATCATTCGCCTAACCCATCTCGTCGGGATTCAACCACCATCAAATTTAAACAACAAAAACAAAAAAAGAAAACGAGAATTCAACTCACACACTCACACACACACACAATATGTCACTCTCTCTCATGTGTGTTCTCACTCTCTAAACCCAAACCCCAAATTTTGTCATCATCATCATCATCATTATTATTAATATTAATATTAATATTAATGTTACCGGTTTTTGATCGGTAACTCGTATCATCAAGCAGTTGGTTTTTTTTTTTTTTTTTAATTTTATAATATTATTATTCTGATCGTGTGTACGGATAATGCTGTGAGAAATAGAAGAAGAAATGGAGGAGGGTTATGTGAATAATGGTGGTGGTGGTGGGTTTTCTTCTTCTGTTCAGTTTCAGAGCTGCGACGGCGGCGCCGGCGGTGGTGGTGGCGGTGGAGATAGTAGTGAGGAGGAGTTGTCCGTACTGCCCCGACATACTAAGGTTGTTGTCACCGGAAACAACCGTACAAAGTCTGTTCTTGTTGGGCTGCAAGGGGTTGTTAAGAAGGCTGTTGGCCTTGGAGGTTGGCATTGGCTGGTAAGTAATTTTTATTTTTAATTTATTAAATTTGATTCAAATAATTAATTTTTATAATTTATAAATTGATTTTTTTTTTCTTTTTGAGTTGGGATAATTGGTTTATGGATTTTGGGGATTAATGTTTTTTATTTTTATTTTTGAAAGAGGGTTTTAACTTTTAAGTCAATGGATCTAAGGATTACAAATAAGTTTAAGATTGTTGTTGATTAAATTAAAAAATTCTGTTATTGACTTTTATGGTTATTTTGAGTATCTTGCATGTGATCCAAATTGTGGGTTTATGGATTTATGTGATTATTTAATGTGGAAAATTAGGATTCTTTGTTCTTTGTTCTTGTTGTATGAACAAACTGTTTTGTTTTTTGCATTTTTTTAATCCTAA
The DNA here is from genome assembly GCF_002127325.2 of Helianthus annuus. NCBI lineage: Eukaryota > Viridiplantae > Streptophyta > Magnoliopsida > Asterales > Asteraceae > Helianthus > Helianthus annuus. The sequence continues at coordinate 169,772,244 of NC_035441.2, read as the reverse complement.
AATGGATAAACAGGTTTTCAAATTTCAATCCAGTGTTGTTTGTAATGAAGCATGAGTAATATGTTTTCATGGTCTACAATTAATCTTATGAATTGGGTTCTGAGGATAATCTTCATCCATCATTGATGAAATGGAAGCTGTTCAACATTTTTAAAATGATCTCTAAACCGGATTGCGATAATTGCTATAAAAGTTTATAGATTGTTACAATAAATTTGATCAATTTCACACCAATTGTGCTTCAAGACATTCATTTTTGGACTCTTTGTGCCTTTAGACATACACTTTGGGTGGTATTTTTTCCTTTTTTTTTTCTTCTGTAAATTTTGTTATCTTTTTGGTTAATTACATAAGCATGGTTTTTGGCACTTTCCGTGGCTGCATTCGTGACTTTACGACCGCGTTAAATTTCTTTTTCACAAACACTAGACTGTGATTTTGTTGTTTTTGTTGTTTATACTTATGCTATCTTTTTATCATAACTTTAGGTGCTCACTAATGGCATAGAGGTGAAGCTTCAAAGGAACGCGCTAAGTGTGATCGAAGCTCCTACCGGTAATGAAGATGATGATGATCTCGAGTTTGAAAACGGTCACTGGAACAACGGCTCTGATCTGGGTTAGTGATGCTTTCAAAGTTTCCTCACAAATTATTGATTAAGTATTTTTTATAATAATATATGAGAATTATAATTTAATTACAAAGTTAAGAAGATGTAGCCTTTTGTGGAAGCATGGAGTAACATATCTTGAAACCTCAAAGAAGGCAGGCAAAACTGTGAATATCATAAAATTTCAATGGCAAAAGAGTCTTTTAATATCATAACTATGATATTGATGAATCTTTGCATTTTTTTTACATTGGATACCTTAGTCACATGGTAGTACTTGATCTTTTTTACTACTGCTAGAAACTCTATTATGCATTCCATTAAAGTTGTCCATATGGACCCACCATTTTCAGAAAATAATTGTCAAGTGTAATCCTCTTGTCCATGTTTTCAGCATCTGATGATACACAAAAGTCGCATCGATCAAGGCCTCACCGCCCCCATAAATCAACAACCGGGTCGTCTCATAATAAGACCGCTAGCCGGTCTCTATCTTGTGACTCACAACCTAAGTCCTCTTTTACCACTTCTCGTGGGTCCGTGGTATGCAAGCTTCATTCGTTCATTTATTCCAAAAGAATAATTAAAATGAAGCATTTTAACCCCTTTTGATTTATTATCTTTTTGAGGCTTTGTTACATGTAATTTGTTTTTTTAATAGAAGGTTGATCTGAGCAAACTAGAGATGGCGGCCCTACGAAGATACTGGCGTCACTTTAATCTTGTAAGTAGTATTTTAGTATTCAAAATTATATATAAAACCAATTTTAAGTAGAGAACTGACCAAATTTTATTTGTTTTTTTTTCTTAAACGCTCTCTATTTAATATATATATGTTATGTATTGAGCGGCCCTCTTATAGTATATATGCATATATCTATATAATAATCTGTGTGATTTCTAGGCGGGTGCGATGCCTAACCCGTCAAAGGAGCAGCTTGTTGACATTGTACAAAGGCATTTTATGTCGCAGGTAACATATATTATCGGGTTACATCTAATTCTTATCTAGTAACGTAAAGAAAAATGTAATGAGGGTTTGTGTTGTGGTTTGAAGACGCTGGACGAGTTGCAGGTGATTGTGGGGTTTGCGCAGGCTGCAAAGAAGCTGAAGATGGTATGCAAATGACCGGTGGTGGATGGATCAGAGTGCAGTAACAAAAAGGGATAGATATCTTTTGTTGTTGACTTTGACTTCGACTTTGACTTGACCTGACTAACAGATACTCGTTTAAGCTCATGCTACTCCCTATGTCGATGTAAAAATGCTGTTTGATCGTTCTTCTGTCTCTTTGTTTCATGGGTTTGGTAGCTTTGTTTGTAGATATATGTAGAGCCCATCTCAAAAACCTGCCACAACATTGCCATTTTTTGGCTTTTGAATGCAAGGAAGGCATTGCCATTTGTTATTATTGTTTTTTTGTTTTTCAGTTTTAATACCCGTCCGCGGTTTGCATTACTGAATATTTGTATTTCAAGTTACACAAGTGCCACACTTTACTGGTATGGATTAGCTTGTGATTTATGTAATGCGAACTGGGGACGGGTAATAGTAATAATAATTGAATAGTTTCTAACAAAGAGCAAGTCATGAGAATTTGTTGGAAACTAAATAACTTTCAAATTACTCATGGTTTTTTTAAGTGGTTTACTGATCCCTAAATTCATTTTACATAACGTAATAAACCAATATCTGATATTTTTTAAAATGAAATTTCATAGCTATTTTTGTAGCTTGTTACTTTTTATCAATATTTGTTAGCTAATTTCACTAAAACGTAATTATTCGATGAAATAATTGCTAAGATAATGATTTTAAATATTTAGTAATATAAGTATTGGTTAACTAACTACTCATTGCAAGTTTTCAATATGTAGTAATAAAATTATTGGTTAATTACTCTTTGCAAGTGTTTCCTATATATTTGCACATTGCAAGTGTTTCCGGTATGTTTATAGATGAAGTGTAAAATTCTCATATATTTTCTTTCTATCATACTGATAACCATTCCTTATAATATGACTAACGCAGTAGGCCCGGCCGGAGTGAGGCAAGATGCGGCCGCCCAAGGCCCAAACTCCCCGGGGCCTGAAACTTTTTTTTACAAAATATTTATATGAATGTGTGTACATATATTTTGTTTCAAAATGGTTAGCTATATTAGAATTGGTTGATCTGATGGCTTTAAGTGGTTTTTGTTTCAAAATGGTTAGCTATGTATTTTGTTTCAAAATGGTTAGCTATATTAGAAGATGGAAGCCACTCATGTTCGACTCCATTTAGTTTTACTAAACAATTTTCAAAAATTATTTAAGTGGTTTTTTTTCTTTTTATTATACAAAAGCTAATGAAACGAACACATTTTGGACATATTACGACCATATTTTTTAGGGTTTTTTATTTTCGTTGTCATACCGAGTGCATCGAAACAGACAAAGTTTCCACTGTACGAAACACACGGGTTTTTAAATTGAGTTATTGACTTTATTTTATAGGGGTCCGTTTTATCTACTCGCCCAGGGCCCAAAATTTTCTGAGGATTCTTGGGGATGACGCTGTAACCCACTCACATATTTTTAGGTGAACCAATTGAACGCTCTAACAATATAAACATTTAGGGTCAAATTCACCATAACGATAACTAAATTACTAAAGTATGCAACAGAGGCCTAAATAGAGTATGAATGTATGATTAATTTTTGCCATTGGCATTGAAGACGAAGAGTAATCCGGTTGTTTCCTTTCGGCCCATCAGGTCCTTTGGGCAGTTTTCGTTGAACGTGTAAAACAGGCCTTCTCCTCAAGCCCAATTCTTTACCGAATAAAATCCAAACATGCTACCAAGCGCCAGCTGCCACCTTAATTGGTTGTAGCCATTACCAAATTTATGTCACACCCCCCAACTATCGGGTGTGGGAGACAAAGCCACGGCATGGAATGAGGTGGCACTGGGTGCGCAACAACGTGGAAAATTGTGATTGACGGGGCGTTGTGACAGCGTGAAGCGAAGGGCGTGGGTTGTTCCGCTAGCGTGCGTTGTGGAAAGCACGCATTTGATAGTTTACGAAACACCAAGTTTGAATTTGTACCGTTTTCAAACAGTCAACAAGGTGAGAAAATTATTTATTTTATCCCATTAATTACTTAATCACCTCTTGATGAAACAATGGTTAACCGGGCAGGATTAACTCACTGGTCTCGTCAAGAAGGGTTAATCCCTTCCTCTCGAGGATCGCTGGCTGGATCACCGGTGGGTTGATCTCCTGCACAAGGAAACAAACCGTGACTCGTAACAAGGAGGATGGGGTGGGGGGTGCTCCTTGTTACCACTCTCCGGCGTGAGAATCAGTAATCTGCTTGTGAAGCAAAGTATGATAGTAGTAGTAGTGAGAGAGTTGTGAAGAGATACCTCATACCTGGTTTGGGGTTGGTATTTATAGCCGAGGAGTGAAGGAGGAGGATGATGGACGGACTGACGACGTGCTGCACCTTTGCAGGTGTGTCAGGCTTGTCGGTTGTGGATGTTACGCCACGTCAGTCCGTTGCTTACGTAGCCCTGACAGGTGACTGCCATTGGTGCCACTTGCACTGTGGTGTCAGTCCCACTTGTTGAGCGTATAGGATGCGGTGCGAGCCGCATCGCTGCCTGCGGTAACATCTGATGTTATCGCGTCTCTTGCTTGTGATCAAGAAATACGCGAGATGCGGTGCTGGCCGCATCGTCGCCTGTGGTGACTGTTGCTGTTATCCAGCTTCCTTGTATTGATAGAAGTGTTCACTGGACGCGGTGCGAGGCCGCATCGCTGTGAATACTTCCGTTTTCATACACCAGATGTGATGCTATGTCGCATCACTCTACCGTTCTCATGTTCCAGGTAAGTACTTCTCCATCACTAGACAGATTGGATTCAACCCTTGTGTCGATGCGTTCTCGCATGGGCACAAGTAGGTTGTTGGCTAGTGGGGGTTTTGATAAGGGTAATGGTCACTCGTGGTCGATGCTGACGCGAGATCTGGGACCATACCCCTTCAAGTCCCTCCAGTCTAGTGTTGCTGCCATATGCAAGTTGCATGTGGGAGGAGTACTGGACTATGGTGTTTAGAAGGTAGTTTGGAGTCTGGAGAAGATCCTAGACCATGTGGATGGTCTTTTCTGTTTGTAAATCAATCTGGAGGTCTGGAAGGGTCATTTGACGCCTCTTCCGTACCGGTGAAAATGTTTCGTCTGATGCGAAATTCGCAGCCTTTGGCTGGTTGCCACCTGTTGGTGTGCCGAACCAATTGTGGGAATTAGTTGGAGGAAGTGTACAAACTTCGAACCAATCTCTGAGATGATGGTTGAAGGTGTGCACAAACTTCGAACCAACCTTTGAGGTGGTGAACGAAGAAGAGAGCGTGCTGTTCCCATGATTGGATATCTAATGATGATTCCTTTCGTGGGGTGTTCATGTTCTTCCAATTAGCTCTCAAGTAACCGCACGTCCTTTGCGGTTACCTCGTTGCTTGACATTGTTGGCCACGGTTGTGGGAACAACGTTGGGTACTTGCGTCATTGTTGGCCATGTTTGGTCGAACGATGTGATTCTGGATAATGGTCAAATAAACATGGTTGATGTGCTGAAAATGGGTCAAATAAAACTAACTAAATTACCCTAATTCTAGACTCTCTAAGCTTTAAATTTATAAAACTAAGACTCGACCTAAACCCTAAAACACACAACCGGCAAGTGAACCGATCGATGTAGTAAAGCTAAAGTAAGTCCGAGTATCGAACCCACGAGACTCTACTGACTACGCTACGACTCTATCTAGACTCGGACTGACACGACATACTAAAATGTTTATTAATTTAGGGGGGGGGGGGGGTTTCTAAAAATCCTAAAGTGCAATTAAAATTAAACTAAATTAACTAGACGAACGGATAGACAAGGCACAAACTCACACGAAAACCGAACTCAGAGATGATGAAGGAACTACCTAGACAGGAATCCTGATTGCTTTTAGTATTGATTATAACTGGAAGTTGTCTGCTATGGGACCGGGATCTTGGGATTCTCACCCCTCGGGAAATCAGAGGACCCCTAATCCTTCTCAAGAGCGCGCTAAGACCCCCTAAAGGTTGTTGATTTACCGGTTGTTAGACTCCTTTACAAGACATCTAATTGGGTTTATAAAAGTATCCTACGAGGCTCACTCCCTTACGAGACCTAAACCTAGGATAGGTATTGTTTTCTCAGCTAGACTTGCTAGACAGCAGCCAAAAGGTTAACTTCCTAAGAAGGACCCACCTTGCGGTTTAATCACTTAGACCTAGCAATAATCTCGCACCTTACAGCTATTGATGATTAGTAGAACACTTGATTTTATAAAATTACCAATTATTACTTCTAAGGTTTATCGGCCGATTTAACCCTAAAGATTCTAGATTTATTATGTGATATAGACAGTCACCAAAACCTAAAATCTAGCACGATTCTATTATGTGATAAAGACCGTCACCAAGATTCATGCGAAGCGATAATTAATCATTAAACAAAATCAAGCATGCATACACATCTAACTGATAGAACAAACCGTTTACAATTTATAAACAATCCATAGCTTCCAAAAATCCAAAAATAATCAAACTTAAGCAATCATTCAACCATGTCTAGGTAGTTACGGAAAATTAGCCGATAATCATGTCTAAGAATATGTCCATAATCATAATCAAATCTGAATTCATCATTACACAATCAAAAACAGACAAACAACGAAGAAACAAGATGATAGAACCCGTAAACTTCGATTTCGTGTGCTCCGAAAGTCTCCTGATGATTCTTAGCAGCCCAAATCTTCAAGACTCTTCAAACAGCCTCCAAAGTTGTCCTCCGCTCCTCCAATTCGTCAAGATGATGATGATATCCGCTGTGATCAATGTTCCATCAATATAAAGCCTCAAAACCCTAAATTTCCATGCAAGTAACATCTTTTCGCGACAGAGAGGTTTTACGCGGCCCGCTTTGTGTAAGGTGAATATGTAATGCGGGCCGCCTTAAGGTTCTATACCGGAAACTGACAACAACTTGGCTCGCGTCCCGCTTTGTGTAAGGTGCTAAGTTCAGGCGGGCCGCCTGAACTTAAAATTCATCCAATTCCTTGTTAAGTTGATGCGGGCCGCCCTAGAGTGTTTCCAAAGCCCACGCGGGCCGCCTGGAAGCTCCAGATATGTGTTTTTCACTCCGTTTCAGCTCCCGCCTCCTCGGTTTCCGTGCCAGCCTTCCGCATTTCCAGAATTCTGCTCGTTTTCGCTCCTTTTGGCTGTAAAGACCTGGAAACAAAAATAAATCAATAGTATGTACATTCTAAACCAAACCGACACTAAAACTAACTAACTAACGACTAAAACCGACGCGTATACCGATGTATTTTGCAATACATCAAATATCCCCACACTTATCTTTTTTTTCGTCCTCGAAAAAGAATAATGCAAACGGAATCATAGTCAAGATAGTCGATCGGAACAAAAGCTTAGATTATTTTATTAAATCGATACTCGTGTTAGCCGCGATTGCAAGTATAATGATCCTCTTAAACCCAACCCGGTTTCAAGCCCTTATCATGCAATTTAGGTTCAAGTTCGGTCAATCCACCTAGGGTCTCACGCTACGAATTGCAAGTCCACCTACTCCCCCCTCAAGCTTATAGGACAAAAGGAACCACCACTGGGTTATTTCCTAACCGCCTTATACCAAGATCAAGAGAGTTTAAAATCAAATCTATTCTTCCATTTTTTTTTTCATTTTTCATTTTTTTTCATTTACGAGCGTAGACGTTGCTTTCCCTAATCCTAGAGGTATTCCGGCTGTAGAGTCGCTATCCCCAACCACAGATTACATAGGCCTTGGTACTTTTTATTTATTTTGCAAGGTCGATTTCACACATTCTAGCGGTATTCCGGCTGTAGAGTCGCTATCCCCAACCACAGATTACATAGAATGGCTACTTTCATTTAGTTTCTAGCTCGCTTATTTATTTATTTATTTATTTATTTTTTCAACGAGATAATGACCAAAAACTCTAACGATCTTAGCTTATAACGGCATCCCTTATACTATTATTGGCGGTTTCAATTTCCCCACTTTCCCTAGATGAGAACCCACTAGTAGACCGACAATTAGGTATAATTAATATCAAAGGAACCCGAAACCGAATCAAGCCTACCCGCGCATCCCAAACTAGACACAAGCACGATTTTTTTATTCTCATATTATTATTATTTGAACCCGATCAAAAACCCGACTTTTCTATCATTTTCCGTTTTTATTTTGCAAATTTCTTATTTCAAAAGACATTTTCTATTATTATTTTTTTTTTGAATTTTTTTTTTTCGACTAAAGACTCACTAACTACAAGTTCCCATCCCCACACTTGAATGTTGCATTGTCCCTAATGCAAGGATGTAAACCTGACTCCTAAAACCTAAAAACAAAAATAAATAAATAAATATACAAGTATACAAGTGGAACGACTTAGCTGAATCATATGTGAGACTGTCAGTATGCCAGTCGATACCACACATGCCCTCCAATCCAAAACGCGCTCAGCAAACTGTACTAACTCGGACACGCGAACGGAAGCGGCAAAACAACCTAACAATCATAATCAATCCACACCAAAATAATATAACATAATAAGATCAGTATCACATCCATCAACCAAACCCAACCCTACCAACCAGTATATCATATCAAATACAAACCAAAATATTAGGATAAAAACAGCAATAAATAAAAACCAAAAGATATAATCTCCAAAGATCCTGCTGTGTATCCTCAATCTCCTCCAGCTGCACCCTCCTGATCACCTGCAGGATCCTCCTGCTGTGGCTGCCAAGCTGCTGGCGCCTGCAAATGGAAGTGATCATATATAACCTGCAAACCCTCTCGTATCTCCTGTCTCACCTGCTCAACCCTGTCATACATCTCCTGCCTAACCTCCTCAACTCTGTCATACAAACCCTCCAAAGTCGGCGGCACTGGCCTAGGCTGCCTGACCGGCCGCTCACGTACTGGCAACTGATGCCTCTGTAGTGGCGGCCGAATACGCTGAGGAACGGCACTCTGCATCGCCTCTGCGGCGGCTGACTCTGGTGGAGGTGGCACCTGCTGCCCCTCAATCACCGCCTCCCACTCTGGTGGCGTCGCCACCGTCACTATCCTCGCCAGCTGTAGGCTCTTCAGCTCCATGAGTGCTGGAGCTGGTCCTACAAGCATCCGATCAGGCGGAAAATCAACAAAAACACCTAAATTGGCCGCTAACATCGTGATGTACGGCCCACCATATAACCTCGCATTCTTACCCCCTTTTTCGGCCTCGATAACGACCACGCCAATATACTCGCCAGGTTCGCTGGCCTCCCCTCAACCATACACATCAAGCAGAATAAACTATGTTGGTTCACTTTGTCCCCCTCATACCTACCAATCAAGGTTGCCGCTAATATCTTGTGCACAAACCTGTAAAGCGGATCCCTGATGTCAGATGCTACCATGTTGCCTGAATATGGGGTGGTAGCAATACTAGCCCAAAACCTCTGCAAGTCTGCAGTCCTCACACACGCCTCCTTCGCCTCCTTCGTCACATACCTCAACAAACCCCTAAACTCGTCCGACTCCACCTCCTGACACGAGTAAAATCCCGTCGCCTCAGCAAACTGTGGTAATGTCATGTTGAATATCCTCTTGCCTAGCGAAAACGAAACCACATCAGCCTCATCAAAACCCCCTGGATGTCTGTAATAAAACGTGGAGTGAAACTCCAAGGTAAGCTGATAATACTGTGGCGCATCACACTCTACCGCCATCCTAAACTTAGTGCCTAGCAGCTGCTCCAACCTCTCCACCTGTCCTAACTGCCTCACTAAATCCCAATCTATCCTCCTAAACTCCAACAAACTCAGCTTCTTTATCGGATCATACTTCAAATATTCTGCCGAATTGAATGTGGACCGTAACAACGGACTAGTCCCCACCCTATCCGACTGACCGTGGGGCGTCCCGTCGTCCCTGTATGTGATTTCCCGAAGTACCGGGACACCCGACTGCTCCTGTGCAGCCGGCTGGGCTCTCGTACCGCGCCTCTTGCGCTTTATCCCCGAGGACGAACCTTCACCTGACATACCTGTTCACACAAATCAATAAACAATGCAAAACACGTGAACAGTTAGTAACACAAGCTATTTTTTTTTTGGTATTTTTTTTTAATCAGAATAAAATAATATTAAAAATAATGCACAGTCGGACGACGGCCGTATAGCATTTCGTTCGCGGCCGTCGCTCGATACATGTGCTTATTACATAAACAACTCGAATATAGGCCGACCTCGCCCAAATGGAGATTGAGTACGAGCGAAGCGGCCTAGATCCAAGCGATGTAATAGTATGCGCACGACACGACACTAAAATGACGCACTATGACTCGAAACACACTAACGGACCCGAAGTGACGCAAAACTAGACACTACGACACTTATGACGCATTTTACAAAGAATTTACACTTTTGCCCCCGCCCGGCACCTTGCTCGCCCTCGAGCAATCCTAAGTGCCGAGAAATCATCACAAACCAAGTGCGGAAGCAACGAAAGCGAATGCGCGCAAATGTTGTGTAAAATGGAATCTTTATGTGAAAAATGCGCGCAATACCTCCCCACACTTGAGTTTCACAATGCCTGAAAAATATCTCTCGCTATATGTTAACTGAACCAAAAATGCGCCCAAAATTTTTATTTACGCGCAAAACCTCCCCCCTTTATCTGGTGATATCTTCCCAACCTCGCGCCTCTCAAAACAAATCAATCAATGCAACAATCCCATCCCGGGCCACCCGCACCCTTTCTACACTTTGACACAACTGACCCGACTAAACTACGACCTGCGGACTCGACGCTGCCCCTGCATCAACTATCAAAGAGACTACAAACTGACTACGGACTCGACATACTGACAAACTGACCTGAACCATAACTACTACAAGACTGAATTAACTGACGACTCGACACAACGGACTCGACTCATAAATTAAAACAGGAAACACATACCTGAAACGCGACCAAACCGAAGTGACTGTGGTGTGGGTTGAGTGAACTGGTGGCGCGCGGACTGGCGGTTGATGATGACTGGGGTATGGAGGCGGAGTGATTGAGCGGTTAGCAGCGGCTGAGGTGGATGGTGGATGGCAGACGGTGGTTAACCGGTGGTGACAGGCGGCGGTGGAAATGATATGGATGGTGGTGTTCAGTGACTGGTGGGAGATGGTGAGGTTAGTGGTGACAGTGGGTAAAGTGGGCAGTAAATGGCGGTGGTTTATGGTGGTGGATGGGGGTTGAATGAGCGGTGGTTTTTTAGCAATGAGGGTGACCGGAGAAGATGGGGATATGCGGGTAGGGTTTGAAATGGCAGTGAATTGGGGCTTTTGACCCTTCGCCGACATACAGGAGCTACGCGGCCCGCATGAGTTATAATGGTGATATGAGGCGGGCCGCGAGCCAATTATTTTCAGAAAACCTTTTTTTGGGCCCAAGCGGCCTGCATGAACTAAAGCATGATGGGTAAGCGGGCCGCCTGGGTAAGAGATTACAGCAACAGTGGTTGCAGAATCAGCTGTGTGCAGCAAAATTTCATTTTTTATTAATACCCAAGTTACCCCTGCACCTTATTTCACCATTTTTAGCGTTAACGTACCTGGGAGCATGTTTGGTGGTCGACCCCGGCAGCGGCGCCAAAAACTTGATGTGCTGAAAATGGGTCAAATAAAACTAACTAAATTACCCTAATTCTAGACTCTCTAAGCTTTAAATTTATAAAACTAAGACTCGACCTAAACCCTAAAACACACAACCGGCAAGTGAACCGATCGATGTAGTAAAGCTAAAGTAAGTCCGAGTATCGAACCCACGAGACTCTACTGACTACGCTACGACTCTATCTAGACTCGGACTGACACGACATACTAAAATGTTTATTAATTTAGGGGGGGTTTCTAAAAATCCTAAAGTGCAATTAAAATTAAACTAAATTAACTAGACGAACGGATAGACAAGGCACAAACTCACACGAAAACCGAACTCAGAGATGATGAAGGAACTACCTAGACAGGAATCCTGATTGCTTTTAGTATTGATTATAACTGGAAGTTGTCTGCTATGGGACCGGGATCTTGGGATTCTCACCCCTCGGGAAATCAGAGGACCCCTAATCCTTCTCAAGAGCGCGCTAAGACCCCCTAAAGGTTGTTGATTTACCGGTTGTTAGACTCCTTTACAAGACATCTAATTGGGTTTATAAAAGTATCCTACGAGGCTCACTCCCTTACGAGACCTAAACCTAGGATAGGTATTGTTTTCTCAGCTAGACTTGCTAGACAGCAGCCAAAAGGTTAACTTCCTAAGAAGGACCCACCTTGCGGTTTAATCACTTAGACCTAGCAATAATCTCGCACCTTACAGCTATTGATGATTAGTAGAACACTTGATTTTATAAAATTACCAATTATTACTTCTAAGGTTTATCGGCCGATTTAACCCTAAAGATTCTAGATTTATTATGTGATATAGACAGTCACCAAAACCTAAAATCTAGCACGATTCTATTATGTGATAAAGACCGTCACCAAGATTCATGCGAAGCGATAATTAATCATTAAACAAAATCAAGCATGCATACACATCTAACTGATAGAACAAACCGTTTACAATTTATAAACAATCCATAGCTTCCAAAAATCCAAAAATAATCAAACTTAAGCAATCATTCAACCATGTCTAGGTAGTTACGGAAAATTAGCCGATAATCATGTCTAAGAATATGTCCATAATCATAATCAAATCTGAATTCATCATTACACAATCAAAAACAGACAAACAACGAAGAAACAAGATGATAGAACCCGTAAACTTCGATTTCGTGTGCTCCGAAAGTCTCCTGATGATTCTTAGCAGCCCAAATCTTCAAGACTCTTCAAACAGCCTCCAAAGTTGTCCTCCGCTCCTCCAATTCGTCAAGATGATGATGATATCCGCTGTGATCAATGTTCCATCAATATAAAGCCTCAAAACCCTAAATTTCCATGCAAGTAACATCTTTTCGCGACAGAGAGGTTTTACGCGGCCCGCTTTGTGTAAGGTGAATATGTAATGCGGGCCGCCTTAAGGTTCTATACCGGAAACTGACAACAACTTGGCTCGCGGCCCGCTTTGTGTAAGGTGCTAAGTTCAGGCGGGCCGCCTGAACTTAAAATTCATCCAATTCCTTGTTAAGTTGATGCGGGGCACCCTAGAGTGTTTCCAAAGCCCACGCGGGCCGCCTGGAAGCTCCAGATATGTGTTTTTCACTCCGTTTCAGCTCCCGCCTCCTCGGTTTCCGTGCCAGCCTTCCGCATTTCCAGAATTCTGCTCGTTTTCGCTCCTTTTGGCTGTAAAGACCTGGAAACAAAAATAAATCAATAGTATGTACATTCTAAACCAAACCGACACTAAAACTAACTAACTAACTAACGACTAAAACCGACGCGAATACCGATGTATTTTGCAATACATCAATGGTCATAGGCATGGTAATGCCTACCATTGTTTATTCTATCAAATTTACAAGTAGGGTAACAAAGTCATAAGCAGACTTGTTACCGCTTGTTCGATCGCTTGTTGTTCGACAAGGGCTCGTATGATCATCGGGGATCTCGTCCGCATCTCTTCCTTAGGCACCTTCCTTCACGCTCCAATACCGAGGAGTTTTCCTTGAAGTAGTTTTGTTCATCGATGTGGAGTTAGTTGTGGCTCTTCCGTAGCAACCGTTTGCGGAAGCTATGGTTATGTCCGCAGTGACTTATGAGTGTCTGCGGTTTTGTCACCCCATATTCGCTTGAAACGGGTGTGTTGCTCGGATATGGCTCTTGAAGGATCAGGAGTCAGGGTTGCTGATGTGCGTTCACGTATATTCCCTTCGTTCTTCTTGTTGAAGAAGTTGTTCAAGCACCCTCTGTGGTTGTGAACCGGATAGGAGGGATTTGAAGCTTGAAGAGAGTGAAGGCAATGCGGTTTACCTGTTTCTGAGATGCGGTTCAGTCCAAAGAACAACGCTGGTTCTGAGTATCTGACACACCTGAACGGGCTCGTGTGTGTCATTTCCGCATATTCCACGTGTGCGCGTGGGTAGTGCGGTCAGGTATTATACCCCCTTATAGGGTGGAGATATATATTTCTGCCTATTTTTAGGGGTATGTAAAAAAAAACGACATGCGGTATGGGTTATGGTGCGGTAGACCAGAGAAACTGCATGCCGCTTGTGTTTGGATATGGTTGTCGCTTTTTGTTGTATACGTGGCTGAGCGCACGTGTGAGTTGGTGGAAGTTGGTGAGATTTTCTGGCATGTGCTGAAATGAAAGGACATTTGCACTGCCCGAGGCATTAAATGCACTGTAGCAAGGAGTGTAAACGTCTCCTATGTCAGGCGCGTAGGCGGTCACGCGCGCGTGATAACTGTCAGTGGAAATGACGCTTGACACGTGGTGCCGTATAATTGATCCTTTTCGAACGTGATGATTTGTTTTCTCTCTCCGCATTAATTGTGATGAGTATATAAGGGGAAACCGTTCGTGGTTTCCCCTCACTTGTTGAAATTTTTCAAAATTTTCCGGTGAAAGAAAAGAAGTTACTTTGTCTTTTCCGATCAATTGTTTGAAGTTTCCGGTGAGGTTTTCTGAGTTTGTAGTGTTCATCTTCTATATTCCTGATGGCTGAACCATCAAATATTCACCATGCTGAGGGTGAAAACCCGTAGTCTTCATTGCCGGTGGTGGCAGAGGAAGAAGGGGGGGGGGCTCCGGTGGTGGTTTATCGGTGCTAAAGTGGCCCAGGTCGTCATTTAATCGTCTGATTCTTGACGTCCAAATGCCCCCAGAATATGGGGCCCTTTACCCATCGGAGGGTGACACCGGTGCCGATGCTCCGGCCGGTTACGTTACCATGTGGGCAGACTTTTTTGGTGACTGTAATCTCCGGTTACCTTTGACTGTTTTTGTTGTTGAGGTTTTGGAGTGGTACAAGATCCACATTTCTCAACTGAGTCCGTTGGGTATGATCCGGATTCGAAATTTTGAATCAACCTTTCGTGCTCTTGGCATAGAGCCTTCTGTTGGAGATTTCCGACGGTTTTATCAAATGACGGTATCCTTGGGGTTCTTTTCTTTCCGTCAACGAGATGGTAGTCCCAAACTGATGACTCCTCCCAAGGGTATGACGAAGTGGAAAATGAAGTTCTTTTACATCAAGGCTGCTGCAGTTGTTGCGAACATGACGTTTCGGAACGTGACCGAGACGATCATAACAGAGACCATTGCAGTCCCTAGTGTAAAGACGGTGGAGTGGTTTCCGCAGTTGCAGACCATTGAGTGGGTGAAGCTGAGCAACACACAGTTGTGGGTGTTGCGCATGATGCTGACAAGGAGGAACAAGAAGTCAAAGCCCGTGGTGCGGGAGAAAAGTGGTGGTATGTACTTTTCATTTGTTTGATTTTTCTTATCCCCGTATGCGTTACTGACTTGTGCGTTTGCTATCAGAGGATGCTCCCTTATGGAGGATGTTTGATCCGGATTTCGGGGGTCAGGTTGAAACGGTTGCTTGTGCGGATGACGAGGATGGGTTTAATGTCATCATTCGAGATAACTTCCGGGTGCCTACTGAGGCCGCATTGGCAGTTGAGTTGCCGCGAGGCAAAGGTACATTTAGGAATCCTTTTTACTTGTGATAACAATAATGGTTTCACCGACTCACCTTTTGGATGGTTTCCATGCAGGTGATCTTGGGGCCTTAGGGGACCCTGACGCGAAGGGTGTGCCTAAGAGACAAGTGGTGAAAGGCGTGCGCTTTCGCCAGAAGAAAATAGCAGAGGTTACCGTTGTGCCTCATCTGGTGCCGCAGGCGGCAGGTATCTCTCACTCTTCTTTCCGTAGATACATGGATTACGTGATAGTATCTGATACCCTTGAGGGTTTGGGTGCAGCTGCGGGTGGAACCGCTGCGGGTTCGCAGTCTGTCGGTGGGAAGAGGCAAGTAGAGGAGACGGCCGCTGGTGCCGGTAAACGTCGGAGGTTGCAGTCTAAGAGGACTGGTCCGACACCAAAGAAACCTGCGGTTACTGTTGGTAAGTGTTGTATAGCTTGTCTCAAGTGTTATGTACAACTTGTTTTTTGATAGCTATTGACTTTGTTTTTTGCAGAGCCTCAAGATGAAGATTTTTCTATCTTTGATGCTCCTTTGTCTCCCCTGCACACCAAGGGTGCGGGTGCAGGTGCGGGGGTGTCTAAGGAACCTTCGGCGCCTTTTGTCAAGGTGGTGCCTGATTCAGCCGTGCAAGCGGAGGGTACTGCGGAGAAGGTTGCGACCCAGATTTTCGATACCGTTGATTCCTCCAACAATCTGATCTCTCCCAATGAGGGTGATAATTTGGATCTACGGTTCTCGGATTCTGGGAAACAAAAGTTTGATGCGGAGCCGCAGAAAACTGATGCTGAGCCGCAGAAGTCTTCTGCTGGTGAGAAGGTTACCGGTTCGTCTGCCGGTGGTGCGGGTTATGATGGGCCTCCTATTCAGCGTGGGGAGTCTGAATTGGAGTACTATTACCGTACCTACATGCAGGATCAGAGTACCGCGTATCATCGACCCCCCTGGACTGTTATGCAGGGGGATGATATTTCTAACGATCCTTCCGCGTGCAAGGAGATTTTGGGTGGTCTGGGCACCCCTTTTGAAGTTGAACGTGCCCGTGCCGCACCCCGTGAGCTGCGCATCAACCAACTTTCTACAATGCTAGTAGGAAGTTCCATTGTGGCGAATGCCATTTTGGAAGATTACAAGGCGTTGGGCCGCAGGGAGGAAGAAGCTGCTCGCTTGCGGGCCGAAGCAGAAGAGTTGGTGAAGGCTGCTCGTGCGGGTGCGGAGCAGCTTGAAAGAGATAGAGCTGCTTTTGATAAGCAGAAACAGACTGCAGAGTGGGCTGCAACTGCTGAGCTGAAACAGGTTCGTACTCTTGCCAAGTTACTTTCTGATGAACGCAAGGGTTGGAACGAAAAGTTTTCCAATGAGCGCAAGAAGTGGAATGAATCTTGGGCTAAGCAGAATGACAATCTGTTTCGTGCTCGTCAGGAGTTGACGAATGCCAAGGCAGCGAACGTTGCCTTGGGCAAAGAGAAGGCTGCAGCTGAGGTGATTGTGGTTAAAGCGCAGCAGGCGCAGGCCCGGGCTGTAAAGGCGCTTGAAAAGGCCAAGGAAGCGGGGGCTCGTGCTGCGAAGGCCCTTGAGGAGGCCAAAGAGAGTGAGAGTCGCTCTTCTAAGGCTCTTGAGATGGCGAATGCTGAGCGCACCCATTTGGATCAAGTTGTTGCCAGCCTTCAGGTATGATTCGTTATTTCTGTTTGTATTTTTCTTTCCGCCTTTTTAGAATGTTTACTGATTTTGAGTAAACTGTTTTTTGCTCTTTGAAAGGCTGAAGTTCAGACCCGGGAGGTCGCGGTTACAGACCTCACAGCCCGCGTGACTGCAGTGGAAGAGCGGGCTAATGCTGCTGTTGAGGCCAGAGATGCTCTGACCTCTTCGTTTAACCAACTGGAGGCTGATCGTGAATGGATGCGGAGTCACGGTATCGCGCGTGTAAGTATCCCTTGCCTTTATATTTGTTTAGATTAGTATCTGAATCTTATCATCCTTTTATTGCAGATTGTTCAGGCTATCATGGATGCATCTGAGACCGCAACTGGTTTGGACTTGATCAAGGAACGTGCCCGCGATGCCGGTTTTAAAGCTGGTTACAACCGCTGTATCGGTCACATAAACGTCATGTCTGAAGGTGGTTTCACTGAAGAGCGATCCGGGTTTCGTGACGTGGACACCGAAGCGTGTCTTGACGCGGCTGTTGCCTCCTTTTATGATACGTCCCTCTCTTGTGTGGAGAAGTTGGACGAATGTTTAGAGGCTGCGGACTACGTTGACCGGTTGCGGATGCTGTATGCCGATGCAGAAGAGGAAAATCCCGCTGGTGGGGGTCAAGATGGCGCGGGTACCAGTGGTACAAAATAGGTTTTAGGTTGGCTATTGTGCCCCCTTTTTTTGTTTTCCTTTTGTAAATGTTGGAAACTCTATGTAAATCCATTAAGCATCGCGTGGGTGCTTGAATTTTTTGAATATAAAGTTTGCTGTTCAATGTGTACAAGTTTGTTAATTTCTTGTATGTTTGAACGTGTATATGCAGGACTCTACCCATTGTGAATGGGGTCAAGTATACTCCATACCTTTGTCGTATGAGTACGCGTCAATACCATCATTTACCCCGTTAGGGTTTTAGAATCGTGTAAGCTTTGTAAAAACTTGTATATCCGGAACTCTACCCATTTGTGAATGGGGTCAAGTATACTCCACCTTTGTCGTATGAGTATGCGTCAATTCCATCATTTACCCCGTTAGGGTTTTAGAATCGTGTAAGCTTTGTAAAAACTTGTATATCCAGAACTCTACCCATTTGTGAATGGGGTCAAGTATACTCCACCTTTGTCGCATGAGTATGCGCCAATTCCATTGTTTACCTTTTTAGGGTTTAGGAATTGTGTAAGATTTTTAAAACCTTGTCTATCCGGCCGGATAGATGCTTAATATTTTGCCTTTTGCTGGCCTATTACAATATTTGTGTGTGGTTGGCACTTTGTGTGGGTATCGCGAATGAAGATTTTGCCAATCTGTTTTTGCGGATACCGCAAAGTGGAACACGCATTTGTAATAGTAGTAACAAACAATATTGCATTGAATCGTTCGTTTATTTAATTGCAAATGGCCTGCGGCTCGATAGGTTACAAGAAAATGTAAAAACATGGCTTACATGTAACAGCGTCTAAGCTGTTGTGCATTCCATGTACGTGCGATAGGTTCGCCTTCTAACGTTTGCAACTTGTACGCGCCTTTTCCCAAGACCTCATTGATGAGGTAGGGTCCTTCCCACTTGGGGACAAGTTTTCCTGGGCGTTCAGCATTAGATGCTTCATTGTCACGGAGGACGTAGTCCCCCGGGTTGAAAGTACAAACGCGGACACGCGAGTTGTAGTACTTTTCCAGTTTGGATTTGTACTTAGCCTCATTGATGGCAGCGTTTTCACGCCTCTCCTCCAAGAGGTCTAAGTCAATCCTGTGTTCCATACTGTTGTCTATTTTTTCAATAGCCAGCATTCTGGGAGAAGGGATGCCTACTTCCGCGGGGATCACCGCTTCCGAACCATAGACTAGGCTGAAGGGTGTTTCCCCATTGCTCATTTTTGGGCTTGTGCGGTGAGCCCATAGGATACTTGTGAGTTCATCGACCCAGCCGCGTCTGGCTGTTCCCAACCGTGATTTTATGCCTTCGACTAGGCTTTTATTGATACTCTCGACTTGGCCGTTCCCTTGCGGGTGTGCCACGGAGGAGAATATGTGTTCAATATGCATTTCTTCTAGCCATTTTTGAAAATCGTCGGCAGCAAAGTTGGTGCCGTTGTCGGTAACAATGCACATTGGTAGACCGAAACGGCAGATGATGTGTTCCCAGATGAATTTCCTTGTTATCATAGTAGTGGTCGAGGCGAGCGGTTTTGCCTCTACCCATTTTGTGAAGCAATCAACCGCTACTATGATAAACTTGACCGCACCTGGTGCGTCAGGGAAAGGTCCCACCACATCGATTGCCCATTTCTGAAAGGGCCATGCGGTAGTGACAGGGATTAAGTTGTTCTTTGGCCGCAAAGTTTTTGGAGCATGTCTTTGACAGTCGATGCATTTGCGCAACTCTTGACGGCGTCCAGGTGCATGCCGGGCCAGTAATACCCGACATTCATGATTTTGGCCACTACCATGCGTGGTCCGGCGTGTATGCCACATATGCCCTCGTGTATTTCTCTGATGAGGTACGTGGCGTCTTGGGGGTTGACGCATCGCAGGAGTGGCCCTAGGTATGATTTTCGGTATAAGATACCGTCTCCCATTTGATAGTGGCACGCTTTGTGTTGTAACTTACGTGCCTCTGACTTGCTTTCGGGAGTCACACCTGATTGCAGATATGCAATAATTGGTGTCATCCACGATGTTTCACCGTATTGGATGACATTGACTTGGCGCAGGGGTACTGAAGGGTTCTGCAGAATTTCGATGCGTATTTCCTTTGCCAAGTGTTGGAAGCTGGTGGATGCAAGTTTTGATAGTGCATCCGCGGACTTGTTTTCACTTCGATTAATATGTCGGATATTGAATGAAGTGAATTTTGATGTTAATTGCAGGGCTTGTTCGAGATAGAGGATCATGATGTCCCCCTTTGCGGCATAATCGCCGCGTATTTGTCCTGCAACCAACAAAGAGTCGACGTGTGCTTCCAAGTGTTGCACGCCGAGCTTGACTGCTAAACGTAGTCCCGCTAATAGAGCCTCATATTCTGCCTCGTTGTTTGTGCTTTTGAAATCGAGGCGGATTGCATATGTAAGCTCTTGGCCGTCGGGGCTGACGAGTCGCAGACCTGCGCCTGCACCTTCCTCATTGGAGGCACCATCGGTAAATAGTGCCCATGTTTCTGAGGAAGATGGCGTTGGTGCAGGGTTTTGCGCTTCTTCGCATTCTTGGATGCGATCCACCGGTACTTCGGCGGCGAAATCAGCCAAGATTTGGCCTTTAATCACGGGGCGCGGTCTATAGTTTAGCGTGTGCGCGCCCAGCTCTATCGCCCATTTTGCTAATCTCCCAGAGATGTCAGGTTTGGATAGGATCGGGCCGATCCTGTAATTGGTTAGCACTGTGATGACATGATTTGCGAAGTAGCGTCGCAACCGTCTTGAAGCGTGCACCAATGCTAATATCAACTTCTCCATTATTGAGTATCTCGTCTCTGGGTCATTGAGCATCTTGCTGATGTAATAGATGGGTGTTTGAACCCCCTCCCACTCCACTATCAATACCGCACCTACCGCGTTGTCTGCGGCGGATAAGTATAGTATGAGTGGTTAATCCTTGCGTGGTGCGGTTAAAGTTGGGAGTTGTATCAAACACTCCTTCATTTCCCGGAAAGCGTTCTCAGCCTCTGCGGTCCACTGGAATTGTTCTTTCTTTAAACAGTTCCGCAGGGTCTTGATGAAAGGATAAGACTTAGCTGCATGGTTGGCTAAGAATCTGTTGAGTGCTGCTAGCCTGCCGGCCAGTCGTTGCATATCTTTCATTGTTGAAGGCGATGGCATGCGCTCGATCGCCTGAACTTTCTCCGGGTTTACCTTGAATCCATCTTTAGTCACGATGAACCCAAGGAATTTGCCTTCTTCCATTCCAAACGAGCATTTTCCTGGATTGAGCTTTATGTTAACGCTTCGCAGAGTCTGGAATGTTCTTTCAATGTCTGTGAGCATGGTATCTTCTTCCATGCTCATGACGACTAGGTCGTCCATGTAGATTTCGACACTTTTGCTTATTTGGCCGCGTAAAGTGTCGTTCATCAGTTTTTGATAGGTTGCGCCCGCGTTGCGCAACCCAAACGGCATTTTTGTATAACAGTAGTTCCCGGTGGGAGTGCGGAATGCCGTTTTGTCTTCATCATTGACTGCCATTTGTACCTGATGGTACCCTTTGTAGCAATCGAGGAAACACTTCCATCTGAATGGTGCGAGATTATCGACTTTTTCGTCGATTTCCGGAAGTGCGTAACAATCCTTGGGGCAGGCTTTGTTAAGGTCTTTGTAATCGACGCACATGCGCCAGCCCCCAGATGGTTTCTCTACCATGACTGGGTTGGATAACCAAGTCTGGTATTTAACTTCCCGCAGGATACCTGCGGAGAGCAGTTCTTCGACCTGCTCTTGCATCGCCTGATTTTTAGCGGATCCCAGGTGGCGTTGGCCTTGGATCACTGGCTTAATACCTGGCAAGGTATTCAAGTGATGTTGCGCAATATCACGTGGGACCCCTGTCATGTCTGCGGGTGTCCACGCGAAAATGTCTTGGTTCCTGAAGAGAAGCTGCTTCAGGTGCGCTTTGGTGGTCGGGGACAAGGCGTGACCCAATGTAACCTTTTGTTCTGGGTATCTCGCGTTGAGAACCCATTTTTCTGGTTGGTTGTTGGGGGTGGGCCTTGCGACTTTGGTCGGACGTACTTCGTCCGACATCATGACGTCCCTGCGTGCATAGATTATCGCGACCCCCGATTCGGTTGGGAAACCGACAGCGAAGTGGGGGACGGATGTAATCATATTGAAATCTCCTTGGGATTCTCTCTCAAGGAGTACGTCATATCTGGAGGTGTGAGGTAAAACCATGAAATTTACCTCTTCTGTTCTTGTGTGCCTTCCGCTGGTAAGACGCACAGGAAAAGTGATCTGCCCCAGGGGAAAGATAGTTTCCCCTGCGAACCCGGCCAACGGGTAATCTACTGCTTGCAACCGATCTTTGTCCTCCTGGTCGAACTGGTTGAAGCATTGTTCGTAGATTATATCAGAAGTACTGCCCGGGTCGATGAATAGACGCTCGGTGCAGTAGTGTGCCAGTTGGCCTGTAATAACGACGGCGCGCCTATCGCGCGGTCCACCTCGGACTTTTGGAAAGACGACTTGCTCGTCTTTCCAGTCATTGTCCGGCCTTCTCGCCGCTTTGTGCGGCCTACCTTTGCCTCCGTTAATCATGTGGGTGGAGGCCACGTACATGGTTTTCTTCCCGGAGGAGGTGCCTTCGCCATGAGGGGTGATGCGCTTGGTGGGTTTTTGCCCACCTGGCAAAAGATGTTGCAGTTTCCCCTCTTTTAAGGCTCGCTCAATCTCCAGCCGGAGACTGATGCAGTTGTTGGTGGTGTGGCCCGAGTCGTTGTGGTACTCACAATAGAGTGTGAGATCCTGATTTTTCTTGGACTTCATTGGTTGGGCTGGTCGCAAGAATTGCGGGTCCACAAGAAGGACCTCGCTTAGCGACATAGTGATTTCGGTCCAGTTGCGGTCTCGAGAATCTTTCTTTGACGCCCGGTTGTCCCGTTGGGCGTTGTGGTTTATTGGGTCAAACGGGTTGGTTCGCGGGAAGTATGGTTTGGAAATACTGTCGCGATTTCCCGCGTCCCTGTTACGTTTGTTGTTACGCTTGGAACCTTGGTGGGAGGTTTCGGCTTGGGGTTGTGCCTTTGCCACATGCGGTTCGAGAGACCGCTGCGTCTGGGCGTATGTCTTGACCGCGGCCATGACATCTTCCCATTTTTTAGGCAAGCCCTCTTTGCCAGAGATGGTCATGACCATCTGCCTGTCCCTAACGGCCTTTATGAAATGGTTTCGTGCCATTTGGTCCTGCACGTCACCTATCTCTAGGCACTCTTTATTGTACCGGACGACGAATGCTTCTAAAGATTCGTCGTCCCTTCGCCAGATGTTCATGACGTCCAACGAGTCACGTACGTGACGTCGTTGTTGGCTGAAATGAGCGAGGAACTTTGCGTGCAAGTCCTCGAATGAGGCCAGTGATCCCACTGGCAAAGAATCGAACCATGCCCTGGCCAGGCCCGTGAGGGTCTGGGGGAAGAAGTTGCACCAGGTGGGTTCGTCCCACAGGCCGTTGTACCCTGCGCCCATGAAAACATTCATGTGGTCGTCCGGGTCGGACGAACCGTTGTATTTCCCGACGTTGAATGGGAATTTTGTTATGGTAACATGAGCGTGGGCAATTCGCGGGGCGAATTTAGAATTTTCTGCCGCAGCTTTTGGCCTGTATGGCTGGTTCTCAGGGCGTTTTGAGGCCCTGAGGTATGTGTTGCGGGGATGAGTGGGCGGGACATAGTTGCGTCCTCCCGGTCTGCTGTTGGTGTCATGCGAATCCCCGATATATGTATGGTCATCCGGGTCAGTACGACCGTACCCTTCGGTATACGGTTGCGGGTCCAACCGGCTCTGAATTCCAGAGCCATGTCGGGATGGGGACCGTCGTCTGTCCTCAATGTGAGGACCTAGGCGAGTATGCACTGGTCCCCTGGTGTGGGACCCATACGAGGAATCGTCCTCGTTAACTGTGTGGATCGAACAATAAGATGATCCGCGGTCTTCACGTCTGCTTCTCGAAGCTGGACGTGAATGTACGCTGCCTTCGTATTGTAGAATACGTTCAGCAGGGGTGTGCGGTGCTGGGGTAGGCCCAGCTTGTATTTGCGCTTCCGCACAAGCGCGGTTGTATGTTGCTGTCAGCAGGGCTGCCTGCTGGTCATACCAGGCATGAAGGTCCGTGCCTGGTGGGATCACAGATGCGTACTGTGATAAGTCATGTCCAAACGTAAGGGAGGGACCCCTTTGCGTTGACGTGCCGATGTGTCCGGGTTGTGAGGTTGAGGGATTGACCCCTACCGGACCTGGGTTTGGGGGATTTTGGTTATCCCCAGTGTTGTTTTGGTGATCAGTCATGATCTTGAGAGAGGGAAAAGGATAGCTGAAAAAGTGCTAAGAGTAGCGGCAATGATGAAACAATGGTTAATCGGGCAGGGTTAACTCACTGGTCTCGTCAAGAAGGGTTAATCCCTTCCTCTCGAGGATCGCTGGCTGGATCACCGGTGGGTTGATCTCCTGCACAAGGAAACAAACCGTGACTCGTAACAAGGAGGATGGGGTGGGGGGTGCTCCTTGTTACCACTCTCCGGTGTGAGAATCAGTAATCTGCTTGTGAATCAAAGTATGATAGTAGTAGTAGTGAGAGAGTTGTGAAGAGATACCTCATACCTGGTTTGGGGTTGGTATTTATAGCCGAGGAGTGAAGGAGAAGGATGATGGACGGACTGACGACGTGCTGCACCTTTGCAGGTGTGTCAGGCTTGTCGGTTATGGATGTTACGCCACGTCAATCCGTTGCTTACGTAGCCCTGACAGGTGACTGCCATTGGTGCCACTTGCACTGTGGTGTCAGTCCCACTTGTTGAGCGTATAGGATGCGGTGCGAGCCGCATCGCTGCCTGCGGTAACATCTGATGTTATCGCGTCTCTTGCTTGTGATCAAGAAATACGCGAGATGCGGTGCTGGCCGCATCGTCGCCTGTGGTGACTGTTGCTGTTATCCAGCTTCCTTGTATTGATAGAAGTGTTCACTGGACGCGGTGCGAGGCCGCATCGTTGTGAATACTTCCGTTTTCATACACCAGATGTGATGCTATGTCGCATCACTCTACCGTTCTCATGTTCCAGGTAAGTCCTCCTCTATCACTAGACAGATTGGATTCAACCCTTGTGTCGATGCGTTCTCGCATGGGCACAAGTAGGTTGTTGGCTAGTGGGGGTTTTGATAAGGGTAATGGTCACTCGCGGTCGATGCTGACGCGAGATCTGGGACCATACCCCTTCACCTCTATATATAAATTAAACAAAAAAAATAGAAGGGAAAGTTACCAAAATGTCTCTTGACCAAGTGCATTTTCAAAATTGTCACCTTCCTGCGTCTTTGGAAGGTCCTCCCAGCCTCGGAATCGTCCGCCTTTCACGTGAAGCGTCCATTTCCTTTCAAGCGACACGTGTCCGATGTTGAAGCGTCCGCCTCAGGCGCAATGCGTCTGTGAAGCTTTTGATGCGTCGGCCAACGACGCAGGTTCCGTATCTTTGTCCAATTTTTTTTTATAACTTATAAACATTTCTAACATGGGATCATGTGCATGCTCTTTATAAAAAAGGTCCCTTATAAAAACTATATGTATGTTAAGAGAGCAAATTTTAAACGATATAAAACATGTTATTTTTTAGTTAAAAATTTTTATATTAAACATCAAAACATAACATAATAAAAAACAAAAAAAACCAAACAACACATAATATTATATCTAAAACCATATCCTAATAGCCTCCCACTCCGAGACATGTTTGAAATCATGTCTCTCTTCATGACGGTAGTTGATGAGGGCCACCTCCTTCTGATCGTCCTCACCAAGGTCCGGCATTTCTGTCTCTACTTTCTTGAAATATCGATCAAATCTCTCACATTCCAACCGCAGCACACGGAACCTGGAGGATAGTGCGTCAACGGTCCGGTTGTATTCCGGACCACGTAGTTGGGTGAAATTCTGTTGAACACGGACCCAGAGCCCACCGTGTCCTCAAGGTGGAGGATCGATCATGGCCTGCTCCCATGCTTCGCACAGAGCAATGTCTTCAATGTCAGTTCAGGAGGTGGCCATTGTCGGGTCGTTGACGGCGTCAGATTTTCTAGTGAAATGGCTGATTTTGTTTGAAAACGGCGGGTGTTTTGATTTTGATAAGTGATAAGTGAACGGGTTATGTAGTGGGTAAATGTGTGCAACGGTAAAAGTTAAACGGCTTTTGAGTTTCCAATTTTTTTTCCGGAAGCGTCGGGAAGCGTCGGTCAAGCCTCGGGGGAGCCTCGGGTCAAGCCTCGGAAGCGTCGTCCAGGCCTCAGAAGCGTCGGCCAGGCCTCGGAAGCATCGGCCAGGCCTCGGAAACGTACACATGGACGCATTAAAAAAATTATGGTTATCATGCGTCGGTGAGTGACGCAATTTCGTAACGGAACGGACGCTTCAACACGTGTCACTTGAAAAGGAACGGACGCTTCAACGTGACAGGCGGACACTTAAACGCGAAAGGCGGACGCTTCCGATGCTGGGAGGACCTTACAAGGACGCAGGAAGGTGACAATTTTGCAAATGCACTTGGTCAAGAGACATTTTGGTAATTTTCCCAAAAAAAATATCCAACCATCTCAAAAACCTTTCAACCCCTTCAAAAAGTGGTCACAAACCTGAATAACCGACGTGGTAACATTTTTTTCAGTTGCGAAACCACCTCTAGTTGTCAAACCAGAAAACCCTCCCGTGGTCAAATCGGACAACGTTCTGGTGGTCGAAGGAGACAGTGCTCCAATTATAGAAGATGGCCAAGTCGATGACTGTTTCCATAGGAATGGAATGTGGAACCACTCCCCATAAAGAATTGGTACCTCATAAGGGGGGAGGGGGTGGTCACTAGTGTAGGTCCGGCTAGGAGGATCTAGTCGCCTAATCCTTGTGTACAAACCAACCCGGTTGTGCGGAATCCAACCGGAAAGGCAAACCGAGATAGAACACGCAAATACACGACACGCAATATTCACCGATTAACACCTCTGTATTGATACGTATGAAAGGTTCGGTTACAAAGCAATGTTTACAAATATGTTTTGCAAACTCTCTCAAACTCTCGTGTGTGTGTGTGTGTTTGCTCTCTGTTTGCTATCCTGTGTTCTCCTCTTGGTCTAAGACTAGTGACAGTCTATTTATACACACAGACACAAACGAAACAGACTGAACTTGGCGAAACACAACCATGCTCGACGAAACAGGGACCTTGTCGACGAAACTGATGTGTTTCGTCGACTTCCTTTATGTTTCGCCGAGATTGGGCTTTTGCTCAAATTGATGAAGCCCATGCTGCATTCTGATTGGCCCAAGTGAAGGTTCTGACCCATGAAGGAAGCTGATTGGCCCAAAGTTCATTTCACATGCACGTACATATAGCATTTCTTCATTAACTTGTATTAAATCAACATGTGACATCAAGTGACATCATCATGATGATGTCATGGTGATGTGGCGCCTCGGGAATGCTCGACGCTCTCCGTGCTTCGCGTGTCGAACTCTGGGGCACACGACGGAGGAATGTCGTGACGTCGGGCTTGAGCCGAACCTAACCGAGTCGAACCGAGCCAAGTCGAACCAAGTCGAGTCGCGTCCACATATATGTATCAACAAACTCCCCCTTGGACGCTACTCGAGAGATTCGCCTTTCTTGTCTTCTATGTCGGAGGATCTTTAAAGTCTTCGCGTCTTGAAAGCAGAAAGTGTATCAACAAACTACCCGTTTCATGTAGGAAGTGTGTTGACAAACTCCCCCTTAACATAAGCTCCCCCTTGAGTTATGCTCGTGAAAGACTTGATCTTTATAATTTGAGATCCTTGTGGTGTTGATGATGGCCAGCGGCAACTCGATCATCTTCATCATTTGAGTGCCTTCACGTCGTGTCTTCATTCCGAAGCTTGCCATCGACTATGTTCTCCTTGCCTTTAGAATCTGCACATGCAAGAAATCTAAACGCGTAATGAGAACAACTGCTTGGAATATAGTTAGCATAAACAAATGACACACGTATGACCATGTTTCAATCAAACACCGTCCGACAGCTTGAAAGTTTAATAAAATTTATCAATTTCAGTTTCTAACTTTCAGAACTTGCAAATTTCGACCGTTTATGAAGATTTAGTCAAATCGGTTTTCAGTCAGGTTTCAGGTAACGAAGACTCGAGATCCAACATCGTACGATCGAAAATAAAATAGAAATAAAATCTTTTTGGCTTTTATAAAGTTTATATTAAAACACACCTAAAATCTTTTTGGTATTTTTGAATATTTCAAATGTAAAGACTGAAAGCAGTAAATAAATATATACAGACATTCTTTTTGCGAGTTTCGAGGGTAAGAGAATCATATCAGTGTACGGTCATGCCAAAACGCTCTTGTTGTTCAATTAATTAACATTAAGATAAACATCCTATAACGATTATCGGTATTGTTATCCACATAAGCTCAACTTATCAGATGTAATCATGGCGAGGGGATACGTTAAGGTATGATTTATACTTACCGACCGATGTTCATCCACATCACGACACATTCCCGTATCAAGGTATGCACGAGGGTTCATCTTACCAGTGAGTATACCGATTATCATCTGTTTGACCGTATATGATGTGAGATTCTCACTTATTTTGATTTGAAAACAAGCCCTATGTGATAGAATCACTTATTGATGAGGAACTTGATTTTCATATGCATGAGGGCACAGGAGAAAGTCCGTGAACAGGTCAGTACTTTCGTACAGCAGAGAGACGAACTTGACTCCCGGATAAATGTAATATTTTATCACTTATTTTGATGGACATGTGATTGTTTATCACTTATTGAGGTCGAATGCAGTATGTACACGTATATATAGTATCATGGAAGATCTAGACTTGCGTCCCCGTTATTTTTCGGTAAAAGATACAACCATGATACCCAGATGATAAGCAGCATAAAGACCGAATATCTCAGAACCTCGGCAATCTATCAAACGAAATTTCGGTACCAAGACCATATGCCAATGAATGGTTCCCACCTGGTCTTCAGTCGATTTAAGATTTATATCACCCTGCACACTTTAAAATGATTGTGAGCCTACCGATACATCTTATATAGAGCTGTTTATCGTTTTGCATTTAAGGTTTAAAGAGGTTTGGATAGACCACTGATGTACTATCATTTTCTCTTTTGCTCGCCAGGAAACTCATTTTTGATTTTCTATTGTTTTTGTGTTTTTAAATTTTTCGATTGTTTTTGGATTTTTCAAATTTGGATTTACTCCCCCTAAAATCAATAAACTAAGATAAATTTAAAACACACAAAGGTATTTACAAAAATGATTTTCCGATGTTGGTTTACTCTTGCTTTACCTCAATGTCGTTTACCAAAATTAAGTTTTAATCAGAAAAGATTTATCGAATTTTGGAAACATCAGTTGGCACGTCGGTAAGCGGTGCGGACCATGACAACATTGACGAGTTTCATAGAGAAACAATCACGTGTGAGGTGATATTCGAGATCAACGTGTCAGGCCAAAGAGTGCTGTACGAGATGATATAATTCATAAAGCAGCTTAAATATCGACAGGTATAGGAGAGATTAGAGATTCAAAACCGTATCATGCAACTGTTTCATGCATTGCAAGGAATCTGAGTGCTCTCCCAAACTGAATATCCACCCGGTGTGGATTTCAAGGTCGATTTTTGTAGCTACTGAGAAATCTCTTCACAGCAACAAGATCATAAACCTCCCGGTCTGGCTGGTCTTCCATATTGCACCAGCGAAGGTCTTTGTCTTTCTCTTTCAGAAGTGGTGTGCGGATGTTCAATCCACGCCACGGCATCTGCACACATTTCATTGTATTCTTTCCTGAGGACCCGATCAAAGACCATAACAACCAAATTTTGGTACATTTTTCATCTGGTCGAATTTTGCAACTTCATTCAACCACATTCTTTCACCAACATAATCTTCTTCTTTTTCTTTTTCTTTCTTCTCTCTCCATCAATGGCAACAACATTCTCCTAGATATAACAATATTTCGGAGCCTTATGTCGCCAAACTTGTGCATGGACGCTCCACTATCAACAATCCTAAGACTATCAATAGTTCCTCCTGGAACATCCTGCACACTCATTCAGAGATTAGTTGGAGAGGGGGACCCAAGCCATTGTGGTCTTGGGTTTCCATTTTCATCAACAACAATAACTTCTATTCTTTGATGATTCGTAAATTGTGATGGTCCCCCCGATTCAATAACCGTCTTTGGTTTCCAGGTCTGTTTTGTTTTACCATGGTTATTCTTTAAAATGTTAACTTCATGGTTGTCTAAAGGTTTTGAATCGTCTGGTTTTACAGAAACAGATGTTTTGTTAACCACATCGGTTTTAATCGCCTTTTCAATTTTCTTGACTTGTTGGCGTTTCTGTTTCTTTTCCCTTTCTTTTACAAGGCGTGTGACAACTCGAATTTCCAAGATTTCTAGTTCGCATTTATTGCACGTTCTTGTATTATTTAGTTGATTGATTTCACAATTAGTTGCTATGGAGTTGTATATGTTTTGATACAATGAAGTGTGTTGTGTAATTTTGCATCGTTATGTGTTAATTGTGATAAACGTGTCAAATATGTAAACTTGGTGGTGGAACTATGAAATTGTTATGAGATGGTGTTCAAGTGTAAAACATGATACTTAGGGAGGTAGAGGGTAATTAGTGAAAACATAGAGATACTTAACCCTAATCCCTTTCACTAATCATTTGCACACAAAACAAAAGCACGTACTTGCAATTCTCTAATCCCCTAGCAATCATCATCACCACCATCATTGGCACAAGGCATTCATCACTTTCGATTTCTCTATTTCTCTAGAATCATTCAAGGTAATTGCTTATTGATTATTGTTTATTGATTTCCTGATTGTATCAATTCTTGGTGATTAGAATGCTTGCAAACCCTAGCTTTGCGTTGATGGTTCTGTACTTTAATTTGATTATGATTATTGTGATTATGATGATGCACTAATTGTATAACTGATCCTCTTGATGATATTGATGCATGATATGAAGAAATAATGATTGTTGTGTTGATTCTGCACTGAGAAAATGTATAATTAGGGTTTTCATGCGTATGAAAAACAAGAAACGTAACTGATTTGATTCTTTTGACTCTGTGCAATAATTGAAATTCACGTTGATTGATTAGTCTGAGTTTTTGTTATCATGTGATCCGAGTTTGTTATGATGTACCTTGCCCGAACTATGTAAACATATAGTTGTCTGAGTTTAGTAGGCTCTCCCTTTGGTCCGACCTTGTGAAAGGATTCCTCTAGTCCGAGCTTTTTAACACCTGTGTTACCCGAGTTTAGTTGATAAAAAATACCAAGGTCCGAACTTGATATGAATTGCGAAGGTCCGAGTTTCTTAAATAAAAACATGTCCGAGCTTGTTGTGCCAAACCTTGTCCGACCTTGTTCCTTATTTCATGGGCCCGAGTTTTGGGCATTGGGCCTCTAGTCCGAGTTTGTTTTAAACAGGAAGCCCCCCCCCACCTTTGTCCGAGTTTGTGGGGTGCATGATGTCCAAGTTTGAGAAGCTCACATGGTCTGAGTTATCTTAGCATAAGTCCGAGCTTTTGAGGGAGTTTCATTGTCCGAGTTTAAGTGAGGTATTACCCATGTCCGAGCTTTAAGAGGTGACCCCCTTGTCCGAACTTTTGGTGGTGAGGGGTGGTTAGGTGATGGACTTGTGATGCAATTTCAAGTTAGTAATGAATGTATTGAATCCTGTATGTTAACCTCGTTAAACAACCAACCATAAGAGGCGTGTTATTGAATAACTAAAGTAGAACAAATGGCGAAAGACATTATATGAAGCATATATTATGTTACATGAACATGATAGAATGTTATTAAGTGTCACCTGGATTGCATGCTAATAATCCGAAATTCTTTGCAACGATGTATGTTAATGCTATTATTATCTGAGTTACTATCCGTATACTGTATGATACAATAACTGCATGCTACTATTGTAACACCCCAAAACCCGAATGTTTATATTCGTTAAATGTTATGATCGGGTACATCAAGAAATAAATAACTAGGTTATTCGTCCTAGTTAAAAGTATGGTAGAAACAAATAAGGAATGAAAGTTGTGTCAATTCTAATTAGTGAGAAAACTTGAGGGACCAAAACGGTTAGGATGGAAAGATGGGTTTTATTTATGAAAATCAACACACACAAACACACACATTCGTGTGTTCTAGAAAGGAGCAGGAGCTCTCATGAGAGCTCAAGAAACCCTAAACGTGAAGAATCATCAAATCGAAGGGCAAATCAAGGTCTAAATTCATGAATGAACACGGATTAATGATCACCTTCACAAGGGGATTGTAAGGTATGTCTTAAAAGTTAGATTGGTGATCTTTCACGAAGTGGGTTATGATGTAAATTGCGAATTTGTATGAAATTGTGAATGGGTGTGTGTTAGAATCATCATATTGAACATGGGTTATGCATGATTTAGGTTAATTTGATGTTTAGAGGTGAAACCCATTTGTTTTGGTAAGGATGATGACTTGAATGATCACCCAAGTCCAATCCTTGTTCACATCTTGTTGTGTTATGGTGTATGTAATGCGTTCTTGTTAGGTAGATTGAATGTGATATGAATTTGTTGATGTTTTTGTGTTAATTGATGAATGAAAGCATGAAGTAGGAAGTAAAGCATGAAACACTTGTACATTATGCATAAATTGTGGCATGCACACCAAGTGTTTGATGAAATGCCTAGGTGGGATTAATAGATGAAATGGTATGCAAGTAATGGATGAAATCGTATAATATGGGGATATGATGTATTTGATGATAAATAAACATGAGAAATCTATTTTTATATGGAATTCATGTAGGATTTGGTTGGCCATGTTATTTAGTAAAAGTATGCATTAGAATATTGTACTCTATGTTGGAGTGGTATGATGTTTACTACATGTTTGAATAATTGCTTAATCAAAATTGATAAGTAAAAGTACACTAAATGTGAAGCATATGAGATCATTAGAATAGGATGAAGTTAGAATGATGTTGGGTTGTTAAGCATAGGTCATGGTGTTAGTTGTAGAATTATGTTACTAGAATGAACGGAATTAAATATGTTTGGTATGTGCATATAACTAGATGATCATGTGGTTGTATGCTTATTGCATCGTGAGTATGAAATGTATATAGTGTCATTAGTATAGTCTACTATAATGACATGGATGTATGAGGTTAAGTCGAAAGTTCATATGATAAATGGTTGACTTTTTGAAAGTCAACTGTGCATAAGTAGCAATGTTGGACTTTTGTCACAATTGTGATATTATAGAAAGTCATATGATGCGTGTTATATCCATACGTGTTATATGTGATGACACGATGAATTGTATGAGTTTGAAAGATTAACTTGTGGAAATATGCCTTATGCTTGTTAGAATTGACTAATGAAAGTCAAATGTGAAACATGAATTTGATATGATTGTTAATATGTACAATCATGTATGCTAACAAGAATGTGAATGCGATGACATGAAAGTATAGGGATCATGTCAAGATGGATGGAAGCATGGAAGGTTAACGGGTCAAAAGAGGCGAGGAAACGGATGCGAATACGAACACTAAAGGTAAGTGATTTCCGTAATCACTTCGTAGTACAAGTAAGTAATAAAGTGTTGTAATGAATTAAATATGATGTTTGAGGTCAAATATGTGTTAAGGTCTTTCGTCGTAAATGATGGGTTTAAGGTTGACCAAAATGCCCATGATGGGTATTTTGGGGTAAACGAACTTAAAAGTGGTTTAGAAGCAAGTTATTCGATTAGAGTAATGTTTTGGGCAGGTATGGAAGTGGGGATGATGATTTGGTCAGTCATATACCAATTAATGCGCGAATACCCTTAACGGGTCAAATAGTTAGAAAATAGTTAAGTCGAATGTATGTAAGTTAAGGATTTCCGTAATCCGGAGGTAAGATTTTATGTTCATATGATAGAATGTGAATTTACAAGCATGTAGGAAGAAACGGGAGGTCAAACGGGTAAACGGTTCAAAAGTTACGTGCGTTTTAGTGCGTACGGACGACGAAACGAACCTGCAGAAAACTGCAAAAAACTAGAGGGCGTCGCCGACGGGTAGGGGTACCCAAAGGTGGGATCCTAAAGAATATGTAGTAATATGGTACCCAAAGGTGGGATCCTAAAGAATATGTAGTAATATGGTACCCAAAGGTGGGATCCTAAAGAATATGTAGTAATATGGTACCCAAAGGTGGGATCCTAAAGAATAAGTAGTAATATGGTACCCAAAGGTGGGATCCTAAAGAATAAGTAGTAATATGGTACCCAAAGGTGGGATCCTAAAGAATATGTAGTAATATGGTACCCAAAGGTGGGATCCTAAAGAATATGTAGTAATATGGTACCCAAAGGTGGGATCCTAAAGAATAAGTAGTAATATGGTACCCAAAGGTGGGATCCTAAAGAATAAGTAGTAATATGGTACCCAAAGGTGGGATCCTAAAGAATATGTAGTAATATGGTACCCAAAGGTGGGATCCTAAAGAATATGTAGTAATATGGTACCCAAAGGTGGGATCCTAAAGAATAAGTAGTAATATGGTACCCAAAGGTGGGATCCTAAAGAATATGTAGTAATATGGTACCCAAAGGTGGGATCCTAAAGAATAAGTAGTAATATGGTACCCAAAGGTGGGATCCTAAAGAATATGTAGTAATATGGTACCCAAAGGTGGGATCCTAAAGAATATGTAGTAATATGGTACCTAATTGTGGGATTCTAAGTTAAGAATTTCCTTTACGTATATAGATGTGTATGTATGTATGTATAAAGGTATGTATGAGTGTATGCATGTATGTAAAGATGTAAGAAAGGTATGTACGTATGTAGATGTGAACGTACGTATGTATAAAGATATGTATGAGTGTATGCATGAATGTAGAGATGTAGGAAAGGTATGTATGTATGTATGTAATTGTGTATGTATGTATGTGTAAAGACATGTATGAGTGTATGCAAGTATGTAAAGTTGGAGGAAAGATATGTATGTATGTAGATGTGAATGTATGTTTGTATGTAAGTATGTATATAAGCATGATTTAGACACGTTGAGTGTTAACGTTTTAATGGTGTACCTTGAGAATGAAAGGTAATGCAGGTACATTACTGAAGCCTCACCAGGGAATGGATACGCAGATGTAATGCTTAAAGTTTGAAAAATGACGAACAGTCAAGTGTTTGTGAATGAATCTTGTTTATATAATGTGTGCTAATGTATGAATGAATGTGGTGAGTGCAGGTTGTACGAGTCACGAGGATCTTCAAGGATTAGAGATCGAGGATCGAGTCACAAGACAGATTGTACGGAAATGTTGGTGTTGAAATTTAGAAAAAACATGTCATGCATTTAATTGTAAATGAGTCAATTGATGACTTCATGTGAAAAGGTTGTATTAAAATGAAGTTTTAAGTAAGTCAAGGTAATTATAAGGAAAGAAAGTTTATGGCTTGAACTTCCGCTGCGACTTTTAGTCAAATACGCATTAGGGTCTTACAAGTTGGTATCAGAGCCCTGGTTTGAGGGAATCAAGTACGAGAAGGTAAGTACTTGAACTCAAACTTGTGTGCTCTTGAGATAAGAAATCCGTACAATCCAAGACTCGATCAAGATCCAAAGGTAAAGGGTTGATGAAAGTATGCATTTATGTATACGTATAACAAAACTGACGGTTTTGTATGTGCAAGGTAAGCATAAGTGTTGGAAGAGGATGATCCGTGAATGCAGCCTAGAATGAATACTAAGGTAGGCAAAGAGGTAATGAGACAAGTAGGCAAATGAGCCCAGGTATGTGAATTTAATGTAAGGATGTAAGCAATGGTAAAGTCCATTAAAGGAAGGAAAAGTTTTAAATGAAAGACAAGGATTGTATGTAATGAGGTACTGAAAGTGATACACGCGCCGAAACCTAAGTCTACGGACATAAGGTGACAATTACATGAAGGCACGAAACTACTATGTGGATTGTGTACCTGGCCAGTACACGAGAAACGTATGACGTTCGTGAGATTATGATAATTGTTACAGGTATGTCCGGTAGAGTTGAGTAGCAGGCGGGCGTGTGGGGGAAAATGGGAATTAAGACTCTCGGGAAGTTGAGAGTACTATGTAGGAATGAAAAGTATGAGTGATAAAAAAAAATGAAGAATGTTGAATCCGTAAGAAGGTACGGATCAACAAGATATGAATGATATGTATGAATGAAATGTTTGAATCCACGAGATGGATTCAAGGAATGCAATGTATGAATGAAATGATTTGAATCCATGAGACGGATTCAAGGAAAGAAAGATATGAATAATATGTCTGAATCCGGGAGATGGATTCAGGGAATGAAAGTTATGAATGCAATGTTTGAATCCGTGAGACGGATTCAAGGATGAAAGGCATGAATGATATGTTTGAATCCGTGAGACGGATTCAAGGTATGAAATGCATGAAGAGAATGTTCGAAACCGCTAGACGGATTCAAAACATAGAAATAATGAAAGGTATGGATGCTATGATTGCGTCCGAAGGACGGATTTAAAATATAAAAAGGGATGAAATTAATCCACATCACAATGTGTCGACAGTTTGACCATGGTTGTGTCAAACGAGTCATACGGATAAATGTAAAGTAATAAACAAAAGAATGATCGTAATGGGCATGCAAACCTAAATTTTAAAGCGAAAGAAAGAAGTTCGAACAAGTTATGTGTTAAATATGTTAGTAATGGACTCTTAGGAGTCATAATGAATGACGGGCTACGACTCGGACAATAATTTAAGTATGAATGAGAAGGGTGAGTTTTGTTAAGAATACCAAAATGATGTAATGGATGTCCTTGTAGGTAAACATGAAGGGAAAGACGTACGAATGTGTACCTCTTTACATCTACGGTAAGTAAGAAATGTCAGTTTGACCTTGAAACGTCAAACTGCAAAGGTCGACAAAATAAGTAACCAAAATAAAGAATTGCATGTAAGGAATGAAGTGTGGAAAATGTTATAGCATGTGCGTAGGAAATTGTAAAGAATTATAGGTGAGTAATCACCTAGTTTAATGAATGCTTGAATGAAATGTGCTAACCGCTAAAATTGTAGATGATAATGTTAGAAACTCTTGATGTGATGAAACCAACCGAATTGGTGGAAGGATGTGCACGGGCGAAAGCGCATTACGCGGATGAATGAAATCTAGCCTGGTATGGCTAGTACTCGTGAAGAATGCGGATCGATCTGGGTTACGGATCGTCGATTGATGATATGAGATGAGGTCAGTAAAAAGTTTAACTTATGTTAGATAAGTATGAATTGGTTAATTGGGTACGACCTACGAAATGAATGATGGAATGGGTATGGTATAGTATGGGAAGTTTGATTTTTTTTTTCAGTTGACATAAGAAGAAAACTATGTCATCAAGAAGCGAATCTCAAAGGTTTTGAGTGAAAAGTTCGAGTATTGGTTAAAATCTCATGAAATGAATTGCACGACACGTATGCTTATGCAAAATAAGTAAGGCACGAAATGAGAGGTATAGTAATGTAGAACGAATGAGGCAAGTTGAAGGTAACGTAAGGATATGTAAGGTACGAATGACTATAGAAAAGTAGAATGATGCTAACTATGGAGTTAAGCATGTAGGTGTAACTATGAAGTAGTAGTTTTGTTGTGATAACAAAACAAGAGTTGAATGTTATAGAATGTGTGTATGAAATGTAATCTTAAAAGACAAGATGAAAGTATTAGATCCGTTATAAACAAATCCTACGAATGAACGTATTATCACAAGCTTGAAGAAGTATGTATATTGACCTATTAAAAACGGGTCAAGGGAAATGAAAATGTTATGTGAAGGTATGGTGTGAAAAATATGGACTTATTATAAAAAAAGTCAATAGTATGAATAAATATGAACTGAGATAGGATGATTACATATAATTATGATATGACTATGAAGTCAAACATAGATGTGTGTGTGTAAGAGGAAATGAGAAAGGTTTCGGGGACGAAACCTTATTTAAGGGGGGTAGACTTGTAACACCCCAAAACCCGAATGTTTATATTCGTTAAATGTTATGATCGGGTACATCAAGAAATAAATAACTAGGTTATTCGTCCTAGTTAAAAGTATGGTAGAAACAAATAAGGAATGAAAGTTGTGTCAATTCTAATTAGTGAGAAAACTTGAGGGACCAAAACGGTTAGGATGGAAAGATGGGTTTTATTTATGAAAATCAACACACACAAACACACACATTCGTGTGTTCTAGAAAGGAGCAGGAGCTCTCATGAGAGCTCAAGAAACCCTAAACGTGAAGAATCATCAAATCGAAGGGCAAATCAAGGTCTAAATTCATGAATGAACACGGATTAATGATCACCTTCACAAGGGGATTGTAAGGTATGTCTTAAAAGTTAGATTGGTGATCTTTCACGAAGTGGGTTATGATGTAAATTGCGAATTTGTATGAAATTGTGAATGGGTGTGTGTTAGAATCATCATATTGAACATGGGTTATGCATGATTTAGGTTAATTTGATGTTTAGAGGTGAAACCCATTTGTTTTGGTAAGGATGATGACTTGAATGATCACCCAAGTCCAATCCTTGTTCACATCTTGTTGTGTTATGGTGTATGTAATGCGTTCTTGTTAGGTAGATTGAATGTGATATGAATTTGTTGATGTTTTTGTGTTAATTGATGAATGAAAGCATGAAGTAGGAAGTAAAGCATGAAACACTTGTACATTATGCATAAATTGTGGCATGCACACCAAGTGTTTGATGAAATGCCTAGGTGGGATTAATAGATGAAATGGTATGCAAGTAATGGATGAAATCGTATAATATGGGGATATGATGTATTTGATGATAAATAAACATGAGAAATCTATTTTTATATGGAATTCATGTAGGATTTGGTTGGCCATGTTATTTAGTAAAAGTATGCATTAGAATATTGTACTCTATGTTGGAGTGGTATGATGTTTACTACATGTTTGAATAATTGCTTAATCAAAATTGATAAGTAAAAGTACACTAAATGTGAAGCATATGAGATCATTAGAATAGGATGAAGTTAGAATGATGTTGGGTTGTTAAGCATAGGTCATGGTGTTAGTTGTAGAATTATGTTACTAGAATGAACGGAATTAAATATGTTTGGTATGTGCATATAACTAGATGATCATGTGGTTGTATGCTTATTGCATCGTGAGTATGAAATGTATATAGTGTCATTAGTATAGTCTACTATAATGACATGGATGTATGAGGTTAAGTCGAAAGTTCATATGATAAATGGTTGACTTTTTGAAAGTCAACTGTGCATAAGTAGCAATGTTGGACTTTTGTCACAATTGTGATATTATAGAAAGTCATATGATGCGTGTTATATCCATACGTGTTATATGTGATGACACGATGAATTGTATGAGTTTGAAAGATTAACTTGTGGAAATATGCCTTATGCTTGTTAGAATTGACTAATGAAAGTCAAATGTGAAACATGAATTTGATATGATTGTTAATATGTACAATCATGTATGCTAACAAGAATGTGAATGCGATGACATGAAAGTATAGGGATCATGTCAAGATGGATGGAAGCATGGAAGGTTAACGGGTCAAAAGAGGCGAGGAAACGGATGCGAATACGAACACTAAAGGTAAGTGATTTCCGTAATCACTTCGTAGTACAAGTAAGTAATAAAGTGTTGTTATGAATTAAATATGATGTTTGAGGTCAAATATGCGTTAAGGTCTTTCGTCGTAAATGATGGGTTTAAGGTTGACCAAAATGCCCATGATGGGTATTTTGGGGTAAACGAACTTAAAAGTGGTTTAGAAGCAAGTTATTCGATTAGAGTAATGTTTTGGGCAGGTATGGAAGTGGGGATGATGATTTGGTCAGTCATAGACCAATTAATGCGCGAATACCCTTAACGGGTCAAATAGTTAGAAAATAGTTAAGTCGAATGTATGTAAGTTAAGGATTTCCGTAATCCGGAGGTAAGATTTTATGTTCATATGATAGAATGTGAATTTACAAGCATGTAGGAAGAAACGGGAGGTCAAACGGGTAAACGGTTCAAAAGTTACGTGCGTTTTAGTGCGTACGGACGACGAAACGAACCTGCAGAAAACTGCAAAAAACTAGAGGGCGTCGCTGACGGGTAGGGGTACCCAAAGGTGGGATCCTAAAGAATATGTAGTAATATGGTACCCAAAGGTGGGATCCTAAAGAATATGTAGTAATATGGTACCCAAAGGTGGGATCCTAAAGAATATGTAGTAATATGGTACCCAAAGGTGGGATCCTAAAGAATAAGTAGTAATATGGTACCCAAAGGTGGGATCCTAAAGAATAAGTAGTAATATGGTACCCAAAGGTGGGATCCTAAAGAATATGTAGTAATATGGTACCCAAAGGTGGGATCCTAAAGAATATGTAGTAATATGGTACCCAAAGGTGGGATCCTAAAGAATAAGTAGTAATATGGTACCCAAAGGTGGGATCCTAAAGAATAAGTAGTAATATGGTACCCAAAGGTGGGATCCTAAAGAATATGTAGTAATATGGTACCCAAAGGTGGGATCCTAAAGAATATGTAGTAATATGGTACCCAAAGGTGGGATCCTAAAGAATAAGTAGTAATATGGTACCCAAAGGTGGGATCCTAAAGAATATGTAGTAATATGGTACCCAAAGGTGGGATCCTAAAGAATAAGTAGTAATATGGTACCCAAAGGTGGGATCCTAAAGAATATGTAGTAATATGGTACCCAAAGGTGGGATCCTAAAGAATATGTAGTAATATGGTACCTAATTGTGGGATTCTAAGTTAAGAATTTCCTTTACGTATATAGATGTGTATGTATGTATGTATAAAGGTATGTATGAGTGTATGCATGTATGTAAAGATGTAAGAAAGGTATGTACGTATGTAGATGTGAACGTACGTATGTATAAAGATATGTATGAGTGTATGCATGAATGTAGAGATGTAGGAAAGGTATGTATGTATGTATGTAATTGTGTATGTATGTATGTGTAAAGACATGTATGAGTGTATGCAAGTATGTAAAGTTGGAGGAAAGATATGTATGTATGTAGATGTGAATGTATGTTTGTATGTAAGTATGTATATAAGCATGATTTAGACACGTTGAGTGTTAACGTTTTAATGGTGTACCTTGAGAATGAAAGGTAATGCAGGTACATTACTGAAGCCTCACCAGGGAATGGATACGCAGATGTAATGCTTAAAGTTTGAAAAATGACGAACAGTGAAGTGTTTGTGAATGAATCTTGTTTATATAATGTGTGCTAATGTATGAATGAATGTGGTGAGTGCAGGTTGTACGAGTCACGAGGATCTTCAAGGATTAGAGATCGAGGATCGAGTCACAAGACAGATTGTACGGAAACGTTGGTGTTGAAATTTAGAAAAACCATGTCATGCATTTAATTGTAAATGAGTCAATTGATGACTTCATGTGAAAAGGTTGTATTAAAATGAAGTTTTAAGTAAGTCAAGGTAATTATAAGGAAAGAAAGTTTATGGCTTGAACTTCCGCTGCGACTTTTAGCCAAATACGCATTAGGGTCTTACAACTATGCGATATGATTTCCGTATGATACTGTTGAACAGCAAGAACCTGTAAACCCTAATTGAACGTCAACACTTATCTTGAATTTATGTACATCATATCCTAGGTCGTGTGTAACGGACTTAGACAATTTGATAAACCCTAGAGCATAGCATACCGAGCAAACCAAGGTGAGTTCACACCCTTACTAAGGCATGGGATTCCCAAGGGCTTGGGAATGGGATTGATGGAATAAGATTGAATAGATTCGTACTGACGCTAATACTAGACTACCATACCACTGTCCTCGGTTGTGCAGGACACATACTTATGCTATTCACTGTCCTCGGTTGTG
This sequence comes from Helianthus annuus, assembly GCF_002127325.2. Classification (NCBI taxonomy): domain Eukaryota; kingdom Viridiplantae; phylum Streptophyta; class Magnoliopsida; order Asterales; family Asteraceae; genus Helianthus; species Helianthus annuus. Next base: position 169,730,451 of record NC_035441.2, on the reverse strand, counting down.
CAGGACACATACTTACAATCTACGTAGACTTATACTTACTACTATCCTCGGTTGTGAAGGATACCTATACTTATTACTATACTCGGATGTGAAGGATACTTATACTTATTACTATCCTCGGATGTGAAGGATGCTTATACTTATTACTATCCTCGGATGTGAAGGATACTTATACTTATTACTATCCTCGGATGTGAAGGATACTTATGCTTATTACTATCCTCGGTTGTGAAGGATACTTATGGTTACGAGTAGTCTAGTGGTTATACAACATGGGAAGCCCCCACCAATAGAACGTACTAACGGCCCAGTAGAGCCACCTGTTACAAACGAACTTACTATTACGCATTTACTTTCTGTGAACTCGCTCAACTAGTTGTTGATCCTCTGTTACATGCCTTGCAGGTCGTTAGGTATATGGAGCTTGCACATGGAGGAGCGGGTCGTTGTGGGCTTGGATCGTGATTATCCTGTTAAACACTTTTGAGATTTGATACTTGTTTACGATGGGTTTTATTTATACGCTTCCGCTAAACAAAGATAACTTTCTTATGATTTGGAACACCTTTCATATGGATTTGGTTTGGTTTAAATGACAATTACTTTTATTATATGTATTGTTCTGTATGATTGGTGGCTTGATCCTGGTCAGTCACGCTCCCAAGCGGTGATACTCCGCAGGTGGATTTTGGGGGTGTGACAGATTGGTATCAGAGCCATTGGTTATAGAGAACTTGGTTTTAATATGGGAAAACGTTTTTATTAAAACCAGACTATAACCAGAACAGTGCTCTCAACGATCCACAACGACGCTTCGCTCCACGTGCAAGACTCGACATCCTAGGTAATAAGGTTTATGTTTATTACCTGCTTGCTAGAATTGCATAGAACTTTGCTCGAAGTATGCTTACATTACTTTGCTCACTACTTGTTACTGCTTGAGAACACCTATGTGCTTACACTCTTCTGTCATCGCACTACTCGCGAACCATTCATACTTATGCTACCTTTACTGTTCGATCATGTCTGGACATGTTAACATGACTCAAGCCCAGTTGACGGCTCTCATTAACGAACAAGTTGCTGCGGCGCTTGCAGCCGCACACGCAGGAGGTATAACCTGCTATTCCAAACCTATCCTAGGATGTTAGATCCTACTCTCGTGACCCAACTCTCGCGCTTAACCTTGACCTATCTTTCTCGCGCAACGGGTCAGAACACACAGCAACCTGTCTGCACATTCAAGAACTTCATGGACTGTCGTCCAAGCACATTCAGTGGCACAGAAGTAGCAGTGGGACTACTCCATTGGGTGGGGAAGCTCGAGTCTGTATTCGAGATGTGTGAATGCCCTGAGGCTCGCAGGGTCAAGTACGCCACTGGTACTTTGGAAGGAATCGCGCTAACCTGGTGGAACGCGCAAGTACAGGTACTAGGGTTAACAGCTGCTAACGCCACCCCATGGAAAGAATTCAAAGAACGCATTAAAAGGGAATACTGCACGCGTGATGACATCCACAAGTTGGAAGTGGAGCTTTACCATTTGAAAATGACGGGGTCAGAAATTGAAGTTTATGCGAAACGGCCGAACGAACTGGCCATCTTGTGTCCAACCATGGTGGACCCTCCAAACAAGCGTATCGAATTGTACCTCAAGGGTCTAGCCTCAGAGATTCAGAGCCATGCTACATCGGCTAACCTCGACAATATCCAAGACATTCAGCGTCTTGCTCATCGCCTCACGGATCAGGCAGTGGAACAGAGCAGGCTGCCTAGTTGTATCAGCACTATTACTACCGCTACCACTTCTGCTACTCCCGCTACTCCTAGTGACAACAAGCGGAAATGGGATGCGTATTCCAGCAAGGGTTCTGGTACCGTTCAGTCTCAAGCCCAGCAACAGCGCAAGAATAGTGATCAACAGAGCCCGAGTCAGCCAACTTCTGGTGGTCAGGGGCAGGGTGGATATCGGGGAATTCACCCAATGTGTAACAAATGCAACAGACACCACGGTGGTTAGTGCAACGAGGGACGTTGCCAGAGGAGCCTCAAGATGGGCCATGAAGCTAAGGATTCAGGAGCCCACGTCCTGCAAATCAGATTCGCCAGCAACAACAACAAGCAGAAATCCCATGCAATGAAAAGATTGTTCACATTCCTCGTTCTGGCCAAGAACCTCTCGAAGTTCAAGGCGACAAGAGTAGTGCTGTGGTTGGCATCACCTCTTCCTTGAAGGCTCAGAAATGTTTGCGGAAGGGTCACACCGCAATTTTGGCTCTCGCTACTGATGTATCAACGAAAGAAAAGAAGTTGGAAGACCATCCAGTTGTACGCGACTTTCCTCAGGTGTTTCCTGAAGATTTACCTGGTCTACCGCCTCATCGTCAGGCCAAATTTCAAATCGAGCTCGCTCCAGGAGCAGCACCAATAGCCCGCGCACCATATCGTTTAGCTCCAACCGAACTGGAAGAACTGTCTAAGCAGCTACAAGAGCTCTTGGAAAAGGGCTTTATTCGTCCAAGCTCCTCGCCTTGGGGAGCTCCAGTGTTATTTGTGAAGAAGAAAGACGGTACGTTCAGAATGTGCATCGACTACCGTGAACTCAACAAGGTGACGGTGAAGAACCGTTATCCTCTTCCTCGTATTGACGACTTATTCGACCAGTTGCAAGGGTCGAGTTACTATTCCAAGATTGATTTAAGGTCAGGGTATCATCAGCTGAGAGTCCGGGATGAGGACGTCTCCAAAACGGCATTCAGAACTCGCTACGGCCATTACGAGTTTCTGGTCATGCCATTCGGGCTTACGAACGCGCCTGCAGTTTTCATGGATCTTATGAACATGGTGTGCAAACCTTACCTAGACAAGTTCGTCATTGTTTTCATCGACGACATTCTGATCTACTCCATGAGTCAGGAGGAACACGAGCAGCACTTACGTCTTATCTTGGAACTTCTTCGAAAGGAACAACTGTACGCCAAGTTTTCAAAATGCGACTACTGGCTTCGTGAAGTCCACTTCTTAGGCCATGTGGTGAACAGGGATGGGATTCATGTCGATCCATCCAAGGTAGATTCGATCAGAAACTGGCCTGCACCGCGTACACCAACGGAAATACGCCAATTCTTGGGTTTGGCGGGGTACTACAGACGATTCATCAAAGACTTTTCCAAGATCGCACAGCCGCTTACAATGTTAACACAGAAAGGTGTTACCTATCATTGGGGTAATACACAGGAAACGGCTTTTCAGTACCTGAAGGATAGACTCTGCAGCGCACCTATTCTCTCATTGCCAGGAGGCACGGATGATTTTGTGGTTTATTGTGACGCATCGATACAGGGGCTTGGTTGTGTATTGATGCAACGGGATAAAGTTATTGCCTACGCTTCTCGTCAACTCAAAGTTCACGAACGAAACTACACGACGCACGATTTAGAGCTGGGAGCTGTTGTTTTCGCGCTCAAGATATGGCGACACTACCTGTACGGTACCAGGTGCACAATTTACACCGATCACAGGAGTCTCGAGCATATTCTTAAGCAAAAGGATTTGAACATGCATCAACGAAGATGGGTTGAACTTCTGAACGATTACGAATGCGCTATTAAGTATCATCCAGGCAAAGCCAATGTAGTGGCTGACGCTCTCAGTCGAAAGGACACTCTACCTAGACGCGTACGAGCCTTGCAGCTCACTATTCAGTCCAGTCTTCCTGCACAGATACGAAATGCTCAGATGGAAGCATTAAAACCCGAAAACGTCAAAGCTGAAGCTTTACGCGGCTCAAGGCAACAAATGGAACAAAAGGAAGACAACGCCTACTATGTATCAGGGCGTATTTGGGTCCCACTATACGGCGGTTTACGAGAACTTGTGATGGATGAAGCACACAAGTCTCGCTACTCGGTACATCCAGGGTCGGATAAAATGTACCACGACATCAGAACTACATACTGGTGGCCTAGCATGAAAGCCCACATCGCTACTTACGTCGGCAAGTGTTTGACTTGTGCAAAAGTCAAAGTAGAGTATCAGAAACCAGCGGGCCTACTGCAGCAGCCCAAGATACCGCAATGGAAATGGGAAGAAATTTCCATGGATTTTGTTACAGGCCTACCCAGATCCCAGCGTGGGAATGATACCATATGGGTGATCGTGAATCGACTCACCAAGTCTGCACACTTCCTGGCTATAAAGGAAACGGATAAGTTCTCCACTCTCGCAGACGTTTATCTTAAAGAAGTTGTTTCGAGCCACGGGGTGCCCACCTCCATCATTTCGGATCGGGATGCACGATTCATGTCCGAACTATGGCAAGCGATGCACAAAGCGTTTGGCTCTCGTTTAGACATGAGCACAGCATATCACCCTCAGACGGATGGGCAGTCTGAGTGCACGATTCAAACTCTAGAAGACATGCTTCGTGCGTGTGTTATCGATTTCGGCAACGGCTGGGAAAAGCATCTCCCTCTAGTGGAGTTTTCATACAATAACAGTTACCACACCAGCATCCAAGCCGCTCCATTCGAGGCATTGTACGGACGTAAATGCCGGTCACCTCTCTGTTGGGCAGAGGTGGGGGATAGTCAGATTACGGGTCCAGAGATTGTTGTGGACGCCACAGAAAAGATTGCACAGATACGACAACGCATGGCGGCAGCACGCGACCGTCAGAAAGCCTATGCGGATAAGCGTAAGAGGCCATTGGAATTTCAGGTCGGGGACCGGGTTTTACTTAAAGTCTCACCCTGGAAGGGTGTGGTTCGATTTGGTAAACGAGGCAAACTCAATCCACGGTATGTTGGACCGTTCGAAATCACTGAAAGAATAGGCCCAGTAGCCTACAGACTGAACCTACCAGCTGAACTCGGTGCAGTTCACAATGTATTTCACGTGTCAAATCTGAAGAAATGCCTATCAGATGAGACCCTCATAGTTCCTTTTAAGGAACTCACTATCGATGAGCGGTTGCAGTTCGTCGAGGAACCAGTTGAAATCACGGACCGGGATGTTAAGGTCCTCAAACACAAGAGAATCCCTCTTGTTCGAGTTCGTTGGAACTCCCGACGTGGCCCGAAGTACACCTGGGAACGCGAAGACCAAATGAAAGAAAAGTATCCCCAGTTATTCGGAACCAATGCAACCACTACTGAGGCTGAAGCCACTACTACTGAATTTCGGGACGAAATTCCAAATCAACGGGGGGATGATGTGACACCCCAGGAAAACCATTGAACAATACAGCCTACTTAGCTTCCTCAGTGAGTGCGTACCAAATTTCGGGACGAAATTTCTTTTAAGTTGGGGATAATGTGACAACTCGAATTTCCAAGATTTCTAGTTCGCATTTATTGCACGTTCTTGTATTATTTAGTTGATTGATTTCACAATTAGTTGCTATGGAGTTGTATATGTTTTGATACAATGAAGTGTGTTGTGTGATTTTGCATCGTTATGTGTTAATTGTGATAAACGTGTCAAATATGTAAACTTGGTGGTGGAACTATGAAATTGTTATGAGATGGTGTTCAAGTGTAAAACATGATACTTAGGGAGGTAGAGGGTAATTAGTGAAAACATAGAGATACTTAACCCTAATCCCTTTCACTAATCATTTGCACACAAAACAAAAGCACGTACTTGCAATTCTCTAATCCCCTAGCAATCATCATCACCACCATCATTTTCACAAGGCATTCATCACTTTCGATTTCTCTATTTCTCTAGAATCATTCAAGGTAATTGCTTATTGATTATTGTTTATTGATTTCCTGATTGTATCAATTCTTGGTGATTAGAATGCTTGCAAACCCTAGCTTTGCGTTGATGGTTCTGTACTTTAATTTGATTATGATTATTGTGATTATGATGATGCACTAATTGTATAACTGATCCTCTTGATGATATTGATGCATGATATGAAGAAATAATGATTGTTGTGTTGATTCTGCACTGAGAAAATGTATAATTAGGGTTTTCATGCGTATGAAAAACAAGAAACGTAACTGATTTGATTCTTTTGACTCTGTGCAATAATTGAAATTCACGCTGATTGATTAGTCTGAGTTTTTGTTATCATGTGATCCGAGTTTGTTATGATGTACCTTGCCCGAACTATGTAAACATATAGTTGTCTGAGTTTAGTAGGCTCTCCCTTTGGTCCGACCTTGTGAAAGGATTCCTCTAGTCCGAGCTTTTTAACACCTGTGTTACCCGAGTTTAGTTGATAAAAAATACCAAGGTCCGAACTTGATATGAATTGCGAAGGTCCGAGTTTCTTAAATAAAAACATGTCCGAGCTTGTTGTGCCAAACCTTGTCCGACCTTGTTCCTTATTTCATGGGCCCGAGTTTTGGGCCTTGGGCCTCTAGTCCGAGTTTGTTTTAAACAGGAAGCCCCCCCCCCCACCTTTGTCAGAGTTTGTGGGGTGCATGATGTCCAAGTTTGAGAAGCTCACATGGTCTGAGTTATCTTAGCATAAGTCCGAGCTTTTGAGGGAGTTTCATTGTCCGAGTTTAAGTGAGGTATTACCCATGTCCGAGCTTTAAGAGGTGACCCCCTTGTCCGAACTTTTGGTGGTGAGGGGTGGTTAGGTGATGGACTTGTGATGCAATTTCAAGTTAGTAATGAATGTATTGAATCCTGTATGTTAACCTCGTTAAACAACCAACCATAAGAGGCGTGTTATTGAATAACTAAAGTAGAACAAATGGCGAAAGACATTATATGAAGCATATATTATGTTACATGAACATGATAGAATGTTATTAAGTGTCACCTGGATTGCATGCTAATAATCCGAAATTCTTTGCAACGATGTATGTTAATGCTATTATTATCTGAGTTACTATCCGTATACTGTATGATACAATAACTGCATGCTACTATGCGATATGATTTCCGTATGATACTGTTGAACAGCAAGAACCTGTAAACCCTAATTGAACGTCAACACTTATCTTGAATTTATGTACATCATATCCTAGGTCGTGTGTAACGGACTTAGACAATTTGATAAACCCTAGAGCATAGCATACCGAGCAAACCAAGGTGAGTTCACACCCTTACTAAGGCATGGGATTCCCAAGGGCTTGGGAATGGGATTGATGGAATAAGATTGAATAGATTCGTACTGACGCTAATACTAGACTACCATACCACTGTCCTCGGTTGTGCAGGACACATACTTATGTTATTCACTGTCCTCGGTTGTGCAGGACACATACTTACAATCTACGTAGACTTATACTTACTACTATCCTCGGTTGTGAAGGATACCTATACTTATTACTATCCTCGGATGTGAAGGATACTTATACTTATTACTATCCTCGGATGTGAAGGATGCTTATACTTATTACTATCCTCGGATGTGAAGGATACTTATACTTATTACTATCCTCGGATGTGAAGGATACTTATGCTTATTACTATCCTCGGTTGTGAAGGATACTTATGGTTACGAGTAGTCTAGTGGTTATACAACATGGGAAGCCCCCACCAATAGAACGTACTAACGGCCCAGTAGAGCCACCTGTTACAAACGAACTTACTATTACGCATTTACTTTCTGTGAACTCGCTCAACTAGTTGTTGATCCTCTGTTACATGCCTTGCAGGTCGTTAGGTATATGGAGCTTGCACATGGAGGAGCGGGTCGTTGTGGGCTTGGATCGTGATTATCCTGTTAAACACTTTTGAGATTTGATACTTGTTTACGATGGGTTTTATTTATACGCTTCCGCTAAACAAAGATAACTTTCTTATGATTTGGAACACCTTTCATATGGATTTGGTTTGGTTTAAATGACAATTACTTTTATTATATGTATTGTTCTGTATGATTGGTGGCTTGATCCTGGTCAGTCACGCTCCCAAGCGGTGATACTCCGCAGGTGGATTTTGGGGGTGTGACAAGGCGGGGATCTTGTTTTACAGAAACAGATCGCTTACGGTCAGTTTGGTCATGGGGAGCATCAACTTTGCCTTTTTGTTTATGAAGATATGGACAATTTCGAATTATATGTCCAATTGTTCCATATTCAAAACATGATCTTCGTTCAACAAACCCCGAAGTATCATGTGATCGTCTTGCCGATGATGATAAACTTTATGATCCCGAGGTACTAGGTTTTGAACTGCTTGGTTCATTTCTTTTCTGAACAATTGCTTTCTTAACAAAATCTAAGTTAGATTTGTTTTCAAACGTTTCGATTTTGTCCGTTCCCGTCGATTTCACAAAGTTTACATTTTTGTTCTTCTTTTGATTCGGCTTCTTTTGAGCTTGAGCCGGTAATTTTCCTTTTGGCTTGGTGTGATTTTGCTGTTTTTGCACTGTTGGTAATTTCTTATTTCCAAATTGTTTTCAAACTTCGGCCTTTGGAATAGGAGGACATTGTGTTACTGTAACACGTGATCCTGTCTTTCCCAAAAACTTACTTATTAAAGATTGATTAACATTCTTAATAGGAAAATCTTTGTCGGAGTAGATCTTATCATCACCAACAAGAGTGTACAGCAAATTCACACTCTCCGACTCCTTTTCAGACGAGGACTCGATTGCAGCAGACTTTGCTGGGACAGCATCATCAGATTCATCATCAGAAGAATCAGCATCCTCAAGAGGTATGTCCTCATCTTTGATTACCGCATCAGACTTTGCTGCGACAGCATCATCAGATTCATCATCAGAAGAATCAGCATCCTCAATAATGACTGGAGGATCCTGATTCAGCTCAGCAGAAGACACACATGTTTCTGCTGATACATCTGAATCGGATGATATATCTTTCTTGTATCCGAGTCCTGTTGCAAATTCCTTAACATCTAGAGGAACAGATGGTTCAAAGAAAGTTCTATCCTCCTCGTCAGGCATTGCATCATAATTGTGTCTAACAGGTGGTGGACATTTCTTGTATCCAATGCATGTGACATCCCGTTTTTCTTTCTGAACGTCAATGATGTGATCCAACACATAGCTAGAGCTCAAATAACTGTCTAGCTTAAGCTGGATCGCCTCACTTTCAGTTTTCACACAAGCCATCTCCTTTTGCATTATCTCAAGGCGAGATATATACAAATTAATGTCAGTTTGTTTTCTGGAAACCATTTTTGTTAACTCGGTTTTATCTTTCTTTAATTTCTCAATTACCGATTTAAACTCTTTTTTATGGTTTTCGTAAAACATGTTGGCTTCAGTGCACTTTGAAAGATCCACAGTTAATTTCTGATTGTGGATGAATGTCACATCATATTTCTCTTGCAAAGCTTCGTGTTTGCTTTGCAATTCAGACCACTTATCCTTCAATGAAACATGTTTGTCTTGCAAGTCAAACAAACTAGCTTGTAAAGCATCATGTTTGCCTTGCAACTCAGACATGTTTGCTTCTAACTCAGCACACTTAGCATTTAAACTATCACAATTATCACAAATAACAGCAGTGGGTTCATCGACACATACCTGACTTGATGAACTGTTGACATTAGCCATAAAGGCTGAATGGAGAGAAGACGAAGAATAAGCAGCTTGATCCACCAAAATAGATCTTCTATCAATTCTTGCTGCAGCTTCCTCCAAAAGCTCATCAATATCTGCATCAACTGACGCACTAGATGTCTCACCCACATGATCATCACCTGAACTTGAGGATTCTTCATCTGAACTCCTACTGTAACCCGAAGAGTCTTCATCCTCAGAAGATTCATCACCATTGGCGGAAGATTCTCCACCACTGGTGTGAACTAAATCCTTAACGACTTCAGCAAAACATGCTGTTCCATCTGGAGCATCACCACTCAACTGAATTGACCAGTCACAACCTTCATCTACTTGAACCACAAGTGCCTAGTTGGCATTTGATGGTCCTGCTTGACTCTGGTTGTTGACAGGTATCAATGTACGCTCATTGTTCCTATTCTGGTTCTGCTGGTTGCCTTGATTTCTGAAGGGATTCTGATTCCCATGCTGTGCTGGCCTTGTACATTCCCTTTTGAAGTGACCCCGTTCACCACAGTTGAAGCACTTCACTGCTTGTTTATCAAACCCATACTTGGTGTCTTTCTTGCTTTCCAAGCTGGTTCTGCCCGTTCTCTCCATGAAATCTTTTGCCCTCCTAACAGCACTAGCAAAGGCCCACTTGATGTCCATCAAGTCCATCTCTTCCTTGTCAATCTGCTGATAGTCTTCCTGTGTCAGATTAATGTTCCCAATCTGACCTTCCACTAACCCACGGTACGCGCTCACTAAGGTGTTAAGCAGCTCCATGTGTTCCTTTGCTACTTCCACACTGACCTTTGAAAAGCTTGAAGTGTCGAGCCGTACTGTATTTGGCTTAGATTGCTGACCAGCAGATGATGTACTTCCATAACATGCCTGTTGTTGAGCAGGAAGTGGATTCCCATACAAGTCTGTGGTGGGAGCTGGCTTAACAGGAACTTGTATCTGATTGCCATACAAATCGGTGCTTGTGACAAACGCCGTTTGAAGTGGAGCATGTGAACCGGGTCTTGCAGACGAAGAACTGGGAGTTCCATAATACATCTCAGGATTGCATGGCACAATGGATTTTGCAGAAGAAGTACTCGAAGTTCCATAATACATTTCAGGATTTTGTGGCACTGGAACTCTTTTTGCTTTTAAGATTTCCTCCTGATCCTTGTTCTCTAAAAGCTGCACGAAGTCGTTGATGTTTGTAGTAGCCAAAACCCCGTTATACTTCAAAATCTCCAAGAAACTATTCCATTGGGGAGGCAACGCATCAGCAAACTTCTTCACCACCTCTGCTGGAGTTGTTACTACCCCAAAATTACCCAACTCAGTAAGCAAATGATTAAACCGACTTGTCATGTCTCCCAACGATTCCTTATCCATACATGTGAAGCCATCGAATTCTTTCTTGAGTAGATCGTGTCGCAGTTGACGTGTTGCTTCATTTCCTACCCCTCTGGTCTTCAATGCGTCCCACAATTTCTTTGTCATCTTGAAACTGACAAATTGATGGTAGATATCTTTGCTTAATGCCTGAGTAAGAATGGCGTATGCTTTCTTTTCCAGATCATACGTCTTTTTCTGATCTTCAGGAAGATCGGCAAACGTAGCAGTAGATGAAGCGGCAACCTCTATTGCTTGATCGAAATCTGTGGTGAAACGTATCCACAATTCTGTATTTTGACCAAGAACATATGTACGAAATCTATCAGCCCATCCTGGATATTCATTCAAGTGCATCAACTTTGGAGGTCGATTCAAACTTCCGGTTTCACTCTCGCTCAATAAGATACTTTGAATGCTAGGAGTTTGATTTGATACGAATGCCCATTGACCGGTTGATATGGCATTGGCTTGTGAAGATGTCGATACGGGAGATTCGGCCCATGAGGGAGATAAACTTGTATTTGTATACTTTCCCCTATCCGGAGCCGGAGTACCCCACCATGAGGGAGATGAACTTGTATTTCTATACTTTCCCCCATTCGGAGCCGGAGTACCCCACCAACTTGGATTCATGTTTGATCACCAAAAATGATTACCTGAAAGTCACACCTCAAACAAACAGTTAAATAACAATTACAAACCTTCTATTTAAAAAATTCCAAGTTTGTCGACGAAACAGATTTTGACAATTTGTTTGGTGAAACTGGAAATTGTTATTTTCAGTCAACGAAACAAATTGAGGTTTAATAATAGTCAACGAAATAGAAAATCCTTTTGTCTTTTTTTTTTTTTTTTTTTTTTTTTTTTTTTTTTGTTCTCGGCGAAACAAGAGGGAAATCTGGGCCCTTTTATCTTATCATATTGGCGAAAATGTTATATGGTTTTTGATAGTTGACGAAACACACAAGGCCCAACTAAGTGACAAGAGGCCCAAGAAGTTTAATGAAAAAGGCCGTAAGTTTTATTCTTGGGCCACCTTGACAAAACACAAAGGTTCTTTGGGCTTTCCACCTTGGCGAAATTAATTTTAGACTTTGTTTTCGTTGACTTTTCAAAGCAAAATGGTCTTGTGAGTTTTAAATAAATATTACGGAACAGGGCCCAAAATGTGTAAGCCCACTCCTTGACGAATCACAGATGGCTTTTGACCTTGACGAAATGAATCTGTCCTTGTTGGGCTTTCTGTTCGACGAAACAAGTTCAAGGCCCAACAAGTGTTTCGTCGATTATATTTGTTTCGCCAAAAATTTGTTTCGCTAAAAATTCTGTTTCACCAAAAATTTTGTTTCTGATTCGTTGAGTTTCTGTTTCGTCGAAAAAAATGGATTTGTGATTCGTTGAAGATGTGTTTCGTCAAAAATGGTGTCAGAGATTGGTAGACTTTTCAACCCTTATCCTGTTCTGACACAACAGACCCACTTTCGGCTCAAGACATATCCATCTCACCAAACAAGTAAGGTTTGGATTATTTTAATCCTTTTTCAACTTCCAACACACAAACACTTTCACAAGTGATATTTCAAAGATCTAAAAGTAGTTTTAACGAAGAACACTTTGAATGACACAAGAACACAATGAACTTTCCGGTAAAACTATGAGTTTTCCGGTGACCCGAAACTATCCGAAACGTGATTTTGCTTGCAATGTTTAATAAAAACCCATAACTAACATGTAAACACGAAAAATAACAAGGTTTTTAACCAAACACAAAGCAAAACAACAAGACTTAACCAGATTTTAAGATGTTTTTCCAGAAAAATATGAATTTTAAAAACCGAAAAACAAACCAAGAACACACTCGGTTTTAACAAGGAGAAGAGCCAAGGCTCTGATACCTCTTGTAGGTCCGGCTAGGAGGATCTAGTCGCCTAATCCTTGTGTACAAACCAACCCGGTTGTGCGGAATCCAACCGGAAAGGCAAACCGAGATAGAACACGCAAATACACGACACGCAACATTCACCGATTAACATCTCTGTATTAATACGTATGAAAGGTTCGGTTACAAAGCAATGTTTACAAATATGTTTTGCAAACTCTCTCAAACTCTCGTGTGTGTGTGTGTGTTTGCTCTTTGTGTGCTATCCTGTGTTCTCCTCTTGGTCTAAGACTAGTGACAGTCTATTTATACACACAGACACAAACGAAACAGACTGAACTTGGCCAAACACAACCATGCTCGACGAAACAGGGACCTTGTCGACGAAACTGATGTGTTTCGTCGACTCCTTTATGTTTCGCCGAGATTGGGCTTTTGCTCAAATTGATGAAGCCCATGCTGCATTCTGATTGGCCCAAGTGAAGGTTCTGACCCATGAAGAAAGCTGATTGGCCCAAAGTTCATTTCACATGCATGTAGATATAGCATTTCTTCATTAACTTGTATTAAGTCAACATGTGACATCAAGTGACATCATCATGACATCATATGTCATGGTGATGTGGCGCCTCGGGAATGCTCGCGGCTCTCCGTGCTTCGCGTGTCGAACTCTGGGGCACACGACGGAGGAATGTCGTGACGTCGGGCTTGAGCCGAACCTAACCGAGTCGAACCGAGCCAAGTCGAACCGAGTCGAGTCGCGTCCACATATATGTATCAACAACTAGTGATATAATTCTATCACTCACAATATCCAATCATGTTTTGCCATGTCCTCAACCATTTTTTCATCAATCACAACCTTTTTTGGTGGCAATGGTCATCACTCACCACCACACCAACAATTTACCCCCAACCAACAATTATAATCACAAAATAAAACCTTCACGCGTTAAGAAAATAACGGAATTTGAATATATGCATGTTATCACGCGTTGAGTTTGCAGGTGGCGGTGGAAGTTTTGTGTTTTCCACGCGTGATAAATGGCTATCACGGTGGATTAACTTGCCACCCCGCCTCCCCTAAAAAAGAGAACAAGAACGTTTAGAACAATTTTCTCTTCATATGTATCAAAATGCAGGTACATACGCAGATAGGATTAAACAACTACCTAATATGATGGAGATCATGCATGCAGTAACAAGGGAAACATTTAAACAAATGGAACATGGATGTTATGTGAGTATTGATATGTCAAAGCAGAAATGTTACACTAAGTAGTGTAATAAGATTTTGGTACAAAAATGTATTAGTCTTGATTATTAAATTTTGCATCGGTTGTGAATGTTTGATATGCATTGATAAGATATTGGTCTTCTAATTGTATACTAAACAATTACAGGTTGCTCGTGATACCTACTTACCTAATATGTTACCTAATATAAAGGCCTTTTATGAACAAAAACATTTAAAATACTAAGATATAATAAATAAATGTATGATACAAACAAATCATGATGTTGTCAATCTCTTTAGATTATAATATAAGTTGTAAGAATTTGCCTAGATATAATAAATAAGGGTTAGAATATAATAGGAAGTTTATCTGGCTAAAAAGTCTAGTAAGTAATTTTGATCATCCATTTAGTTAATCAAGTTCTAAGATTAAATGAGGGAAATTGAAGAGAAGAAAAGAGGCGCGTGGGTTTGCTTAGGGGCATTCTAGTCAATCCAAGGCAATAGTTTCTCTCTCCTCCAATTCCCTCCCATTTTTTAAACGTTAATAACTCTTTCATACGACATTATTTTTTTTATAAAAATTGCACCAAAAAAACGAGTGTTTTTTAATCTTTAAAACGAGTATACTATTGCTATATTTTCGAAAAAAAAAATTTAAAACCCAGTTGCGTAAAACGCAATGGAAAAAACCCAGTTGCGTAAAACGCAATAAAAACACAAAGAAATGGCCAGAAGGACGCTTCCGATGCTGGGAGGACCTTACAAGGACGCAGGAAGGTGACAATTTTGCAAATGCACTTGGTCAAGAGACATTTTGGTAATTTTCCCAAAATATATCCAACCATCTCAAAAACCTTTCAACCCCTTCAAAAAGTGGCCACAAACCTGAATAACCGACGTGGTAACATTTTTTTCAGTTGCGAAACCACCTCTAGTTGTCAAACCAGAAAACCCTCCTGTGGTCAAATCGGACAACGTTCTGGTGGTCGAAGCAGACAGTGCTCCAATTATAGAAGATGGCCAAGTCGATGATGAGGAAGATTATGCATGCACAACATTAATGTGGTACTGACGTGACTGTTTCCATAGGAATGGAACGTGGAACCACTCCCCATAAAGAATTTGTACCTCATAAGGGGGGAGGGGGTGGTCACTAGTGATATAATTCTATCACTCACAATATCCAATCATGTTTCGCCATGTCATCAACCATTTTTTCATCACTCACAACCTTTTTTGGTGGCAATGGTCATCACTCACCACCAAACCCAACAATTTCCCCCCAACCAACAATTATACTCACAAAAAAAATTTCTAAAACGCAATGAACCAAAAACACAAAGAAATGTCTTATTTTTAAAACGCAATGGCCAGAAAACACAAAGAAATGTCTTATTTCTAAAACGCAATAGCCTAAAAACACAAAAGAAAGTGTACTTTCTAAAACGCAATGGACTGAAAACACATAAAAATGTGTTTTACCTAAAACGCAATGCACCAAAAACACAAAGAAATGTCTTATTTCTAAAATGCAATGGCCAGAAAACACTTAAAATGTCTGTTTTCTAAAACGCAATGGACTGAAAACACATAAAAATGTGTTTTACCTAAAACGCAATGCACAAAAAACACAAAGAAATGTTTTATTTATAAAACGCAATGGCCAGAAAACACTTAAAAATGTCTCATTTCTAAAACGCAATGGCCTAAGAAAACAAAAGAAAGTGTTCTCTCTAAAACGCAATGGACTGAAAACACCTAAAAATGTGTTTTAACTAAAACGCAATGACTAAAAACACTTCAAAAATGTGTTTTACCTAAAACGCAATGACTAAAAACAGTTAAAAAATGTGTTTTCTCTAAAGCGCAATGGCCAGAAAACACATAAAACTCTCTTATTTCTAAAACGCAATGGACCAATTTCAGGAAAATTATCTGAATTGTCTGAATTGTCTACGAATTACTGTCTTCGAAATGAGCCAATTTCTGGAAAATTAAATTTTCTCTGCCCCTTGGACCCCGCCAGGGGCTGCCGCCCATGGGACCCTGCTACCAGGGGCGCTGCCCCCGGACCCTCGCCAAGATCGTAAAAAGCATTGACTAAATCAAAAACCCAGATAATAAAAATGAAATTAAAGAATTTCTTACGTGGATCGAAGTCGGGTTTTTCAACGATTGACGAAATTTGAATGATTGAAACAATTATCAGAGATCGAATCGAACGGATCGAGTGATTATCTTAAAAATCACCGGAAAAAATGAGATTTTGTATGAAATTAAACTGGGGTTTCTTAAAAAAAAGCTGAAGAAACATGTTGATCGGGTGTTTGAATCATTGATTGGTGACGAAAATCGCACTATAATGTAGTGATTATTGAGATAGAAAGTGAAGAAATGGTTGAAGATGGTGGGTTTTTGAAAATGGTAGGTTTTGATGTTACTGGGAAGAAGAAGAAAGAAGAAAATGACAAGATTGACTAAAATACCCTTCCTGTTTATTTTAAATTTTGTCACATGTCCTAATCCTATTGCTTCCTATACTTCCTAGGCAAAATAAACTTCCTATTTGATCCTCACCCTAATAAATAAATCTAGGATGCAAACAAATCATGATATTGTCAATTATTTTAGATTATAAGTTGTGAGAGCGCGCCTTGATCAAACAAACCATGAAGGTAGGCCCCTCTTGACCATCCTCGACAGCCTTAGAAAACTAGAAAAATATCTTAAATTATAGCTCAAAATTAAACAACTCAAGAGCATCATTGTTTTTATGATGGTTGTAAAAATCTTGACTAACCTAGTCTTTGATTAGTTGTTGATTAATTGGTAGTTAAAGGTTCACCGAATATTTTTTATCTAATCAGTAGACAGTCAATAATGCTCAAATCCAGTCTTAATGAGCAAAAAATCAGTGGCAGTCTTGCGATTCCGGACAGATTCTTGACAAAAACTTGTAAATTCTGACAATTAATCCTATCTACTTAAAAGTATGGGTCAAAACAAGTGTTAAAACATGTCTACTTAAAAAATACATATAATAATGTGTGTATAAGCATATAAAACTGAAAATTACATATAAAATCTCAATCAAATTAATCCTGATTAGTCATGATTAATCGCTAGTCGGTACCCACCCAGCCGACTAACGCCTAATGATTCTTACTGAAGGATTAATCTTGATGTAGGAAGGAGTAATTAAATAGTTAGAGATCATTATTAGTTTAAAGTATTATGTTTATCTAGTTACTTTATTAATTGGTTAACAAGTATTAGAGTTGGTATTGGTTTAGGATAGCTTGTTTAGCAAGTAATTAGTTTAGTATAAATAGATGGATTAGGTTATGTAATTAGTTGGATGTTTTGCTTTGTTCTTTAATAATATATAAAAGAGTCTTGAGGAGTTCTCACAAAATCGTTGTGTTGCTGCATTTTTGATCCAGTTGATTCTAACAATTGGTATCAGAGCGTGTAACGATCAAGGGGGAGCAAGAAGAATCAAAGAAAATCAACCCGGGGAACTCGAAAACCTTCGTGGATTGACAGAGAGAAGAAGACTCGAAATCTGAGTGAATCGAGCAGAGACGAAGACTCGAAATCTGAGTGAATCGAGCAGAGACGAAGACTCGAAATCTGAGTGAATCGAGCAGAGCGGTCGAAATCTAAGTGAATTGACGGAGAGGTGTGAAGGTAGGTAACAATCTTAGAGAGAGCAATCAAAGAAAAACAACTACTGTGTGTGGCGGAGATTCTTTTTTGAGTTTGACGAGGACGGCGAAATCAATCCTCATAAGTCGGTGATAAACCAAGGTGTTTGAAATTGTTGTTGGTGTGAGTTTCTTGCCGCTCACGTAAGTATAAAAAGAGGAATAATAGTGGGATTCTATTATGGAAGTAAAAGTAAAAGATAAGGAGGTTGTGGTCTTTTGGTCAATTTGAAGGAAAAAACTAAAAAAACAAAAGCAACATAAAGTTTAGAATCCAAGGTGTTATTATTTGGTTTGTTATTTTATTTTAATTGTTTTGAAAGAAAGCTACTTTTTTGAAACACATAATGGAAGAACAAGCGGTGTGATTTTAGTGTGGTTTTCAACAATCGATCAAAGTAAAAAAGGTGACAAAGATGGCAGGAGAACAACCAGTTAATACAGGGATTGTTCAAGTACGAGAAAACAACAATACCTCGTTTCAAGTTCCACAATTGACATCAAAGAATTACAACACTTGGTCTATCTTGATGGAGTCGGTATTAGACGCTCAAGGACTTTGGGAGGTGATTGATCCGGTAACAGGTGATGCCGTGGATGAGAAGAAAAACAAAGTTGCTAAGGCGGTTATTTTTCAAGCGCTACCGGAAGACATACTTTTACAAGTTGCTAAAAACCGAAGTGCGAAAGATATTTGGGAAGCTTTACGAGTAAGATTTCTTGGCGCTGACAGGGTTCAAAAGGCTCGATTGGCTACGTTAAGGAGAGAATTCGAGCAACTTTGAATAAAAGAGACAGATTCTATAGAAAACTTTGCTGGAAAGATAAGCGGATTTGTTTCAAGGTATAGCAGTCTTGGGTCAAGTCTTGATGATGAAGCAATAGTTCGAAAGTTGTTAGATTATGTACAAAAGAAGTATCTTCAAATTGTTGCTTCTATTGAGCAGTATTCGGATATCGAGAGCATGCCATTTGAAGAAGCAATAAACAGGTTGAAGGCCTATGAGACGAGTGATAATGATCAAAGTAAGGTATTATTATCTAAAACCGATGGTCAAGAAAAGAATGAAGAGACTGGTTGTAAGTGTTGTGGACGAGGATGGTCTAGCTAAAGTGATCATGGAAGAGATCATGGTTGTGGTCGAGGAGAACGATACCAAAGGGATAAAAGGTTTATTGTATGTTATAATTGTCAAGAAAAAGGTCATTATGCAAGTGAATGTCCTAAGAAGGAGTCAAAGGAAGAAGTAGCAAACTTGGCTGAAGAGTATGACCCATCACTATTTTGAAGAATAATGTGTCCATATCAAGATTAAGGGGGTGAATGAAGGATTAATCTTGATATAGGAAGGAGTAATTAGATAGTTAGAGATCATTATTAGTTTAAGTATTATGTTTATCTAGTTACTTTATTTATTGGTTAACAAGTATTAGAGTTGGTATTGGTTTAGGATAGCTTGTTTAGCAAGTAATTAGTTTAGTATAAATAGATGGGTTAGGTTATGTAATTACTTGGATGTTTTGCTTTGTTCTTTAATAATATATAAAAGAGTCTTGAGGAGTTCTCACAAAATCGTTGTGTTGCTGCGTTTTTGATCCAGTTGACTCCAACACTTACAACACCAGTTTTTATATGATGTAGTATTGTCTTCAAGTGAGGGCACTTTAAGAAATTAAGGGGCATTATTGTCTTTAAATGGAACCTACTTGTATAAAATTTGTCTTTAAATGGACCCATAAAATTACACTTGAGTTAAGAGTGGCAAATTTAACATTCACTCGATAATTTAAAAAATCTAATTCTAATAAAGGATTTCAAAAAATATCACATAATAATTAATATAATAATTAGTTCTGTAATAATTCTAATAGGTGTCGAACTTATAATTAAAAATCATAATGCGTTTTTATAAGATGTGTTATCAATTATATTAAGTTATTAACAATATATTTTTAGCCAAGTTTATAAAGTGTCAAGATAACATAATACCAGAAGATTATGATTATGGTAAGGGTGAAGGGGGCACCCCCTAATTGAGGTGATGTCACACCCCCAGAATCCACCTGCGGAGTATCACCGCTTGGGAGCGTGACTGACCAGGATCAAGCCACCAATCATATTGAACATGTAATTAATATTAAGTAAAATAAATGTAAACCATCCATTCAATACGATAGGTGTTCAAAACATAACCATAGTTTCAAAGTGTAGCGGAAGCATAGTAAATAAACCAACAATAGTTAATAGTTTTAAATGTCATAATAGTTCAACGTAGAAACCACGATCCTTGCCCACAACGACCCGCTTCTCCAGTGCAAGCTCCAAGTACCTAACGATCTGCAAGGCATGTAACAGAATGATCAACAAACTAGTTGAGCGAGTTCACAGTAAGTAAATGCGTAACAGTAAGTAACGGGTGGCTCTACAGGGCCAATAGTAAGTTATACAGGTGGGGGCTTCCCATGTTATGTGACCACTAGACTATTCGTGTCATCCCTGTTCTTCGTCCGAGAACAGTAGCGCGTATGGGGTGTGCGTAGGTTTTACGCACGTATCCTTCATAACCGAGGATAGAAGTAAGTAATGCGTACACGTAGGTTTTACGTGCGTGCCTGACATCCGAGGCAGTAATTGGCATGTGACCACGTAGGTGTTATCCCAACCTACGGAACCGTCCTGACATTCGAGGACCATGATAGGTGATAGTCTAGGAAAAACATATATACGTTCTTAGTCAATGATAACCTTTAACCCATTCCCACGACCCGGGAATCCCATGCCTTAGTAGGAGTGTGAACTCACCTTGGTTTGCTCGGTATGCTAGGTTATGCACTCACAAGTAATTAATCACGTCCTATTGTATGCACGTATACAAATCAGTTCATGTTCGCAATGATACGCATGCAATCTAATGTCACATAGTGCTTGATAGCCAATATCATGCATCAATCATGTATCACATAACAGTCAGTTTGCATATCGGCACAACACGTATCATTTCACATTTAATCATCAGCTAGTGTACACGAATACAAATGTTAACATTCATCACCAAGCATGGCATGCCAAATAAATCAAGCATACATTCCATCATTCAAAGTATGTTTATAACCCCCCCATTATCTTTCGACCCAACTGTTATCTTTCGGTCAACACTACTATGGTTCGGTCAATGCTATCCTTCGGTCAACACTACTATGGTTCGAAGGACAAGTATCTTTCGGTCACAACAACTATGTTTCGACTAACAAGTATCTTTCGGTCACAACTATGTTTCGAATAACTAATATCTTTCGATAAATATCAGTTACGTTTACTCAAAGTTTCCAAGTTTATCCGTGATTATCAATTAACACAAATTCAAGTATTCGGTTACCTCAGAATCGATCAAACAGGGAGTTTCATATTAAACCTCATGAACCCTAATTTAACCACATGAACAATAATAACACTTAATCATATTATGTTCCGGTTCCATGAACAATAAAAATTCCGAATTGCATAATATCACAGCCGATCCACAAAACATTATCATTAAACATCATCACAACAGATCCGATTAACATACACATCCGATTAACATCCATATCCGATTAACATACATATCCGATTAACATCCATATCCGATTAACATACATATCCGGTTAACATACAAACAACATATTGCAAGACAATTGATAAATCATGAAATCATATACACTCATAGCATCATCTATTAACATAAACAACATCACACACTAACCGGAAAATCTGGATTACGGAACGAGATCTTCGAACAGAGAATGGGTCTGCTATGCCGTCACACACACACAATGGAACTAGGGTTTTTGAAATAACTGTCGACTTACATGCATTCACGTATATAAAACGTATCACAGGAATGGGCCAAGCCCATTAGAAAGACTGGGCCGAAAGATGTCGAAGGATCCTATCTTTGCCCGAAGGATAGAGTCCTTGGTCGAAGGATATGTTTCGTGATCCTTCGAACCGAAAGTTGATCCTTCGAATCGAAGGTTATCTTTCGTGATCCTTCGATCTGTAAGTCATGTTTCGTGATCCTTCGAAGGTTGGACCTATCCTTCGAAGGATCTTTGTGTTTCACACTAACAAGTTCACACATTTGACAAGTTTCACAAATACAACCAAACAATCAAACCATAAATAACTTCATGGCAATCAATACATGATCGTGCAATAAATACGAAATAGAAATTTTGGAAATTTGAGTTGTCACATTATCCCCAACTTAAAAGAAATTTCGTCCCGAAATTTGGTACGCACTCACTGAGGAAGCTGGGTAAGTTACATCGTTCACTGGTTTTCCTGGGGTGTCACATCATCCCCCCGTTGATTTGGAATTTCGTCCCGAAATTCAATAGTAGTAGCTTCAGCCTCAGAAGTGGATGCATTGGTTTCGAATAGCTGGGGGTACTTTTCTTTCATCTGGTCTTCGCGTTCCCAGGTATACTCTGGGCCACGCTGGGAGTTCCAACGAACTCGAACAAGAGGGATTCTCTTGTGTTTGAGGACCTTAACATCCCGGTCCGTGATTTCAACTGGTTCCTCGACGAACTGCAACCGCTCGTCGATAGTGAGTTCCTTAAAAGGAACTATAAGGGTCTCATCTGATAGGCTTTTCTTCAGATTCGACACGTGAAATACATTGTGAACTCCACCGAGTTCAGCTGGTAGGTTTAATCTGTAGGCTACTTTGCCAATCTTTTCTAAGATTTCGAATGGTCCGACGTACCGCGGATTCAGTTTGCCTCGTTTACCAAATCGAACCACACCCTTCCAGGGTGAAACTTTCAATAAAACCCGGTCCCCGACCTCAAATTCCAATGGCTTTCTACGCTTGTCCGCGTAGGCTTTCTGACGGTCGCGTGCTGCCGCCATGCGTTGTCGTATCTGCGCAATCTTTTCTGTGGCGTCCACTACAATCTCTGGACCCGTAATTTGACTATCCCCCACCTCTGCCCAACAGAGAGGTGACCGGCATTTACGTCCGTACAATGCCTCGAATGGAGCGGCTTGAATGTTGGTATGATAGCTGTTATTGTATGAAAACTCCACTAAAGGGAGGTGCTTTTCCCAGCCGTTGCCGAAATCGATGACACACGCTCGAAGCATGTCTTCTAGAGTTTGGATAGTTCGCTCAGACTGCCCATCCGTCTGAGGATGATATGCTGTGCTCATGTCTAAACGTGAGCCGAAGGATTTGTGCATCGCTTGCCAAAGCTCTGACGTGAATCGTGCATCGCGATCCGAAATAATAGAGGTGGGCACTCCGTGCCTCGAAACAACTTCTTTAAGATAGACGTCTGCGAGAGTGGAGAACTTGTCCGTTTCCTTGATCGGCAGGAAGTGTGCAGACTTGGTGAGTCGATCAACTATGACCCATATTGTATCGTTCCCACGCTGAGATCTAGGTAGACCTGTAACAAAATCCATGGAAATTTCTTCCCATTTCCATTGCGGTATCTTAGGCTGCTGAAGTAGACCAGCTGGTTTCTGATATTCAACCTTGACTCTCGCACAGGTTAAGCATTTTCCAACGTACGTAGCGATGTGAGCCTTCATACTAGGCCACCAATAAGTAGTGCTGATGTCGTGGTACATTTTATCCGACCCTGGATGTACCGAATAGCGAGACTTGTGAGCTTCATCCATTACAAGTTCGCGTAGACCGCCATAAAGTGGGACCCAAATACGCCCCGTTACATAGTAGGCGCCGTCTTCCTTTTGTTCCATGCGTTGCCTTGAGCCGCGTAAGGCTTCAGCTTTGACGTTTTCGGGTTTCAGTGCTTCTAACTGAGCAGCTCGTATCTGTGCAGGAAGACTGGACTGAATCGTAAGCTGTAGCGCTCGCACGCGCTTAGGTAGAGTGTCTTTCCGACTGAGGGCATCAGCCACAACATTGGCCTTGCCTGGATGATACTTGATGGCGCATTCATAGTCGTTTAGAAGTTCAACCCATCTCCGTTGACGCATATTCAAATCCTTTTGCTTAAGAATATGCTCGAGACTCGTGTGATCGGTGTAAATCGTGCACTTGGTACCGTACCGGTAGTGTCGCCATATCTTAAGCGCGAAAACAACAGCTCCCAGCTCTAAATCGTGCGTCGTGTAGTTCCGTTCATGAACCTTGAGTTGCCGCGAAGCGTAGGCAATAACTTTATCCCGCTGCATCAATACACAACCAAGCCCCTGTATCGATGCGTCACAATAAACCACGAAGTCATCCGTGCCCTCTGGCAATGAGAGAATAGGTGCGCTGCAAAGCCTATCCTTTAAGTACTGAAAAGCGGTCTCTTGCGTATTACTCCATCTGTAAACGACACCTTTCTGTGTTAGCATAGTAAGTGGTTGCGCGATCTTTGAGAAGTCTTTAATAAATCGCCTGTAGTAACCCGCCAAACCCAAGAATTGGCGTATTTCTGTCGGTGTACGTGGTGCTGGCCAGTTTCTGATCGAATCAACCTTGGATGGATCGACATGAATCCCATCCTTGTTCACCACATGGCCTAAGAAGTGGACTTCACGAAGCCAGAAGTCGCATTTTGAAAACTTTGCGTACAGTTGCTCCTTTCGAAGAAGTTCCAAGATAAGACGTAGGTGTCGCTCGTGCTCTTCCTGACTCTTGGAGTAAATCAGGATGTCGTCGATGAAAACAATGACGAACTTGTCGAGATAGGGTTTGCACACCCTGTTCATAAGATCCATGAAGACTGCAGGCGCGTTCGTAAGCCCGAATGGCATGACAAGAAACTCGTAATGACCGTAGCGAGTTCTGAAAGCGGTTTTGGAGACGTCCTCATCCCGGACTCTCAGCTGATGATACCCTGACCTTAAATCAATCTTGGAATAGTAACACGACCCTTGCAACTGGTCGAATAGGTCATCTATGCGCGGAAGAGGATAACGGTTCTTCACCGTCACCTTATTGAGTTCGCGGTAGTCGATGCACATCCTGAACGTACCGTCTTTCTTCTTCACAAATAACACTGGAGCTCCCCAAGGCGAAGAGCTTGGACGAATAAAGCCCTTTTCCAAGAGCTCTTGTAGCTGCTTCGACAGTTCTTCCAGTTCGGTTGGAGCTAAACGATACGGTGCGCGGGCTATTGGTGCTGCTCCAGGAGCTAACTCAATCTGAAACTCGACTTGACGATGAGGAGGTAAACCAGGTAAATCTTCAGGAAACACTTGAGGAAAATCACGCACAACTGGTATATCCTCCAGCTTCTTTTCCTTTGCTGATGCGTCAGTGACAAGTGCCAGAATGGCAGTATGTCCCTTTCGTAAACATTTCTGCGCCTTTAAGAAAGAGATGATGCCAACCACAGCACCACTCTTGTCACCTTGTACTTCGAGAGGTTCTTGACTGGAGCGAGGAATACGAATAACTTTTTCTTTGCATAAGATCTCCGCGTGATGTTGGGATAACCAATCCATACCGATGACGACGTCGAAACTACCCAAAACTATGGGTATGAGATCAATCGAGAAAGTCTGACCCGCTAGAACAATACTACAACCCTTGACTACCTGTGCGGCTTCTACACTTTTACCATTGGCTAGTTCTACGACGTGTTTGGTGTCTAGGGGTGTTGGTGTACGTTTTAATAATTTACTCATTTTCAATGACATATAGCTTGTATCAGCACCCGAATCAAATAAGACAGTAACATAAATATCGTCGAGAAGAAACTTACCCATAACCACATTGGGATCATTCACTGCGTCACCCCGACCTAGCACAAAAGCACGACCCCGAGCTTCGTTGCCATTGTTGTTGTTGTTTCCCCCGTTATTGTTGTTATTGTTCCCGTTGCCCTGATTGTTGTTGTTGTTCTGGTTCCTGTTTAGCTGAGGGCAGTGTCTCTTGATGTGACCTTCAGCACCACAATTATAGCACCCCTTGTTGCCCTGTTGCTGATTCTGCTGTGCCGGTGGCTGCTGCTGATCCTGATTCGCAGGACGAGGGCTTCTACAGTCTTTGGCCTCGTGACCCATCTTGAGGCATCTTTGACAACGGCCCCTGTTACACTGGCCGCTGTGGTGCCTGTTGCAGTTGTTACACTTTGGAAGGTTTCCGCGATATCCACCCTGCCTGTGGCTACCTGACGACTGCTGGTTAGGGCTTTGATAGTTGCCAGTCTTTCGCTGCTGATTCTGGGACTGAACCGAAATTGATGCTTTGCTTGAATCCCCCTCCCATTTCCTTTTGTTGTCACTGAGGGTAACGGGAGTAGCTGAAGGAGTGACTGTAGCAGTAGCGCTGACGCGCTTAGGCAGTTTATTCTGATCCACTGCCTGATCGGTGATGCGATGAGCGAGACGCTGGATTTCCTGGATGTTGTTGAGGTTAGCCGAGGTAACGTGGCTCTGTATTTCTGGTGCCAAACCTTTGAGATACAACTCAATACGCTTGTATGGAGGGTCCACCATAGTTGGACATAACACAGCCAACTCATTTGATCTCTTGGTGTAAGCTTCGATTTCCGAACCAACCATTTTCAAGTTATACAACTCGTCCTCCAACTTGTGAATGTCTTCTCTAGTGCAGTATTCCCTCTTGATCAGTTCTTTGAAATCATTCCAGGGTGTGGCGTTAGCAGCTGCCAACCCTAAGATCTGCACTTGTGCGTTCCACCAAGTGAGCGCAATCCCTTCAAGTGTGCCAGTGGCGAACTTCACCCTGCGAGCCTCAGGGCATTCACACATTTCGAAAACCGACTCGAGCTTTTCAAACCAATGGAGGAGTCCAACTGCTCCCTCCGTGCCACTGAACGAGCTAGGACGACAATCCATGAAATTCTTGAAGGTGCACCCAGGTTGTTGCTGAGCGGGTTGACCTGCTTGGGCGGCTGCAACTGCCGCAGCAACGAGAGCCTCTAGCTGGGCTTGAGTCATGTTAATTCGTGCGGCCATTGATCTTCACATCAAAGGCAACATAAGTGAGAAAGGTTCGCGAATAGTGCGATGACAGAAGAGTGTAAGCACATAAGTATTCTCATGCAATGACAAGTTGTGAGCAAGGTAATGTAAGCATACTACGAGCAAAGTTCTATGCAAATTCTAGCATGTAGGCAATAAACATAAACCTTATTACCTAGGAAGTTGAGTCTTGCACGTGGAGCGAAGCGTCGTTGTGGATCGTTGAGAGCACTGTTCTGGTTATAGTCTGGTTTTAATAAAAACGTTTTTCCATATTAAAACCAAGTTCTCTATAACCAATGGCTCTGATACCAATCTGTCACACCCCCAGAATCCACCTGCGGAGTATCACCGCTTGGGAGCGTGACTGACCAGGATCAAGCCACCAATCATATTGAACATGTAATTAATATTAAGTAAAATAAATGTAAACCATCCATTCAATACGATAGGTGTTCAAAACATAACCATAGTTTCAAAGTGTAGCGGAAGCATAGTAAATAAACCAACAATAGTTAATAGTTTTAAATGTCATAATAGTTCAACGTAGAAACCACGATCCTTGCCCACAACGACCCGCTTCTCCAGTGCAAGCTCCAAGTACCTAACGATCTGCAAGGCATGTAACAGAATGATCAACAAACTAGTTGAGCGAGTTCACAGTAAGTAAATGCGTAACAGTAAGTAACGGGTGGCTCTACAGGGCCAATAGTAAGTTATACAGGTGGGGGCTTCCCATGTTATGTGACCACTAGACTATTCGTATCATCCCTGTTCTTCGTCCGAGAACAGTAGCGCGTATGGGGTGTGCGTAGGTTTTACGCACGTATCCTTCATAACCGAGGATAGAAGTAAGTAATGCGTACACGTAGGTTTTACGTGCGTGCCTGACATCCGAGGCAGTAATTGGCATGTGACCACGTAGGTGTTATCCCAACCTACGGAACCGTCCTGACATTCGAGGACCATGATAGGTGATAGTCTAGGAAAAACATATATACGTTCTTAGTCAATGATAACCTTTAACCCATTCCCACGACCCGGGAATCCCATGCCTTAGTAGGAGTGTGAACTCACCTTGGTTTGCTCGGTATGCTAGGTTATGCACTCACAAGTAATTAATCACGTCCTATTGTATGCACGTATACAAATCAGTTCATGTTCGCAATGATACGCATGCAATCTAATGTCACATAGTGCTTGATAGCCAATATCATGCATCAATCATGTATCACATAACAGTCAGTTTGCATATCGGCACAACACGTATCATTTCACATTTAATCATCAGCTAGTGTACACGAATACAAATGTTAACATTCATCACCAAGCATGGCATGCCAAATAAATCAAGCATACATTCCATCATTCAAAGTATGTTTATAACCCCCCCATTATCTTTCGACCCAACTGTTATCTTTCGGTCAACACTACTATGGTTCGGTCAATGCTATCCTTCGGTCAACACTACTATGGTTCGAAGGACAAGTATCTTTCGGTCACAACAACTATGTTTCGACTAACAAGTATCTTTCGGTCACAACTATGTTTCGAATAACTAATATCTTTCGATAAATATCAGTTACGTTTACTCAAAGTTTCCAAGTTTATCCGTGATTATCAATTAACACAAATTCAAGTATTCGGTTACCTCAGAATCGATCAAACAGGGAGTTTCATATTAAACCTCATGAACCCTAATTTAACCACATGAACAATAATAACACTTAATCATATTATGTTCCGGTTCCATGAACAATAAAAATTCCGAATTGCATAATATCACAGCCGATCCACAAAACATTATCATTAAACATCATCACAACAGATCCGATTAACATACACATCCGATTAACATCCATATCCGATTAACATACATATCCGATTAACATCCATATCCGATTAACATACATATCCGGTTAACATACAAACAACATATTGCAAGACAATTGATAAATCATGAAATCATATACACTCATAGCATCATCTATTAACATAAACAACATCACACACTAACCGGAAAATCTGGATTACGGAACGAGATCTTCGAACAGAGAATGGGTCTGCTATGCCGTCACACACACACAATGGAACTAGGGTTTTTGAAATAACTGTCGACTTACATGCATTCACGTATATAAAACGTATCACAGGAATGGGCCAAGCCCATTAGAAAGACTGGGCCGAAAGATGTCGAAGGATCCTATCTTTGCCCGAAGGATAGAGTCCTTGGTCGAAGGATATGTTTCGTGATCCTTCGAACCGAAAGTTGATCCTTCGAATCGAAGGTTATCTTTCGTGATCCTTCGATCTGTAAGTCATGTTTCGTGATCCTTCGAAGGTTGGACCTATCCTTCGAAGGATCTTTGTGTTTCACACTAACAAGTTCACACATTTGACAAGTTTCACAAATACAACCAAACAATCAAACCATAAATAACTTCATGGCAATCAATACATGATCGTGCAATAAATACGAAATAGAAATTTTGGATATTTGAGTTGTCACAGGTGAGGGGAAACTTTTTGTAACCCAAACATGCATTGCCATGTCATTTCCCCTCTATAACTTCCCTCTTGTCCAAAAACGTACGGGGTGCACCCCTCTTAGGGGAATTGTTTTTTTATTCAAAAAAAAAAAAGAAAGAAAGAAAAGTTTTCATTGGTCCCCGCACTTCGGTTTTTTAGCAACTTGTAAAAGTATGTCTCTGCGAAAGTTTTCAATGCCGTGGTGCACCCCTCTATAACTTATCTCTCCTTCCTTCTTCGGTGCCTCATCCCCGAAATTGGTCCCTGATTTGGCTCCCCGCCTGGATGGCGGCACCGCCCCGCTCGGCAAAATTGGTCCCCGCACGGGGTCACCGAGGGTGCCCCGCTCCCCCTAAATATTAAAGTAAATATTATGGTAATATTAAATATAATTGATATTTATCATAACAAAAAGATAATCTTATAAGCAATTTGAATAATCCGTTATATATTTTGTTTTACTTTTTTTGAAACGGTGCTTTATGAATTAAATAAATATTCTATAGATGCTCTATTTATTTTAATTAAATAGATACTGTTTAAAAATAACATATTTGAACTAAATAATATATTGAATGTAATAAGCAATTTTAAATACTCTAGATAATAAACGGTTTAAATTTTAAATTAAATTCAATAACTTAAATATTTAAATGATGTAAAAATAACTAGGTTCTCATGTCCCCAATTTTGTTTATTCATGGGTCCGATCAATTGGAGAACATCTCCACTTTTGCATTTAGAGCTCTAATTTCGGGATCGATTTTAAATATAAGTGTATTTGAATTAAATGATATATCGAATGTAATAAGCAATTTTAAATACTCTAGATGATAAGAAGTTTAAATTTTAAATTAAATAAATTCAACAACTTCAATATTTAATTGATGTAAAGATAATTAGGTTTTCATATCCCCAGTTTTGTTCATTCACGGGTTCGATCAATTGAAGAACATCTCTACCTTTGCATTTAGAACTCTAACTTCGTGATCTATTATGAAAACACATATATGGATTTCAAAATTCAAAAAACAATTAATCTCAAGCTATCCATGCTCATCTAAATGTCAATCCATAAACATCATCGCTAATAGCAATTTTAAGTTTACTAAAGCATAGCAGTTTACATTTTCTGTTAACATACCATACGACTGCTATTATTCTTCAATATGTCAAAAAATCTGAATATTTTCATCACAGAGCCATACTTGCTACGAACGAAGTTGTACAAAAAGTAAGTGATTGCCTACTTTCATTGCTTCCCAACAAAGAAAAAGAATACTTAAGTTATGTAAATTAGTGTATGTATAAAAATGATTCACTTATGTAAATTTATGCAGACATTGTAAGGTTACATGATTTCTATCTTTAAATCCGTGTAAGACACGAGTTTATAATCTAGTGTAATAAATAAAAGCTTTTAGTTTAAACTGAATTTTTTAACCTTAGAGTTAGTTCATATAAAGTAGTAAGCATTACGGATTAAATAGAGTAAACAAGTGATGTGTTTTGTTGTTGGACTATTCAATTTTGGTTTATAAAACCGTATATAGGGGTCATTTAAATGGTTTGGTCTTTTTTGTCATGTGGTGTTCATGTCATCAAAGTCTGAAAATTGGGTAATATCACACCCCAACTGATGGCGGAAACATCGGGGTGTGGCACTAGGCGAACCAGATTGCTCAAGAGATCCATAACAACTAAATGTTACCAATATTTTTTTAGGTCAATTGTCCCAAACCAATCAACAAATATTCGTCAAATAATTATTACAGATAACGAGTTTCTCTCAAACAAAACAAGTCCGACAACCTAGATTTTCTAATTGATGTAGTTTCTAGACTGCCTATCTTGATTCCACAAAAGATCAGCAAACATAGCATCCTAGACACCTGTCACATACGTTAAAATAAAGTCAATACATAGAATGTAAAGGTGAGTACACAAGTTTGAGTAGCATATAGTATAACGAAAGCGTTTACGCATGACCAGCATATAACACGTAGAAAAGTGAAGCAAGTAGGCTATCGACAATGACATATGCAACCGACATGACTGCGAGTGTAGAATGCGCAACACATTATCACCACTGTGACCATGTGAAGTAAAACCCTTAACAACCCCTGTTCACGACAGGTGCTGAGTCCAAACTATAGTACTATCGTTGCTAAGCTGTCAGGAAACAATCACTGTGTAAACATAACATACAAGCATTCATCGAAACACGTATAACATGCGAGAACGGTTAGCGTATAAAAGTGTTTGCTTCTGTGTTGATGTGATTTGATATAGGTAACGTATGTAACACCCAAAAGTGCGTTAAGCAAAAAGGGTTCGAGTATACTCACAGTTTGTGTTTAGCTAGTAAACACAGTATTTGGATTGAAGGGGGCATGTGGGATACTAGCCTGAGCATAGAACGACAGTGTAAGCGTTGAACAGTGTGTAACAGTGCGTTAGGTGAGATGAGCCATCGGATGGTGAGTCGGTCGGATGATCATCCGGACGGATGACCATTCGGTCGGTTGGTCATTCGATTGAGGAAGTGTATTGTAAAATGTTTGAACTTTTGAAGTTTTCGTTGTAGTATAATTCAAGTCATTCGATCGGATGGTCATCCGGACGGATGGCCATTCGATCGGAAGGCTATTCGGTTGAAAAGCTGATATTCTTTGAAGTTTTGCAAAATTGATTAAGCGTTGAACTTGTTGTAAAAGGGTGAGTCACCTGTCGAAAAGTCATTCGATCGGATGGCTATTCGATCGAGCAACTATTTTGTTTGAAAACTTTGTAAGATTAAGTAAGAGGTTTTTTTTTTTTTTTTTTTTTTTTTGCGGTTTAACGGAGACGGTCATGTCGACGTGTAAAACAACGGAAACCACTTCAAGTCCAACTCAGTCGATCAGATGGGAATCACCCCATTTGATCAGACTCAACTGTTTAAGATGGAGTTTCATGTTCAAGATGGAGTTTCATGTTCAACCCAAGTAACATCCCAAAACATATATAAAGCACACACACAAGTAAGCACATAATAACACACACATAGAACAATCCCAATAGTTTCGATTCGAGTTAGCGATGCGATTGCGATGTGATAGCGTTTAGTAGAATATCGTTTAGTTGTGATTTCTGCGTTTATCGCATTGTTACTTCACTTAATAGTAAATCATAGTTCAAAATAGTTAACATATATTTATCGATTACCGTAAAAAGGGCTAAACTATTTATCGAGTCTCGAGAGTACAAGCAATAATTAAGCAAGAAAAGGCAGATCTGAATAACAACCTGACTTTTACTTTGACTTTGACTTGTACTTTGACTTTGACTTCGGAAAGTCGGGTTGTTACAGGTAAAATAAAGTAGTGGTGAGACATTGAAATTAGTAGGTTTGGAATTAAAGTTAAAAAGAATAAAAAATGGATTGATCAGACAATCATCAACCAATCAACCTCTCTCTTTCTCTCTCTCTTGCACTACGTGGCACAAACCACAAATAACACCCCAAAATGTCACACCCCAACCGATGGCGGAATCATCGGGGAATGACACTCAGCGAAACAGATTGTCCAAAAGTTTCCACAATAACTATCATTACCATTTAGTTTAAATAATACGTTCCATACCGTATCCCAAACAGTAAAACAAATTATTACAGAATACTACTAGTCAAATACTCTGTTCCGACAACTCATATTCAAATATAAATATAAATATTGTTTGTTTGTTTCTAAAGACCCCTAGCTCGACCGCTACAGACAACTATTTGGGGGGGGGGGGGGCTCTAGAGCTTTATTCTAGCCTCGCTTCCCTAGCAAGTAAACACCTTAAACACCTGTCACATACGTTAAAATAAAGTCAATACATGAAATGTAAAGGTGAGCATACAAGTTTGATAATAACATATAGAGTTCGAAATAGTTTACGCATAACCAACGCGTACACAGAGGAAAACGAAGCATGTTAATTATCGACATGGATCTATCGATACCAATGACTGCGGGTTGACTATCTGAGACAGTTCGCAATACATGATTACCACCGTAATCCATGCAAGTAATTGTCCTTAACAACCCCCGTGTGAACGGGTGCTGAGTCCAAACTATAGTACTATGTTGTTAAGGCAGGTAGACAGCATTCCACGTGTAAACATAACAACAAGCATTCATTTAGTCACGTAATACATGCAGAACGGTTAGCGTTTAAATAATTGAGTAGTGTGTTCGATTGTGATTTAGATAAGTAACGTATGTAACACCCAAAAGTGCTAAAGCAAAAAGGGTTCGAGTATACTCACAGCAATTTATTGATGGATTGAAGGGAGCGCTTGAGAGTAGGGTTCGCCTGAATAGTTCGATAGTATAACGATGAGTGACGCATTAAATGGAAACAAGTGATGATGGGTCGAACAGCCTGGTCGATCGAACTGTAGGTTCGATCGAACGGGTTGTTCGTTCGGTTAGACAGTCCGTTCGGACAGCCTGTTCGATCGGCTGGTAGGCTCGATCGGTTGGTCAGCCCGTTTGGGCAGCCTGTTCGATCGGCCGGTAGGCTCGATCGGTTGGACTGTTCGAGTGGATTGTTTATTCCTTTGAGTAGGATGTGTTTGTGTATGATGGCTTGACCTTTTGAAGTTTTCGTTGTAGTATTTGAGAACATTGAAATGTTCCTACCTTTCAGGTTGATCGATCGAACGGTATGTTCGATCGGTCAGCTTAACCGATCGGTTAGACACTTCAGTAGTAAGTCCTCAGTAGGATGTCGCCTGATCGGACAGCATGTTCGATCGGGTGGCACTCCAATATATCGAACGAGTTGAAAATCAATTAAGTGTTGAAGCATAGTATCTCATGATCCGAAGAGTAATTCAAACTAACTCGTAGTTCGATCGAACATTACTTCGTTCAATACTATACTTCATGAAATTGTCAAAGTGTGGGGCCATGTGCTAGCCGATCGGCTGGCCTGGTCGATCGGGTGGCATGTCCGATCGGTTGGGCTGTTCGTTCGAACAGCCTGTTCGATCGGTCAGCATTCTGACCTGGTCGGCCTGTTCGTCTAACACTTGGCTGTTCTGATTGTTGGACGTTATATCGAGGTGTTTTGACAACGAGCTGAACCATGGCACCTTCGTTCTTACTCGGTTCCCCTGCTCTGACAGGAACCACCCAAGTCTGGCCGGTGAACGGTTCGGAACGAAGTTTAGAGTTTAACCCGAAATCGGTGAACCTCGTAGATAGAATCCGAATCTTGAACCACACAACCATTAGGATGATTAGTGAGTTGGCTCAAGCTCCGTTTCTACTGGTTTGAAGGCATTGAGTGTAAAAGAGTTGAAAGAAAGTTGGAATTCCTTCTTTCAATCCTTCACATCATGTAAATGTTCAGATCTGTGATAGATCTTAGTTTGTTTATGTGGAAATCGGCTAGATCCAAGTGATTCTTGGTGAATTGAGGCCAAGTCATGAAGTTCTTGAAGAACACCTTGATGACATCATCCTAGAATGCTTAGATCTTGATGATTTCACGGTTAGAAATCAAGATTTGAAAGATAGAAAGGTGTAGGAGTGTGCATAGATAAAAACCGTACAAGATTTAAGATGAAATCTTACCGGGATTGAGGGAAATCTGAGAAATAGTGAAGAACACGAGCTGGTCGGTTAGAAGGTTTCCAAAAGTGGAAAGAATGACAATGACATGCCTATTTATAGGCTTCCAAAAGGGGAAAGAGCTGGCCGATCGGCCAGGCATCATGATCGGACAGCCTGCTCGATCGGACAGTCCGTCCGATCGGCTGGGCTATTCGATCGGCTAGGAGCCTGATCGATCCACAGCCTGCTTTGAGTGTTCAGTGCGACGATTCCTGATATTTCGATTTCGATTGAAGACGATATGAATACGATAGAGTTTCCTATTCAAATTACTTTTAATCCCAACCACTATATCTACATACAAGCATCTATATTTCACACTATATTTTCGCTACCATTCATCATAATTCGATTTCGATTGAGTTCGATTGAGTTTCGAGTTTCGATTCAATTGATCACCACACATAACATAAAGTAAACACGCACAGGTAACACGTAAGGCACACACACACGTAATATCACACCAAATTCGCATTATTCGAGTTTCGAGTTTGATTGGTGATTCGATTAGCTTGATTATTGATTGATTGACTTTATCGCATTGTTACTTCCTACTATTCACAGTCGTAAAGCGTTTCGCGTCGATTAAACATTCGATTGCTTCGATTCCTTTGATAAACAACATTTACTCCATATAATACAAACAATAAAACATAAAATAGACTAATTACAGTCAAAGAAGTCAAACTTGTCTTGGACTTTGATTTTGACTTTGACATTCGAAAACACGGGGTGTTACACAAAATGCCAAACCACATGAGGAGGGGGCTGTGTTGAGCATGTGGTTTGGCCAACCACTTGCCCACTACGGATGGTCTAAGTGTTTTTATTAAGTAAATAAGCATTAACTGTTTTGATGCAATTTACTTTTACCTAACTTATTTTGACCCGACCCATTATTTGCCCTACTACATAAACGTTTTGATTCACCATTGACCATCCTTAGCACCTTAGTAGCCCTGGTAGACTGGTACATAGAAACCACCCTCCATAGCCACTTGGTTGGGCATACAGAACCACATACCATCCTTAGCATAGTATTTTGTTGGGTGTAAGCTTTTGTCATCGAATAGACCCGTTTGATGTTTGTTTCTCCATTGTTGGGACTTGGAACATAAATGCTTCTTGGCTAGGCTTGACTCATTTAGGGGCAACTAAAACATATTTAGTGGGTTCGATCTTTTGTATCGCTTGGTGGGCTATATGGAAGTTGAGAAATAACATTTACTTTTAATTGAAAGTGGTTAATAAGGAGTGTCTTTATGATGATATCGTTCGGTTGTCTTTCTGTTGGTAATCTAGTTATTCTTGTAAATGTTGTATGACTTGAATAGAGTGAATGATCAATACACCGATGCACTTGAAAAAATGTATTTTTTCCTTCCGCCGTTGAAAAAATGTATTTTTTTTGTAGCATACACATAATGTTAGTCATTACCATTTAAATATAATTATGAATATTTAATATCTAATTAACTTAGTTCTAAGTAAAAAAAGTTAATATTTAAGCTAATTAGTAAAAATCTGCACGACCTAGTGGTGCAATTAATAATAGTTTTAGTAGATAGGTATCTGGAACCATTTCATTAATCGTGGCACAATATTATAGCTTCAAAGTAATAGTTCCAAACCCAAAGTTTGAAAAAGAAACATCAAAAAGACTTATTAGGTCATTTTCATCCACACACCAATCAATGGCATGTACATTTGAGGGCACATATGTTAGTGATACATAAAGCACAAATATGTTTGTTTTATTGATTGTGTTAATTAGAGTTACAAATTTACAATTGATGTTAGATATATAGGGACCAATGTTACAGTTCCAACCCCTATACTATTACACAGCATATATTGTGGTCTAATAGCGATATTTATCTAGCTTGGGTTACACATGCGACACATAAGAGAGTTACTAGGACATAGGAAACTTCAAATACAAATCAATGCATTTTGATTGAGATGGCTTTGGATGATACGAAAACTCCATAGTTAATTTTGCTCCTTTTGAGTACAACAAACACCATTGTCTTAAATTTTGCTCCTTTTGAGTACAACAAACACCATTGGTTAACACCAAAGAATGTATGTTAGAATATGATTGTATTGTATATCATAATACATATATTGTATGATACAACTATAACTAAATATATCCGCTTGAAAAAATAAGAAAAATCAAACATGAAACTAAAAACATCTCCAACAACAAATTAAAAAAAAAAAAAAAAACCTTCACAAACCTCCAATTTCAGTATATCACATCAGATTTCACCAGGGGCGTACCCACCCTAAGCTAAGGGTGGGCGGGCGCACCCCATGAAAAAATATTTTTTAGTGTTATTTTTCGCCGGATATCCCGACCGCACCCTTTGGAATTTTTCACCCGCACCGCTTGAAAATTTTGGCGTACCCACCCTAAGCTAAGGGTGGGCGGGCGCACCCCATGAAAAAATATTTTTAGTGTTATTTTTCGCCGGAAATCCCGACCGCACCCCTTGGAATTTTTCACCCGCACCGCTTGAAAATTTTCAACCGCCCCACTTAGAAAAAAAATAATTATTAACCACTTATTCACTTAATTATTTAATCCAATCAAAGCCCAATCTGCAATCAGTTTTTATTAACACAAGCCCAAACCCAACCTAAAGAAATTTGAACTAAATAAAATAACTCAAATTCATCCACCCATTTCATTTCCAAATCCCGCCCCCAAAAAAACTCCCAGCGACTTGACACCACTGCTCACGACCTATGATGGCTTTTTTTACCAGAAAAACCAAAAATTCCGGTTGGACCGACCCATATTACGTCAGAATTCCAATATAGAACTAGTATTATGTATTTATTTATTTGTTTTGTTTTATGTGATAATTAGGAGAAAATATAGATGTGTAAGGGTTTAATCTTTTTATATTTTTTTTTATTTTTTTGTTGTTATAGACTTGTAGTTAAATGAATTTGTTGTTTTATTTATAGCTTTGTTTGTTTAAATGGTTAGTTACAAGTATTCAACATTTAATATTAGGGTCTGAATGTTTAAAAATATAATTGAAAGTTATGAGCTATGGTTGAACATGATTGTTTATTTTGTTTAAGTGTTTAGTGTTGTTTTATGAACTTATGAAGCAAATTATATGTGTTAGGAACAATGAGTAAGAATGTAATGAACTTATGGCTTGTTTAGTATCTTTACATGATATTTTGGATATATTTCAAAAAAAAAAAAAACATGTAGGGCACAATTTTAAATACGTTTGTAATTTGTAATGACGTTTGACGTGTTTTTGATGATTTATAAATTTTAGTTTGATGTTCTTTTGTCTTACATGATCCGACCCGACCCGCTATGAACCGATATTTTTATACAGCTAGTGGCCTAAAATCTTTGAAAATATTTTACACCCCCAGGAAAAAATTCCTGGATCCGCCACTGGATTTCACACAAACTTTAATAAACTCTGTTTATACCTTCAACAACCTCACCATCCATACAATCACATACTTTTACATTTATTTAATATAAACCAAATTACCTTTAGTAATTTAATTTGTTTATATTTTGTATATTCAAATAATAGATTATTAATTAAAATTAAATTAAATAAAAGAAATTCAAGAAAAAATTAAATTAACAACATATATAGAATAAAATTAAAAATACATTGGATAACAAACAAAACATAGATAAAATTGAAAAACATACATTAAGAAAGAAAAACCTACATAAAAATAAAAAAGAAGAAATATACAACAAATCATAAAATAAAATAAAACATATAGCTAAAGATTGCCGATTGAATCAAATGACCAATTCAAATCCGTTGAACGTTCGTCTTCCCATGGCTCCTTGAGCACCATTCAAGTTCCTTAACGGCTTAACATACTCCTCCTTTGGTTTTGGGACGTATTCCTCCCTAGGGTCAGTGACATGTACGATTGAGCATATAAAAAAGAGTAGGTGTAGGTTTAAATTTTTTAAAAGACTTTTTTTTAATATATGCACAGCCGACGCCTAGGTAAATTTTATTAAAAAAAATCAAGCAGACCGGTTTGTGTTTGTCGACTCATGGGGACGGACCACCACGCGAACGACCCCTCCATAGATGCTTTTCGTCCGGCTCTCTTGTCCTTGTTTAGGAACCAAGCCACATCACCATTGTTGGAGGGGCCCTTATTATGTGTTTGCTTTTTTATTCTGTTGCATATGTTCTTAGCATCACTTGTTATTGATTTATATAGGTTTTGGTACTTTTGATCAATTTTAGAGGCAATTAAACATTTTCTAAGAATGTTTATGCAAGGTGGGACATAAACTTGATGCATGCCACCAGGATCGCATCAATGGCTCCATTTGGATTATGAAGGCGTCGTTGGTGGCTAACGTAAGCTAAAGGTACGAGGATTACATTCGTTTGTGACTAGTGTCAATGACATAACAAGTTTTAAGATACTTGCACTCACATAAGAATAAGTATCAATCTAGAAAAAGAATTACGAGGATGTTTGACTTTTATATATCACTATTTGAATTGTTCATGGAGTAATCTTATATATGAACATGGTACCTTTGGTTCGCGGAATATTTTTGAAAAAAAAATGAAAACGGCAGGGACTGAATTTGGAATTAAAATCGTGGCTTAAGAACTTATCAAAGGAATTAAAATTTGTGATGCATTTGAGTGACAAAACAATCATGAACAAACTAAAACCTATAACCGGTGCCATCGCCAACTGATTATTACCGCCACCACCGCTTCCATCATTACCATTGTCGTCCACTACCTTTTGTAAAGTTACAATGATACACAAAGAATACGTCTATGATTTTATCATTAGAGAACATAATAGGTTACATAAACAAAGGAAAACAAAATGACAAGTAGGGAAACGTATCTGGACTAATCTAGTTAAAAGGGCTAAATGTAATCCCAGTACGAAACTTATTATGCCAACACCTTTGTGGCTTCGTCGACCGATTGCAAATGGGGTTACTAGACTTCCAACATCTCTCCCAAACGTAATCTAACATCATATAAGATTCCCACTCCTAGTCTGTTGGGATTTTTCATTCCGTGCCACGTTTAAGAAGTT
The DNA here is from genome assembly GCF_002127325.2 of Helianthus annuus. Lineage (NCBI taxonomy): Eukaryota > Viridiplantae > Streptophyta > Magnoliopsida > Asterales > Asteraceae > Helianthus > Helianthus annuus. The sequence continues at coordinate 169,690,537 of NC_035441.2, read as the reverse complement.
TTTCATTGTCTGTGTTGTGTGTTATTTTAATTTAAATATAAAAAGTTCACAATTTACATTTATTTTCTTATTTTAGAATAATTATATATTCGAATTCCAATTCATCCTCAAGAGAATGGGGATTGGGATCTAATAATCTTCTAGGATATTACCCATATTAAACAAAGTTATTCTACCGTGTCTAGATATTCAACTTCTTTAGTTATTTTTTCATATTTCAGTTTACACGTGGAAATTGGTTTTTAACGGCAAATATTACAATTTTCTTTCGCCTACTTCCAAATTACACAAATGTATGCCAATTATATCATAACTAGGATTTTGGACTCCAGTCTTTTTTTTTAAGAAGCAAGATTCTGCCTCCACCTCCCAATCAAAGCCAGCAGTGGCAGAGCTTGAACAAAAGTTCTGAGGGGACGGAAAGTCACGGTTCCCAATTTATATATTGTATAAATATTTAGGCAAAATAATTGTGTGTGTGTGGGGGGGGGGGGGAATCCTATTTAATTTTAAAATTTTCGAACTAGGAAGTTTTACATTTCTAACCGAAACATTCAAAGGGACAGGTGCACTCCCACTTTACACTAAGCTACGCCCATGAAAGCGAGAATCGCAATACATTTTAATACTCAACTCAAAGAATCTTGGGTAAGTGAGGAATCTGAGAATGAAACGTCATGAACACTTGTCAATTCACTTCTGATGGAAACCTTCTCCCATCTTCTTTGTGAACAAAATCTCAACGTAAACATGTTTCATCTCATCTCATAATATTATCGTGGTAATATGAGATATAGAGAATATTATCGTACATGCATGCATCCATCTATAAAGCGGTATTGGGTATATATTCGATACTGGTATCTATTTTTTCTATTTTTTGATACCGGTATTGGTATTTTGATCTGTTTACCGATAAATAACGGTACTAGTATTAAACTGGTATATTTAGTACGGATACCTAATTTTTCTCGTTTTTTGGTACAGGTCCAGTACCATACTCATCCCTATATAGCGTCATGAAAAAGAATTCTAACATTAATTTTAAGTAGGGCTGTAAACGAACCGAACGTTCAGCGAACAGTTCGTGAACCGTTCGGCGGGAAGTTCGTTTATGTTCGTTCGTTTAATAAACGAACGAACATGAACAAGAAATTTCGTTCGATTAGTTAAATGAACGAACATGAACAGATGTCTCGTTCGTTCGATTGTGTTCATGAACGTTCGGTAAGGTGTTCGTGAACGTGTTTGTGAACATTCATTGATTTGCGTTCATTTATGTTCGTATGTTTGTGTTTTGATTGAAGATCTTTGTACTTTCTTATATTTTATTTATACTTTTATATTATTAAACTTTTATATATTTTTATTACCCTAACAATGAAACTATAGGAAACCCACTTTCACATTGTTTATGCATCATTTCCCTTTCATTTCTCATTATTTTCATCATCGAATACGATCGACCTCCGTTCCACAATAAGGGGTTCAAGTTCGAGTGCTAATCTTTGGGCCATCTATCTTTATCCTTTGCCGCGTTCGCCAAATTTATTTGTGTTCGTTTGTGTTCGTGAACCGTTCGCGAACACGCTCATTTCCTTAATGAACAAACACGAACATAAAATCTCGTTCGGTAAGTGTTCATGAACTGTTCGTGAACACATTTATTTCCTTAACGAACGAACATAAACAAGGGCTTGTTCGTGTTCGTTCGGTTCGTTTACAGCCCTAATTTTAAGTAAATAAAACGTGGTACTAAACTAGGAATGTATTGTATTATATAAATGTTAAAACTAGATTAACTATACAAATGATTTATCCTTTTAAAAAGGTGTTGTACATAATACATGTGTAATATTAAAATCGGTTTGTTTCCTATGGTTTGGTCACTTTAACAGTTCCTGCGGGGAGCAAAATGGAAAAACAAACAATTTTGATGAAGTTAGAGGCGGGGAGCAAAATGGAAAAACCATAGCAAACTATTGGAGGAAAATGGCTATTTTTAAAGGTTTGGTGCAAAACCGTTAAAGTGACCAAACCACATGGAGCAAAACGGAAGTTTACTCAAAAAAAAAAAATCATGGGTTTGTCCCGTTAAATACCTTTTCATTATCCCGCCTATAAATACCACACTTCTATTTTAGGTGACTTCATACTACTCTCACTCTGACTTATATTCGAGAGCGTCAGAGGGTGGTTATAGTGGCAGACCCAGGAATTTTTGTTCGGGGTGCGGATGAGGCGTTCAACCATATTTTCAAGGGTGCGATCAGGTTTTTTGCCTAAAAAACACACTAAAATATATTTTTTCAAGGGATGCGCCCGCTGACCCACGACTGTGGCTAGGTCCACCACTGGGTGGTTACGAGAAGAACCTCCCAACCTCTCCTTCTCATGTAGAGCCTAACCATGTTTCACTTTTGTTGATTAAACCATCATTGAGAACCCTTGGTGATCATAAGCAGGGGCGAAGGATAAGAGGGGCGGGGAGGGGCGCCCGCCCCCCCCCGAATTTTTCGCTCAGTAGTGTTATATATGTAGTTTTCGTATAGAAATTTGTGGGCATATACGTTTTCGCCCCCCCCCCCCCCCCCCCCGATTCTATAGAAATTTTTTGGTATATAGGTTTTCGCCTCCCCGGCCGAAAAATTCAAGCTTCGCCACTGATCATAAGTTTCCAACTTGTCAAACCTAGGCCAAGGTATCCGTATGAACTAGTGTTTCCTCAACAGGCATGAGGGGAGAATGGGAGATGGAGTCCCCAACTGCAACCAATCAATTCATTTTTATTTTATTTTATTTTGTAGTTAAACCGAGCAGTTTCAAACTTTTCACTTTTTAGTTAAATCAAGCAATATACTATTTTTATTTTAACAATTTGATCCGATTTAGTTAACATTCTAGTATTTATTTGAATTTTGAAGATTCATCATGTTTTTATTTGGAAGCATAAATCCCAGTGTGAGAGTATCAGAATATTCGGTTCGATATGGTATATGATAAATTCGAATATTTCGCGATTCTTTGCAGTCTTGAACATTAACCGAAATAGTATATGATAAATTCGAATATCTCGCAATTCTTTGCAGTCTTGAACACTATAAAATTGGACCATCCACCGCTCCTTCTGCAACCTGCATCACACCACCACCTTCTACTCCTACCTCGCCACGTCAGCAATGGCGCTCCGGAGAACCATAGCAAACCGTCTCCTTAAACATCAACCTCCGGCGATCAGTAAACCATTAGCCGCCACCAAATCGTCTATCCATCGCCAGTTGCTGACGTCACCGACGCAGAATCCCTCCCCCACCACTGACGTCGGATTCTTCCGGCGGTTCCTTCACCGGACAAAACTCAATCAGTCATCCACAATGAACCTGCCGGAGGTGTTTCCGTTTCCGACCACAGAGCGTCCATTGGAGTCTATGGGTATGTCCGTGAAGGATATAAGGAAGATTCTGAGGTTTTTGCAGTTAGAGAATGTGAGAATGGTGTTGAGACGGATTCCGAGGAACTCGATTAGTTACTCGGAGTTTGTAACCATCTGCACTGGCACTTGTACTGATCTTGAGCAAGGCTTAGAGCTCTCCAAATTGTTGGATGAAGGTGGAGATGTGATTGTGTTGGGAAACATTGTGTTTCTCCGTCCCGATCAGGTAGTATAATATCCCACCTTCAATATGTCATTAGGGTACAAGAGTGTGTTTTTTTTAGTTGACAATTATATAAAAAACATAACTTATATTAATTTAAAAAAACTTATATAATTGACAATCCTAAAATATAAAAAATCCACTTAATAAATCCAAAAAAATAAAACAACATACTTATTAAAGGTGGAGATACAATAGAACGTTTATTTGGCTAGGAAGGCTAGGAAGGCTAGGAAGTGATCTTAACCATCCATTAAGTTAATCAAGGGCTAAGATTAAATCAGGGAAATTGAAAGAAAGAAAAGAGCCGCGTGAGTTTGTTCAAGTGCATTCTAGTCAATCCAAGCCAATAGTTTCTCTCTCCTCCAATTCCCCCCCCCCCATTTTTTAAATGTTAATAACTCTTTTATAGGATATTATTTTTTTATAAAAATTGCACCAAAAAAACGAGCGTTTTTTTATCTTTAAAACGAGTATACTATTGCTATATTTAAAAAAAAATAAAAGCCAGTTGCGTAAAACGCAATAGAAAAACCACCAGTTACGTAAAACGCAATGAAAAAAAAACCTAAAAAATGACATTTTTCTAAAACGCAATGCACAAAAAACACAAAGAAATGACTTATTTGTAAAACGCAATGGCCAGAAAACACATAAAAATGTGTTTTACCTAAAATGCAATGCACCAAAAACACATAAAAAGATGTTTTACCTAAAACGCAATGCACAAAAAACACATAAAAAGATGTTTTACCTAAAACGCAATGCACCAAAAACACAAAGAAATGTCTTATTTGTAAAACGCAATGGCCAGAAAACACTTAAAAATGACTCATTCTAAAACGCAATGGACTGAAAACACCTAAAAAATGTGTTTTACCTAAAACGCAATGACTAAAAACACTTAAAAATGTGTTTTTTTCTAAAACGCAATAGCCAGAAACCACATAAAACTCTCTTATTTCTAAAACGCAATGGACACATAAAACTATCTGTCACTGTGAACTGTCTGAATTGTCTACGAATTACTGTCTTCGAAATGCCCCTTGGACCCCGCCAGGGGCTGCCGCCCCTGGGACCCCGCTACCAGGGGCTGCCGCCCCCGGACCCCCGCAAAGATCGTAAAACGCAATGACTAAATCAAAAACCCAGATCGTGAAAACGAAATTTGAATGATAGAAACACTTATCAACGCTCGAATCGAACGAATCGAGTGATTATCTCCAAAATCACCGGAAAAAACGAGATTTTTTTATGAAATTAAACTGGGTTTTCTTCAAAAAAAAGCTGAAGAACACGTTGATCGGGTTTTGAATCATTGATTGGTGATGAATCGCACTATAATGTAGTGATTATTGAGATAGAAAGTGAAGAAATAGTTGAAGATGATGGGTTTTGAAAATGGTGGGTTTTGAAGTTACTGGGTTTTGAAAAAGGAAGAAGAAGGAGTTGGATTGACTAAAATATCATTTATCTTTATTTTAAAATTTGGCACATTTCATAATCCTATGGTTTCCTATCCTTCCTAGCGAAAATTAACTTCTTATTTGATCTTTTCCCTTATAAATCCTAAAAAATAAAAAAATCAACTTATTAAATCCTTAAAAAAAATTACAAAGTACGGTAAATATTAAAGTGGGGAACCCACTTAAACTCCGTATTCCCGTCGTGCCTGTACTCGATCTTCGCGATATCCACTCGATCGTAGTAGGTCAAGTCGCCCGCAGGGAAACGGTCGAAACAAACTTTAAACCGACCCAACCTCGGTTTGAGCTCATGCCATTTGTGTTGACACGCGTTTAAGTTGTAATGCGTGTTCCCAACGTGTTGTTGGTATTGTTGGAACGCTCGCCCCCAATACGCGGTTTGACCTTGTTGTAGGGTACGTTGTGCGTCCACAATCGATGTCACTAGTACTATTTCCTCCTCTTCGGTCCAATGCACCATTTTCGACTTTTTCGTTTGAGGTTGGTGAGTATTTATAGGTAAAAAATGTAACTTTTTTAAAAAAAAAAATTGAGTTACCATATCTAACCGCCACCCCCAACGGCTACCCCAAATGGCTACATCAAGCCAGCCATGTTACCGTACTCTCTTGAGTTTCGCCAAACGACGAAGAAGAGTGTTCTTTTGTCATTTTGTTATTGAAGTCGTTGGTCGAAATAGCGACTTTACTTTTGCTTGTCATATGTCGCTCCTGGCAACTTAACTAAGCAGTTAGATGTCGTTGGAATAAACGACATCCAACTGTTTAGTGACATAATACACACGTGTTACTTAGAGTGACATATGCGTGCTTATTGAAGTCGTCCTCTAGAGGAGCGACATATGATAAGCAAAGATGAAGTTGCTATCTTGACCGGTAGCAACTTCAATAGCAAAATCATGACAAAACAATTGGAGAGCTTTTACTATTTTGCAAATTCAAGTGAGTAAAATGACTAAGTAGCAACTAACTCATTTATCAAAAATATCAAAATTTGGCCATTTGTCATTAAACAATTTAAATAGGGAGTTTATATTGACACATCTCTCCTCTCTCTCTCTCTCTCTCTCTCTCTCTGTATATACATAGATATATAGAGAGAGTGAGTAAAAAAGGATATGTGAATAAGATATAAGGGTATGGAAATAGTGAAAACCTTTAAATAACACGTTTCTAAGGAAGATCAAATATACATGTGTATACCACTCACATATCCCTATTTAATGTGTATACCATTTATCTTGTTTGTGCCAAATTAAATGTTACAGTTAGCAAAATCAATGGAGGAATTGATATCACAATCTATAACCATTAATCCAAATGACCCAAGGAAGCAACAACTTGAAGAACTCGAAAGGCAAAAGTCATTCATCGATCAGAAATCACTATCTCAAGTTCGTGGAGAGCTCTATTGCGGTCTAGGTTTTCTAGTCATACAAACACTCGCATTTATGAGGCTTACATTTTGGGAACTTAGTTGGGATGTAATGGAGCCTATATGCTTCTTTGTCACATCTTTTCACTTCGCACTCGCCTACATGTTTTTCATCAAGACATCAAAAGAACCCACGTTTGAAGGCTACTTCCAACGCCGGTTCAAGACAAAGCAGAGAAAGCTTATGGAAGCGTACGGTTTTGATCTTCGAAAATATAACGAGCTTTGTGAAGCCTTTTATCCCACACGGGTCTCGGGCATATCCGGTTTTCAAGGTTTGAATCGTGGAGAAAACTCTAACGTATGCCTTTGACATGAGCTTGGGACGTGAATAGTTAGATGTGAGTCTTATCTCTCCTTTTCTGAGTAGTAGGACTAAACCAAAGCTTTTGACATGTGCTTATTGTATAAAGGGCTTATGTTGATAGAATATATATCGGTTAACTTAGTTAGCCCAAGAAAAGAGGAGGATGTTCTTAATGGATTTAGATCCACCATAATCTATTTATTTATAGCCCAGACATAAATGGGCTCTAAGGTAAGTATCCAGAATTGGGCCACAAAAGCTATGGTGTATTGGTGTGAGATTTTGCTAAAATTGATCTAACATCATTTTAAAACTTAGGTTAATATTTTGACACATCAGCAATACCTACAAACACTCTCATAACTTAGGTTAATATTTTGACACATCTTTCACATTTAATTGACAATACCGCCGCCTCCACCACCCACCGCCACCACACCAAGTATTAATTTTACGTAGAACTTACCTCTCAAAAGTGTCACCGCCACCACAGCCACATGTACTCTCGCCGCTAGCCACCATAAAAAAATAGCGGGTGAACCTATTTTGGTACTTGTTCTAAATGACTTATTTCAATCTTCCTCCATTTTGAAAACAACCCGTTTTCACCCGAATTAAATCTGACACTTTTTTTCAAAATAGCTCGTTGACCCGTATAGTACTCATTTTGCTACGAACCTGTATTGACCCAAAACCCCTTACCGACCCAATTTACCATGCTAATCCCATACTCAACACAACACAACACAACACAATGCAAAGCACTAGGAGACGACAAAACAATTACTTTTATACACAGCTTTGTAGTACGGTGTAAAAACTGATATGATATATGAGGAAGTTTCGGTGCATAATCAGTTATAATTAAGGACCGTAAGCATTCTATAAATTCTTAAACATGTTACTTTAACTAGAATACATAAGACAATTTATGTGATCATATAACTGTTTCAGTGTCTCTCCCACTATATATGTCATGCACTATGTAAAAGGGGCTTTATAGGTTATAAGATTCTCGCAATTCTTTACGTTAAACTGATTCCATGTTAAACACTTCCTCTATATATACATAAAGTATTATTTTTACATAGAACTTACCTCTCAAAACCACTAGAAATGTTATCTTTTCTTTCGGAAACCCTATATGTATACCAACGTGTGCAAGTGAAGAGCATTACTAAGATATAATGCTAGCCGGTATACATAAAATTGTTAGGTAATCGGACCAAAACATACATGAAAAAAAAATACAATTAGACACAGGTTTTATATGCACATAGGTAATCGGACCAAAACATACATGAAAAAAAAATACAATTAGACACAGGTTTTATTTTTATATGCACATGTAAGATGAAGCTAAATCTACAGGTACCAATTTGAGTTTAATATAAAGGGTTAAAATGTAATTGTAACTTTTAAAAATAAGTAGGCAAAAGATCAAATACAAATAGCCTTATCGTACAAAACATATGAAAAGCTAAAAAAACGCGGTGACATTTTCGTAATTATTTACTCGTAGAGTAATTATCAAAATTAGCCTACAAATGATTTTGTAGGGTAATTTTGTAAAATGACTTTGTAGGGTAATTTTGATCCGGTAGGGTAATTTTATCTAGTAGGATAATTTTGATCTTGTAGGGTAATTTTGTAGATCATCATAATTAGTCTACAAATGATTTTGTAAGGTAATTTTGATATTGTAGAGTAATTTTAATCTTTTAGGGTAATTTTGTAGAGTATCATAATTACTCTACAAATGATCTTGTGGGTAATTTTAATTCTGTAGGGTAATTACAAGTAAAATAATTACGAAAATGGAAACACGTTTTTTTACCTTTTCATACTTTTAGGGTAATTTTGTAGAGTATCATAATTACTGTACAAATGATTTTGTGGGTAATTTTAATTCTGTAGGGTAATTACAAGTAAAATAATTACGAAAATGGAAACAAATATTTTTACCTTTTCATACCTTTCGTACGTTTTATACGACAAAGCTACTTGTATAGAATCTTTATCCAACATAAGTAAACTCCCAAAAAACTATATCTACTTTTGATATGTTTGTGCAAGTCTTTTTATTCTTTGGAACAATAATTTATAAAAAAAGTTATTTTAATATGCCTTCCAAACATGGTAGACCTGAAAGAGACTTCACAATAATTGTGGTAGATGTGTGTGGGGTAGTTTGCTTTTTCAAGATTCATATAACAATATAGTTTCGTTTCAATACGAAAATCTTATGGTATATCAAATCGGTTATAATATAAAAAAAAAAATTAACATGTTATTTTGCATCGTTAACCTAATATATTACTACAATATAAATGTAATATAAGTTTTTTTAGTCTATTTAATCAAGTAGAGTATAATAATATTAACCTCGTACACTACAAATCTATATTCTATCCTATATTTTCTTTTTCTTCTAGTAAACTACAACTCGAGTCTTTGTGGTTAATTGTGACTTACACTTTAAGTTCCTATTGGGCAAAATTGAACAATCTAATGTGGTTGTTGATTTAAATCACTAAAGCCCTTCCCACTAACATACATAACCCTGCCGTTATAATACATAACGATGTGAAAGATTTTTCGGTCATTTCACCAAAAAGTCACACCTTCACACCATTTAAATCCCCAGTCTTCTTGATTAATAATCATAATACTCCCTATCACCCAAAAAACATCTGTCGTCGTCAAGAACATACTCCGATCATACCTCTAGCATTCAAGAACATACTTCGATCATATCGAAAATGTTGCAGTTTGACATAATCATCGATACCGAGCTTGTTACAGGTATGACATTATGATAATTTTACTTAAAAAACATATAAATGTGATACAGGTCTTGTAGTAAATCTCAAATGTGGTTTGTTTTACGTGAAATTTTAGCCGGGTTCAGGGAGCAAACCACCACCCATCATCTACGTTTGCAAATCCGTATCGTGATGTGGTTTCTGGGCAGTGCAAATGCGGAGGTTAGGTTTGACAGGGGACGTGACGTTGATCGGGTTGATTAAGTTGAAGTTGGTGGTGGTTTTTTGCACATATTAATGATGCTTAATTAATTATAACCTAAGTAGAACAATTTAATGGTTTTTTTTTTTTGTCTGATCATTTTTTAGGTTTTAACGTCAATGATCAAGGTTACCCATTTTTGGCATGTAATTGTTAACAATGAATAGTGTTAATATTATCCGGATGAAGTATGATTGACATTTGTTTGAATGTGGTAAAATAGTGGGTATTTAATTGATGTAAGATCAATTGCAGATGCATAAAGTGCAGTGAAGATTGATTGAGTTTGAAGTTAGTTATAGGATGAATTGCAGATGCATATAGTTAGGATCATAGTGCACATTCGGATTTAGGTTCATTTGCATGCTCTGTTTGACATGTTTGCGCAGTCAACTGCACATTAGGATTTAGGTTCATTTGCAGATGTTTAGGATCAACTGGATATTAGGATCATGTTGCACATTAGTTGTAGGATCAACTGTACATTTGAGGTTTGATGCTTGATGTTAATTATTAGGGACACGGTGCAGGATTGTTTTGATGTTAGTTATAGGATCATAGTTTTGTTGTTTGATGTTTTGATGTTTGATTATAGGTATAGGTACAACAATATGCAGGACTGTTATGATCACAATCGACTGCACATTAGGATTTAGGTTTAACATGCAGGACTGTTATGATCATGGTCAACTGCACAATAAAATTAAGGTTCGATATACATGACTGTTATGATTAGTTATAGGATCATGTTACATAGTGCAGGATCGTGTTGCATAGTTACAAAACTGTTATGATTAAGCTAAATATGAAGGACTGTTATGATCCTCTATATTATCTGCACATTAGTTGCAGGATCATTTTGCATAGTATGTTTTTGAGGTCAACTGCACATAGTGTTGCAGGATCATGTAAAAGTCAAATTGCATATAGTATGTTTTAAGGTCAATTGCGCAGCCAAATTACAAACCATAGAATAACAGTCCATTAAGGAGTCATAGAATAACAGTTAATTGCAGGATGTTTGATGTTGGATATTTGATATTTGATGTTTGGAAGTTTGATGTTTGTTTAAACATTAGTAAACTGCACAAGTCAGTTGCATACACAATGTGTTAATCTGTTAATTTGAGGTGTTAGTTAGATGATTTTGGTGGTTCATTTGTTGATTTTGGTGGTTAATTGTTCGATTAGTTAAAAGATTTGAATTTGGAGAGAATATATCAATTTTATAGGAGGGACTCATATTGTAAATAAATTGTGGGGGTATTTTGGTCTTTTCACTGAAATTTAAATGTTCATTTAACATCCGAGACTTTATTGATTAAATCGACAACCACGGGGACCGGATTTTTCAATATTGACAAATAGGGACTAACCGTGTCATTCGTTGTTAACCACAGGTACACAAATTGTAGTTTACTCTCTTCTTTTTTTCTCTTTTTTAAAGAGTAAATTACAAAAATCGTCCTTTATGTATTCTACTTATTGCAAATTGTGTTATTTATCTTCAATATATACAATAAACGTACTCGATGTTTGCAAACCTTTGCAAGTTATGTCCTTTAACCCAAACTCAGTTAGTTTTTATGGTTAAATTTGACTAAGTGGACCTCACATAAGGGTATTTTAGTCATTTTACCCTAAATAAAATATTAATGTTTTAAAAAAATATTCTACATGTATATTTATAAATATATACACAGATAAAACACATATATATAAACAAACCCCATTCTTCTTCTTTCTCTCTGACTACCCTACCACAACCACCACCCCCACCACCCACCTACCACTCCACCAACTGGTCTTCTTCTCCGGTGAAACACCACCGCCTAACTCCGGCGACCAAGAACTCCCACACCCACACCCACCCCTCCTCTCTCTCTTTCTCTCTCTCGGATCGGAACCCTAGCCGCCGTCCTCCGGTTCAGATCTCCCCCGTCCTCCGGTTAAGATCCCCGCCTTCTAGTTCAGTGCACCCCCAACACTGCACCACTATTTCTCTACCCCTCTCTGTCTTTGACACACGCAACCAAACCGCTACCACTGCCCCATCTTCAAACTAAATTCCGGCGATTCACCATCTGTAATTTTTGGTTATCCGCAGACCAAATAAAGGAGCAGGTGGTGTGTGGCTGTGGTGGCAGGTGAGAGAGAGGGGGAGACGACGGCAGCGGCGAGCACGGCGGCGGTGGTGCGACGGTAAACAACAAAACTCTGGTAAGATCATGTCCCCCTGTTCTTGTTCATCTCAGATTCTTTTGGATCCCCTCATGTTTCTTATTTTCCTTCTTTCCGGTGACGGTGGTGGGGGTAGATGTGGGTGTATGGTTTGAATGGTGATAACAGGTGGTGTGTGGTGGCGGAGATCGGTGACGATGACGATATCGGATATGATGTGTGTATTGTTCCATGCGATGTTTTATTTAGTTGATTTTGAATTCAGATCGGTGATGTTCTTGGCTTCCAGTTGTATGGAATTAGTAACTGCTTTTTGCGATTGTGTAGATTTTAGGTGAGATACTTGATAAGTTTGGGATGCATTTGCATTGATGTTGAAAATTGATTGTGCAGGAGTGGGAGGTGGTGGTGGCAAGTCGCCGGAGGTGGTGGTGAGGGTAGGTCTGTGTTTTAGAGAGAGAGTGTGTATATGTTTTAGAGAGAGAGAGTGTGTTATATATATTATATAATATGTAATTAATTTTGTTTTAATTTTTTAGAGTTATTAAAATACTTTTTTAGTAAATGACTAAAATACCCTTATGTGGGGTATACTAGGTCAGATTTAACCATAAAAAATAACTGAGTTAAGACTAAAGGACATAACTTGCAACGGTTTGCAAACATCAAGTACGTTTCTTGTATATATTGAAGATAAAGGACACAATTTGCAATAAATAGCATACATAAAGGACAATTTTTGTAATTTACTCTTTTTTAAATGCCAAGCTTACACCTTTAAATTACACCAAATAAATTCTAAACTACACCAAGCTTGAGATTGAAACCAAGACCTCCCTTATAAGAAAGATAACCTCTACCAATAGGGCTATAGCCCACATTAACACTATTTTCTTGTAAATATTGTGAAAACATGATATACTTAAAATCAACAGAATAATTTATAATCTTCTTACAGGATTGAATGAATTTCAGTTTTGTCACGGTTAAATAAAAGTTTACAAGAACAAAAACGAAAAACCAAGATTTAAGCAGAATATATGTACCCTTTAATTGTCTTTTAGTTAGTGTCTTCAAATATCAACCTTATTTAACTAAGAGGATTTTTATTTTCTGACTCTTATGTATGTTCAGTCCTAATCAGTGGCGGACATAACAATTATTTGTTGGGGTGCGGATCAGATGTTCAACAATATTTTCAAATGAGTGTGGTCGGGTTTTTTACCTAAAATATACACTGTTTTTTTAAGGGGCGCGGCTGTCCACCTTGGGCAACGGGTGGGTCCGCCCCTGTCCTACTCCCTACCGTTTATTTTTAAACGCTACTGGTTATTCTAATAAATCTTAGAGGAAAATGCAATTTGCGTCCCTGTGGTATGTCCTAGACATCAACCTGAGCCCCTAAATTAAATTTTTAGATGTTTGAGCCCCTGACCTTATAAATTCATAACACTTTGAGTCCCTGTCGTCAGTTTGACTGTTTGAGGCAGGGGTAAGACCGTCTTTTGACATATATTAATAACACTTTGCGTCCCTATGGTATGAGTGAAATATCAACTTGAGCCCCTAAATTCATTTTTTGCTTTTTTCTTAAGAAATCTAATAATTCAAATTAAATTAACTCTTTTATTTTTAAAAAAAAATGCAATCTAATAATTAACTCTTTTTAAATAAATGCAATATAATAATTAAATGTATCCTATATATATCAAAGATCCACAAGCAATTGGGTTATATTCATTCATAATAAAATTCTCGATAACAAAAGACCGTAACGTACAGACTCGATAACAAAAGACCGTAACGTACAGACTCGATAACAAAAGACCGAAACATACAATACAGAGACAAAACGTCAAAGATCCACAAGCAATTGTGGATCTTTACTGACGGGTGCACTTCGGAATGTAGCAGATATGAATGAATATAACCCCAGTGGCAGATATGAAATTTCAGAGCTCGCTAATTACATATCTGCCACTGGGGTTATATTCATTCATATGAATGAATATAACCCAAGTGGTAGATATGAAATTACAGAGCTCGCTAATTATATTCATTCATATGAATGAATATAACCCAAGTGGTAGATATGAAATTCCAGAGCTCGCTAATTACGTATCTGCCACTGGGGTTGTATTCATTCATATCAATCACTTCCTTATGTGCACCGCGCCATCTTCTAGGAGGTTGTCAAGTGTTCTCGCCTTCGTAGTTGGTGTTTTGCGTATCTTTACATCCGCAGCCATTCTGTACAACAAAACACATTCAAACCAAAACACATTCAAACCAAAACACATTCTGTACAACAAAAATCAAACCAAAAATCCATTCAACCCTAAACCCAAACACATTCTGTACAACAAAAATCAAACCAAAAATCCATTCAACCCTAAACCCACAAGAATCTGTACAAACCAAACCAAAACACATTCTGTTGATACCCTAAACCCTAAACACATTCAAACCAAAACACATTCTGTACATCCGATCAGTTCGTAATACTCAGTTGATACCCTAAACCCTAAACACATTCAAACCAAAACACATTCTGTACAACAAAACAAAACACATTCAAACCAAAACACATTGCTACCCTAAACCCTAATCCATTCAAACCAACACTCTGTTTTGATGCATTTTGAACAAGAATCAAACCAAAAAATCCATTCAACCCTAAACCCACAAGAATCAAACCAAAAATCCATTCAACCCTAAACCCTAACCGCAAATAACACATTCAAATCATACCCAAAAATCCATACCCAAATAACTGTTATCATCGAATCAAAATGAGGAACACATTCAATCAAAATGAGGAACACATCGAATCAATAACTGTTACCCAAATAACACATTCAAACACATTCAAAATGAGGAACCCAAAATCAACCCTCTGTTTTTCAAAATCAACCCAAAATCATCGAATGGAACCCAAAATCAAACCCAAAAACATCGAATGGAACCCAAAATCAAACCCAAAATCAACGCTCTGTTTTTTCACAATATAAACACATAAACACATCGAATGAAATCAACCCTCTGTTTTTTCAAAATCAACCCAAATCATCGAATGTAACCCAAAATCATCGAATGGAACCCAAAATCAAACCCAGAATCATCGCTCTGTTTTTTCACAATATAAACACATAAACACATCGAATGACCAATATGAGGATGAAGATGAACCTGATCTGTTCGATGTTCGATGAAGATGATGAAGATGATCTGTTGATCTCTTCGATGAAGATGATGATGATGATCTTGGGAGTTGGGAGAGGAGAGCTGTTGATGATGATGATATTGGGAGTTGAGAGCGAGTTGTTGATGATGATGATATTGGGAGTTGAGAGCTGCTTTAAGTGTAGATATTAAAGGGTGGGGGTATTATGGACTTTTCACAACTGGCAAACGGTCAAACTGACGGAAGACTGACGGCAGGGACTCATACTGTTATGAAATGAATACCACAGGGGCTCAGAATGCAAAAAATTGTTTTTAGGGGCTCAAGTTGATGTTTGGGACATACCACAGGGACGCAAATTGCATTTTTCTCTAAATGTTAAAATAGTATGAAGATACTAAGTATCTCTATTTATAAATATCTGAATAGGTGTATCAGATGTATCTCTATTTATAAATATCTGAATACCTTATCAGATTTGATATAACAATTCCGAATTTTCAAATCATTTTAGCAAAAACTAGTTTTTTTTATTTATTTATTTTTTAAGTAAAGAGTGCAATTGATCAGGTTTTATGATAAAGTCTGAAATTTTAATATAAGGCAGATAGTAGCTTGATCCAGTAACTTTGTATATGTATAGATCAAAATTAAAAAAAGAGTTAATTACTGTTTTCGTCCCTGAGGTTTGTTAAAAATAACGGTTTCAGTCCATTAGTTTAAAAATTGCGATTTCAGTCCATTAGTTTCATTTTCGTAACCATTTCAGTCCACTAACTTAACTCCATCCATTTATTTTGTTAACTTTGAGTTAACTAACTAATTCAGGGACGGTTTGCGTCAGTTTTAGAAACACAGGGACTTAAGTGTAAACTCTAAAACATTAAAACAAAAAAAATAGTAAATTCCAAAAAAACCAAACAAATTCCAAAAAATTCTAAAAAATAATAAAATTCTAAAAACTTCTAAAAAATCCAAAAAATCCGTTTCGGCGCGAACTGTTTCGAACCCGAACCGTTTCGAGCTGAACCATTTCGACGCGAACCGTTTCGACCCGTACCACTTCGACCCGAACCGTTTCGAGCTGAACCGTTTCAAGCTGAACCGTCCGAACCGTTTCGACACGAACCGTTTCGACCCGTACCGTTTCGAGCCGAACCGTTTCGACCCGTACCGTTTTGAAGCCGAACCGTTTCGAGCTGAACCGTTTCGAACCGAACTGTTTCGACCCGTACCGTTTCGAAGCCGAACCGTTTCAAGCCGTACCATTTCGAACCGAACCCTTTCGAGCTGAACCGTTTCGAACCGAACCGTGCTGTATCGAACCGAACCGTTTCGAGCTGAACCGTTTCGAACTGAGCCGTTTCGAGCTATACCGTTTCGAACCGTACCGTTTCGATGTGAACCGTTTCGAACCGAACCCTTTGGACGCGAACCGTTTCGACGCGAACCATTTCGACGCGAACTGTTTCGAAGCCGAACCGGTACGGTTCGATACGGCACGGTTCGCGTCAAAACGGTACAGCTCGAAACGGTTCGGATTGAAACGGTTCAGCTCGAAACGGTTCGGTTCGATACGGCACGGTTCGGTTCGAAACAGTTCAGCTCGAAAGGGTTCGGTTCGAAACGGCACGGTTCGGTTCGAAACGGTACGGCTTGAAACGGTACGGCTTCGAAACAGTACGGGTCGAAACGGTTCGGTTCGAAACGGTTCAGCTCGAAACAGTTCGGCTTCGAAACGGTACGGGTCGAAACGGTTCGGCTCGAAACGGTACTGGTCGAAACGGTTCGCGTCGAAACGGTTCAGCTCGAAACGGTTCGGGTCGAAACGGTACGGACGGTTCAGCTCGAAACGGTTCGGCTTCGAAACGGTACGGGTCGAAACGGTTCGGCTCGAAACGGTACTGGTCGAAACGGTTCGCGTCGAAACGGTTCAGCTCGAAACGGTTCGGGTCGAAACGGTACGGACGGTTCAGCTCGAAACGGTTCGGGTCGAAACAGTTCGCGCCGAAACGGATTTTTTGGATTTTTTAGAATTTTTATGATTTTTTAGAATTTTTATTATTTTTTAGAATTTTTTGGAATTTGTTTGATTTTTTGGAATTTACTATTTTTTTGTTTTAATGTTTTAGAGTTTACACTTAAGTCCCTGTGTTTCTAAAACTGACGCAAACCGTCCCTGAATTAGTTAGTTAACTCAAAGTTAACAAAATAAATGGATGGAGTTAAGTTAGTGGACTGAAATGGTTACGAAAATGAAACTAATGGACTGAAATCGCAATTTTTAAACTAATGGACTGAAACCGTTATTTTTTACAAACCTCAGGGACGAAAACAGTAATTAACTCTTAAAAAAATATTATAATTGATTATAATATAAGTTTATGATTAATAATACTACAAATGTTATAAAAAGAAATAATCACATTTTTTATAACTTTCAAGCCCATAAACTTAATATAATCTGTAATGTTCATAATAAAAGTTTTTGTAAAACTTAAAATAAATATGAAATGCTTTAAAGTGTACATTTTACAGAAATTAAGAGTTTTATCAATTAATCATTATAAAAAAGTTAGCCCAGAACCATAACCATAACCTCGAACATAACACTATTTTTTTTTAACAGTAAATTTGAATCATTGACGAACCACTGGAGTATAATCGTGACACAAGCAGAACCACCGATCATATCCATCTTCGTTACGCAATAATGTCTATACAACAATTTAGAAGGAAACCCAATAAATATAAGAAAAAACCCTTTTATAAAATCAAACCCTTGACTTAATGACCCCTAAAACTTATCTCACCCTCTCAAGATAACACTAATAATCCAACTGCATAAGCTTTCTACCATACTTATATCTTGCTTTTATTTTAAAAAACTTTCGAATATATTAAAAACTTTCAAATACAGTACTAATTAATGTCACATCAGTATATTACAAATTAATAAGAATGAAAATTCGTTACTGGTTGCAAACATTGGTACCATGTTTGGTTATGGATTTTGAAAGGCCACCTAAATGTGGACTTCCGTTTAACAATTTCATCCCCACATTATATTTCTTTTCTTAATATTAAAAGAAACAAACAAAAAGATTTAGTGAAATATAAAATCGACTTTATTGTATCAATGAAGACATTTTTCAGAATATACACATCATCTCACAAAAACATTGACACATGTCATATAAATCTTCCCAAGCGTCTTTTTTCTTTTAGATCTACCATATCCCTGTTTAATGCAACCCACCCAACAAAGAAAAGTTGCATACTTTGGGCGTGCCTTTAGCTGCGTAGCCTACTTATTATATTCTTATAAATTCTTAGACCATGTGTAGTGGTTAAGAAAAATAATGCCCCCACCAGCCACCATGGGACATTATCTGACACGTGGCAGTCCAGTCAGCATGGGGCGTTATTACAAAAGTGGCGTAGTGGGAATAATAACCAAATAATGCCCCTTTCAATCATTAAACAAAAAAAAAACAAAACCAAACTAATTTCTCATTGGCCAGTCAAAACCCAGTCAACCCATGACAATCCAATAGTGACGTTTTAATAAACACGCCTAACCCATTTTTTTTGAAAAATAATGCCCCATAATGCCCTATGTAATGGGGTGGGAGCGTTTTTTTTGGCTTTTTTTCAAAAATAATGCCCCACTACGGGTGGTCTTATAATAAGTCCTTAAAAACATCAATTTCACCGATAACCATACAAACATCCTTTCATATCCTTACATTTTACACATCATCATCTATTTTTTCTTTTAATTTATTTATTTGAATTACTAAAATGTATCTAAATAATTAAATGATAAATAAATTAATAGAAGTAACTAAGGTGGTGTTTGTTTTTTCAGATACAAAAGGTCTGCAGTCTGCGGACCACATCTGCAGGCATCTACAAGAGAAGAGGTGGACCAAAGGTCTGCAGTCTGTAAGGAGAAGAGTGTTTGTTTTTTTTACTTCTACAAAACCATTTCACAACATACACAACACACACACAACACTCCTCTCTCTCTCTCTCTGTCTTCATCTACCACCACCACCACAACCATCCGCCACCACCTCCTCCACCGTCCAACCACCACCACCGCCTTCAAACTGCAGCCGCACACATCTTCTGTAACACCCCGTAAAATCACGTCCAATGATGTATTGACACGTGTAATGAACCCTGATGAAGTCAAACAGCGAAGTTTAGGGACTAATTTTTTCGAAAAATCGAAAACTTTGATTTTGAAAGGACTAGAAGTGTTAGCATACCTAAAATAAATTTTTAAATAACCTCTCACGATGGTGATGTTCACAAATGTGCCACTTGATAATAAAGTGTAGCCGTTTGCGTAATTAATTGAAAGTTTGCGCAATGAAGGGTTAAAAGCGTCAACATGTTAATTCTAACATCTGAGTGACCTTTTAACAAACCGGGAGCTTCATGATATTTAATTATACTCTCGGGAATGCCAAGTAATGGCCAACTAAGGTTTTTATGCCTATAAGTAGAGTTACGCGCAACTTTGCAAGTTAGAGGGACTAAAAGCGTCAATATGTTTAATTATACCTCTGAATGGCCTTTTAGCAAACCCGAAGCATCGTGATGTTTAATAATACTATCAAGGATGCCTAATATAGATTAGATGAGGCTTCAATGTTAATAAATGATGAAATGCGCAAGTTTGCACAATAGAGGGGCCTAAAGCGTCAACTTTTGAATCTACGCCATTCGGTGACCATTTAAGCAAACGGGAGCAGAGTAATATTTAAATATATGCTTGAGAATGATTATTATGGGCCATGGAAGGCTGAGATATCATTAATCGGCATTTCGCGCTACTTTGCGCATTTAAGGGACTAATTGCGTCAAACTGCAAAAGGAGGTCGAATCGTATGGTAACGGACCTTCCAGAATATGTTCATAAGTTAAATATACCATATTCATCCTTTATATAGCTTAGATATAGGATTAGAGGTGTTTGGTGCGCAAAAATAAACTTTTATGTCATGCAGGGACTAAAAGTGTCAAAAAGTGCACAAGTTTGCACTTTTGCGCATATCTCGCGTTCTGAATATCCCCGGACACCCAAAAATTTATGTAAGCACTAAAATATTTTTTTTTAGTGTGTGGCATGATAAAATTCCTCTCGTCGCGTATTTTTGGATCGTTTTTAGCGTCCGTTCGTGTTTCGTCGTAATTAGACGCGCAACGTGACCGTACGGCCAAACGAACCGACATCCGACATGTTTTTAAACATGTTTCATGTCCCCTATGTTTAATCATCCTAGTGGGGCCTTAAAACGAGGTTAACGGGCCTTGAACGTGCCTAAAGTGACCTTAAAAGCTCTCGGGGACCATTTCTGCCATTTATCAAAGCTGTTCTGCTGTTTTGGAGTTGCAGGCGGGCCGCATGAGCTGCCTGGGCTTCCTTACGCGGGCTGCGTGGGCTGATCAGATGCAGAACAGCTGCATACAGCCTGTTCATTGCTGGTTTTTGATCAAAAATGGTTTTCATACTCTCAAGCATTGAAACTAGGGGCTGCCCATTGTTTTTAAAACCATGGGTAATATGTGTAGGGTTCAGATTCAATCACGGTTTACGAGGAACGATCCTAACGGTCCTCAAAAATCTATAAATACCCCATTGATTTTGCTTCATAACCCACACTTGGTCTTGAATTCTCTAAGTTGAGGACTTTGTTCTTCATACCTGAGAATTTAGGATCAACCCTCCATACTTGGACCCTTTGTAAGTCCCCTTTCGTGTTTAGTTTAAATTTTTAGCGATTATAGCCGAAAGGTCAAGCGTTTCGATAAACGCTTTGACTTTTAATCGGTTGAGCCATGGCTCGTAACGAACATGGCTACGTGACCGTAATTAGGTAGGTGATTAACCCTTAAAAGGGCGCCTCCTAATTACCACGTTTACTTAGTTTAATTGTCGGGTCAAATTAAAGTCAAACGGGTTAGTTTTAAATAAAATTCATAACTATTAATATAAAAGTTATGGAATCAGTTTTGCCACTCTAATAACTTGGTAAATATTAGTTGAACATGTTTAAACATGATTCAACCCGACAATTCTAAGTATAGGCCCGGTTCGGAGCCGAAAGTCGCGAAAGTTGACTTTTGCTTTGACTTTCAGTTCTGACCCGAATTAGACTTATTTAGATATGCCTTAGGATTCCTTTAGGATCATGTTATAGGTTAGTGTAACCCTCTGAGGTTATACAACCTGAATCCTTAGTTATCCTATTCATTTGCAAGTTTCCGTTATATGCCGAATTGTTGACCGTTATGCCCTTTTGACCTTAAAACGATATTTTTGAAAATGTGAGAGGATAGAAACCTTCACTACTGAATTATAAACTTGTCCATAAAATTTGACATCAGTTTGAGGTCTAGATTAGGAGTTATGCTCAATAGCGTAATTAGAAGCTTCTTTAGTAATTAACTAGCTTAAATTGCATATAGCCTATCTAAACCCAAATTTTTATACAAAACTTTGTACCTACTGTATTAGAATAATATTTTGGGATTTTTAGAAATTTTTATTTAATTTTAGGCTGAGCATAACTTAATGTCCTAAGCTTAATTCGGCTAATGCCGGTTTTGCCCTTTTGGGCTATAAAAATGAGTTTTATAAATCCGATTGACCCCAAACCTTTTTCTACTGATCTAATATATTAAATATATATTTTGAGCCTTCTGGAATTTTAAAAATATCAGCTTTCTTTATAAAACCCGGAAATGGCTCCAAATCGCCTTTTTAAAAGCTTTTTAACGCATAAGTATATGCTAGAACCTATTTAAGCATATGAGGTTGAAACCTACTGATGTGTTCAGTAAAATTTTATATTTTAAACAGTAGGAGAATATCTTAAGCTCAGAGTTTCAGTTTTGACCTTTTGGGCATTTGTGAAATTACCAAAACGCCCCTACGGTGTCTAGAATGATTAAGATTGATAAATTTCACATAGGATTAATACCCTACTGTTATAAATTAGTAAATTAAGTATATTTACTGATTTAATCAGACCTGTAACTCAGGTTATTATTTAAACCCTTTTACACCCTTTAAAATGACCAAAATGCCCTTATGAGGCATAAATTGGGTTTAAAACCATTTGGGGCATAATGGAAGGTATCATTCTGATATCACAACATGTTTAAGGCATATTAGTTTAGGAAACTTGTATATGACTCTTATGGTTGCTCGTTACGCACTTTATGCGTTCGGATCAGCGTAGGTAACTAGTTTACCCATTATAGCTGAAACGGGTCAAACCATATCATTTCGGTCTCAAAATCCAGAATGTGATTAAGTTACCCATATTAAACAAGTATGCAAGCTTGTTGGGTCAAAACCACATTCTAAAAACGGTCTTCGCCTTATCGTGCGTTTAAACCGTAATCTTCATTTAAGAACTAACCGGTCTAGGCTTAGGCCAAATTAAAGACCCATTAGAAATCTAATAGGTTATTAAAAACCTTCGTTCCAGATTTAGGAGCCCAGTAAAAGCTATCTGTACTTGCTTGGTGGTATACGACTGGGATTAAATTTATATTTAGCTCAGGTAAATACGTTTAACTTATTTTCCCTATACGGGCTTGGGGTACGGTATATAAAATACCGCTTGGTCGGGTAATTGACCTTAAGCGGTCGGTGGTTAAGAGCAGTCAAATAACCCGTTTGAAAACGTTGTTTTGTTTGTATAACGCCTTTGGGGGCTTAATGACCATGTCCCGGATATCCTTGGCATCATTCAAAGAATGGCCACGACCTTAGCGTACGGATGTAGGCGTACACCCGTAATGCATTAAATAAAGTATAACAGTCGGTACGAGAGGAAATCTCGCGGCGGAACTATACTATGTGGTGTGTCTATTAAACTTTAATCCGGCACGACCCGGATACTGAACGCTAACAAACATGTAATTCTTTTACAAGATTATAGGCAAATAATTGTCCCAAGTTATAAAATGTTTTGTGCCTCGGGCATTCAAATCAATTTTTAAAACCTTTTCAAAATGAGTCAGTTAAATTGTATTTACCAGCGAAAACTGACGTATTTTCCCAAAAAGACTAAGTGCAGGAACTACGCGTAATAGGCTGGTCTCTCCTAGCATCAAATAGAAGTCTCGCAAGCTTAGATGCCTGAAGTCTGTTGAACAATGTTTTATTTTATTTTGCGATCCGCCTGTGGATCTTTTACTTTCCGTTTGTAATACTTGGATATTACTTCATATCGGATTGTAATATATATTTTGATTCTGCTGTGCATTTAAATTGTGTGGTTTGACTATGATGATATCAACTACGTCACGTACTCCCCACCGGGCCCACCGGTGACACGTGGAAAATTGGGGTGTGACATCTTCTCGGTCAGATTCTCCGGTAACCGGAGTCCGGTGATGCTCCGGCCACTATACTCCGGCCGCACACCCACCCCATCCTCGTATACCCCCTACAACTAACCCCTTGTCCCTGTAACACACACTCAGAACCTCATCAAACACCTATCACACCCACCCCCACCCCCACTTGATCCCTCGCTAAATAATGGCCAGCAACCGCCATGGTGGCGGCACACGGCGGCCGACATTGAAGAGAGAAAGAGAGATACGACAGAGGAAGAGAGACAAACAGAGGACGCCGACGACGACATGGTTCCGGTGACGGTACGGAAGACGAAGCGTCAATGGTGATGGTCGTTCGAGGTGACGTCAGCAGTGGCTTGGTGGCGGAGCTGTTGGGTGGAGGTGGTGACGGAGATGTGGTGTTGGAGTGGTGTCTGTGTTTTGAAAGAGAGAAGAGGTGAGAAGAGGTGGACTTATGTCCCCGTGAGAAAGAGGTAAAAGGTGAGAAGTGCTTCTGGAAAATAAACAAGCTGCAGGACCCAAAGGTCTGCGCGACGTAGACATAAGTGGCCAGAAGTGCTTCTGGCCAAAAAAACAAACAGCACCTAAGTAATATTAAAAACAAAACGTAAACTGGACTTTAAAAAACATTAAAACATAATTAATACTTAAAACAAAACTAAACTGGATTTAAACAAGACATTTTAAAAATAAACATTAGATTCAAATTAAATGGTTGAAGTTGGTGGAGTTATTTAATTAAAATCTCATTTTATTAGCTAGTTTACAAATTATATAATATAAAAAATGGTTTAATGGCACAATAACCTAAATCCTTTAGGCCTTTCCAGACTGATCCATTACAATTTTCAGATGAGAATTAATGGGCGTTTAGACAGTGGCGGATCTAGAAAATCCTTATAGGGGCAACGTTTCAAAGAAAAAGAGTAATGAAATCGAAAAAACGACATTTTTTTTTTTCAAAATTCACACTAAATTCACACTACCGTCGGAGCATCAAGAGGCAACGTGGGTTACCCCTTGTTAAGAGGTAGATCCGCCCCTGCGCTTAGATGTGGATGATTTCACATCATCACGAGCATACAAGATTCAAATGCGTTGAAGATAGTCTTAGAAATTTGAAAACTAAAACCGGTTTATAAATTTGTATGAATCACGATTATTGATGATAAACCTGTTTTTTATGATGTTTTTCTAACTATTTCACACTCCTCTTCGTGAGTAAACGATTTATCTTTATTTCCTCTATTCTTAACATACGTGTGTCAAATAAAGTATGTTGGCATTTGATTGAAAACATGGGGTAAATGGTGGTGTTTAAAATGGGTCAATTTGTGGAAATTGTTGTGAACAAGCATTTTGGTTGCATTTCTCTGCCTACAATCATTAGATGGTATTTTTAGAGGAAAAGTATGGTGTGAAAACGAACTACAAAATTGTGATATTTATAGGATTTTTTTCAAAAGACCAAAATAGCTATAATATAGTTGTTGCCCAGTGATCTATGCGACACTTACCTCCACAACGATCACACCATGAGAGGAATAGAATAAGGTTGTATCGCTTGGGTGGACAGTGATTCAGCCAATAACACAGTGACAACTAAGCCACCCAGGGGCCATACCGAGCCATACCCACTACCCTAACTATAGTGATGATTCATGAATCATGACCATCCTACATAACCCCCTCTCCATAGGACCATTGCAAGTTTACAACATAAAATCATACCTACAAAACTGAAAAGTTTAAACACGCCTACATAAAAACAATAAGGGTCTGTTTGGTATGAGGTAATGGAATGAACGAAGGAATGGAATGGACGAGGTAATGGAATAGACGAGGGAATGCAATGGATCATTACCATTCAATGTCTTGTTTGGTTACCATGTGAATGAAATGAATTATTATTGTGTATTGTTCGGTAGGCAAGAAAAACGGAGTAATAAAATTAGCGGTGAGTGGTGGTGGTGGTGGTGGTCGGTGGTAGTGATTGTGGGTGGTTATAGGTGGCGGTGGTGGGTGTCGGCGGCGGCAATGGGTGGTGGTGGTGGTGGCGAGTGGCGGTGCGGCGGTGACGACGAATGTTGTGGTGACTAGGTGGCCGTTGGTGGTGGGTGGTAGCAAAGGTGGCGGTTGGTGGTGGCGGTGGTGTTGGCGTCGACGACGGTGGTGGGCGGCGGCGACGAGTGGCGTTGGCGGTTGGTCGCAGAGGTGGGTGATAACGGTGGCGAGTGGGTGGCGGCGGCGATGGTGGCTGCCGGGGTGAGGTGGTGGCGGGTGGCGCCGATGGCGTAGGTGGTGGTGGGTTGTGGCGAAGGTTGTGGGTTGTGGTGTTGTTGATGAATGGTGCAAGAGGTGATGGAATGGAAAAAAAACATGAGAAGTGGAAGGAATGATTTTGAGGGAATGGAATGCCTTTTGGAATGGGTGATTCAATTTCATTGACCAACCAAACACTGTTTTCTTCATTCCCTCGTAATCACTCATTCCATTCCAGCATACCAAACACTACCTAATATTTATAAGAGCATGCGGTGTGGGGGTCGGCTCCCCCCGTCTTGGCTCGTCCTCGGCGTCCCACACCGCCCCGTGGGTTGCGTCGCGTCTCCAGCGGCGGAAGGAAGATGGAGGCGATGAGGCATGTTGATTGGCTGATGGCTGATGGTGGGGACCACATAGAGAGATAGAGAGAGTTTTTTTTTAATTATTTATTATGTATTAGTTTTTTATTAACTTTGGGTAGTCCCCACACCCTTGGATAGTCCCTTTTGGATGGTACTTTATCGAACGTGACGTGACGCCTACGTAGCGGATAGTCCCCAAAGAGACTACCCAAACCACACCCAATGGTCTAATGGTAACCTTTTAAAATAAAATAGCGTTTAGGGCTTTAGCTATTTTCCAAGAAAAAAGAAGTTATAAAACGATAATAATATATTTCTTGTTAAATTAGGTCTGTAAACGAATCAGACGTTCATGAACTTGTTCGGCGGGAAGTTCGTTTATGTTTGTTTATTTAATCAACAAACGAACACGAACAAAAAAAAATTTGTTCGTTCAATTAAATGAACGAACATGAACACACCTTGTGTTCTTTCATTTATGTTCATGAACGTTCGTTTATGTTCGTTCATTTATGTTCATTAACGTTTGTTTAAATTTTATTAAATACATAAATAGTTAGATTTATATAAATATTAGGTTTTCTAACTACTTATATTAATATGACTAATTAGTATTTTTATGAACTCTAATTTAGATGTGTTTTCAGATGAATTGTAATATATTAGACTTGTTTGTTCAGTCATGCCAATTTATGTTTGTTTCTGTTTATTCAAATATGTTGAGTTAATTTTTTTTTTGTTTATGTTCGTTTGTGTTCGTTAATGTTCGTGAACTGTTCGTTTAGGTTTTAAACGAATGAACATGAACGAACACGAACATGCCTGATTTCTTAATGAACGAACACGAACAAAAAAATGTGTTCGATTATATGTTCGTGTTCGTGTTCAGTTAAAGTTAAATGTCTATGTTCGTGTTCGTTCGATTTGTTTACAGGCCTATGTTAAATGATTGCTATTTACCGTCATTTGAGGCTCTTAGGCCTTAGCAACAAAATTTTCCATATGTTGATCTCTCTAGTCTTACTATACATTCCAACATTAATCATGTCATTATGGTTTCAGTATTGGGTAATTTGACAAACTGGAGTTTATTTTCATTAACAATGACATGAAGTGGACATAAATATTAAATCTTTTACAGATTGAGATAATAATACGAGAAGGACTTGAGTATATATCCAAAACCATGTAGAAAATATATATATCCACAACCGTGTTCATGCATGTCAACCTGTGATTTTTAGGCTGTACTTAATAAATTGCAATAATATATAAAACGAATAAAAAAAGGTATATAAATATGGTGTTAATGGATTAACAATGACCCATAATCATCTTCTAATCATGAAATTAACAACGTCTCCTATCTGGCTAGAACTTCCATTATATAATAACTGGATACAGAAAATCATCTGCTTTGGAGATCTAGTTGATTGGCCTTACTAAGTAATTAAATTAGTGAATAAAGTATCAAATGAATCATATAATTAAATTTAAAAAATATGCAAGTGGAATCGTGAGATGAATAAATTATCAAATGAATCATATATTAAATTTAAAAAATATGCAAGTGGAATCTGTGAATGATCATTTGCCACCCTTGCATTATCCTTAATGATTTAAAAATGTTTATAGTTTTACGGCGTGCATAAATATGATTATTATGATATTCTATTAAGCGTCTATACATTATGTTAACGATAAATCAAATTTGACCTCTTATAATTTCAAAATGGCCCATCAGGGTATATCTATGCGCGCAAATATAACGATGTATTAAAGATAATACTCTTATGTTTAATTAAAAAACCGGTGTAGATCGTTTATCATTCTTGTATTATATGTTACAGGATATATTAAAACCTTATAAATAAGCAACTACTTGATGCTTAGCTTGGTTGTATCATAAACTTAGAGTGTTGTTCAAAAAACAATTACCTTATGCTTAGCTTGGTTGTACCATAAGCTTAGGGTGTTTTTCAACAAAAAAAAAAAAAAAAAAAAACCTTTGTGGTTCTCATTCATACATTTGTCACTCCCCATCATACAACCGTCTTCATAAAAAATATCTGGTTGTACCCCGTCTCTCTCACCATTCTCTCCATCTCCATCCGAGCATTCTCTCCATCTCCCCATGTGAGCACTCTCCGCATCAAGTAATGTTTGAGTTCTTCATATTTATGGTTGTCGTGTCTTTGTGTTTAAGTGTCATGCTTGTTAGACTTTCCAACTTGCTTTAGGGCTGAGTAAACACTAAGAAGGATGGAACAGAAAGAAGGTTCACAAACACAAACCCATTTACAAAACACCATTTTTACCAAAGCCCAGATGAAAACACAAATAAGAAAACACAAAATTCAAGGGAAAAAAATACAAACTTTAACAATCACACTCACACCAACAAAAATAGAATGTTAGAAATGGGATTCTCAAATCTTGGGGTAATAAAAAAAATTACATCATTTCTCCTTGTGATTTCTGTCAAATTTTAATAACGGGTACTAATAATTTTTTGTTGCAAAATCAGGTATTAACGTTCTAATTTGTCACAATGTTAAGTATTAAAACCAAATCTTGTTACAATATTGAGTACTAAGGCCACACCTTGTTAACCTTTTTGTTAACTCTTACTAAAATGACTAAAATATCCTTTAATAATTAAAGTTTTTAGTCATTTTGTAAAACTTAGAAACCACATGGACTATGTGTGTTAAATAAACAAGAGTAAATTACAAGTTTTGTCTTTTATATTTGTACCAAATTGCAGGCGGTGTCCTTTGCCTTTAAATTTGACGGGTTTTGTCCTTAACGTTTTAAAATCCTGCATGTTATGTCCTTTAGGCCTAACCCACTTTATTTTTTGGGTTAAATCTAGGCAACCAAGAGTATTTTAGTCTTTTTACCATGTTTATTTAGTATTATTAAAAAAACAAAATAATTTTAAAAAATATTATTATTTTTATGACTATATATTTATATAGAACTCAATAACCACCCTCCACCACCAAATACCACCACCACCACCAAATACTACCGCCACCACCCTTCATCCCAATCAAAATCAAGCTACAACAGTGTTTGAAAACAGATCTGGTTTGCACCTAACCAAACAAACACAGTTTTTGATCTCCAGTCCCATAATTATTTAGTTTTAGTGTAAATCAAGATCAGTTTTTGCACCATTTTAAATAATTACCATTGGCGAATTCTGTTTAACCATTTTAAAGCAATACATGATATGTTTCATTTGTGGTAATCGCCAGAAATTATGGGACGAGATCTGATTATGTTTCATTATATATTTTTTGTCAAATTCAGATCTGTTTTATTATATATTTTAAAATGGTGCAAATCAGATCTGATTATGTGCAAAACTCTGACTACTACCCTCATTCATTAATTCGGACCTCTTGAGTATAAGGATAAACTCAGATTACTACCCTCATTCATTAATTCGGACCTCTTGATGACCACCGTAAAACTCAAAATCAAACTCACCAACCCAATCCCCAACCCAATTCCCACAATCGCCACCACCGATAACCCTTTACTTTTCGTCTGACCCAAAACGACTTCGCATTGAACCTCGACAGGTTCCTTGTCCGGTTCCCCAAGCTCACCGGAATCGGACCAGACAACTTATTATTCAACACACACATGGCAATCGACGGCGGGATTGTGCCGGAGATGTGGTTTGATGAGAGTTTTAGTACGGCGAGGTTGACGAGGTACTTGAGTTCGGTCGGGATTGGGCCGGTGACTGAGTTGTTGGAGAGGTCTAGTGATTGGCAAAAGGAAGTTGGGTTCGATCATTAGAGAGAGAGAGAGCGAGATCAGTTTATAGAAAGAGGGAAAAGGGAGAGAGAGAATGAGTTTCAGCTTTTTTTTTATTTATATGTTTTTTTTACAAAATAGTCCTTGAATATTAATTATTTACACCCTAGTCCCTAGAAAGATAAAATGACAATAATGCCCTCATGTGCAAGGCACATGACCAGATTTAACCAAAAAAATAAACTGAGTTAGGCTCAAAGGACATACCGTGCAAGATTTTGAAACATTAAGGACAAAATCCGTCAATTTTAAAGGTAAAGGACACCGCCTACAATTTGGTGTAAACATAAAAGACAAAACTTGTAATTTACTCAATAAACAAACTTGTTAAATCAAACAAAAAGAAAGCCTGCCTTTCAGGCGGTCTTCTCCGACAAAGTCACCGGATCAAGCCATATCAGATCCATAAAAATTTTTTGTTAACTTGTTTTTTTTTCGTTAATGTTTATCTCCATCATAATTAAAACTAAAAACTCATTTGTGTCACATCTAAACTGCAAGTTATGCTTATCCGTTAACCCGTTTAACTTTGAAATTCTCATCATCCTCTCGATCCGTTATATCTTTAATTCGAGTATAAATATACGCCTCTTGACTCGATGTGACCTCATTCCCACACAATTTCACAGCCAATTTCGTCTCTACAACTGAGTGAAGTCGCGTCGGCAGACCGAAACTCCAGCTACAATTCTTGTATATAACATCGCAAACGAGTAAGAATATTACATGCTATTAGTTTGTTTTATCATACAGAACCAAAGCCCTATATTTATTTCAACTTACAAAACTGTTATATTCCTAGATCAGAAATTTGTTTTAGTTATTTTTATAAATCTTAACTTGGTTTTATTATTTAGATTAAGTTAAAAAGTTTATTTTACTTGCATAGTATTTATAAACTCAAAGTTTATAGATAATAAACTTCAAACCCATTTAATTTTATAAAAATATAAATAAAACATAAAACATTACTTTAAATTATTTTAGTCAAATATAATTTAACTAAAAAATAGACCCTCTAGTTATTAAATGGCATTTTAGTCATTTTAGTAATATTTAACAAAACAGTTAACAAGGTTTGGTCTTAGTACTCAACATTGTTACAAATTTTGGCCTTAGTACTTAACATTGTGACAAATTAGAACGCTAATACCTTTTTTACAGCAAAAAACAATTAATACTTGACATTGAAATTTGACAGAAACCACAAACACCAACGGTATAATTTTTTCAATTTGATATTTACATTATTTAATACAACTAATGCTTCAAGAATTTGTTAATCCAATCAGTGTTTTATTTGTTAAGAAGTGTAATATCCTGCTTAACATATATACATATACATATAACTTTTGGTAAAACAAGGTAAATAAAACTTATAAATCACGTTCAATAATCTTTTCTGAAATGGTATAAAAATCACGTTAAATAATCTTTTATGAAATAGTATGAGATAAATGACATAATTTCCCACCTTTTTTCTTAACAATTCTACTTATATTAGGGGAATAGGCACCCAAGGGTAATATCTTTGCCCCAACCTATCAAATCCCGCCAGATCAAAAACTTGAAAACTACCATTTAGCCACAAAACATCCGTGGCGCCTTACCCTTGTCATAATCTATTTTTCTTTAATTTTTAAAACCAAATGTTAGGTAAAAAATAAACTTCATAAAAATAAAAATATATAATTCAAACTAAAAGAATACTGAATGAAAAATACGACCTTTAAAAAAACTAGAAATCTAGTAAATGACGCGTCATCAAACCATATTTTTCGCAATTTCTAGTTTTCGGGCTATATACATCTTTTGCCCTTCGTGGTCGAGATTGTCGTGTGACATAATATACGTCTGAAAATCTCTATCTCTCGCCACTTTGACGGCACTTTCGTGTTGTTCGTTAATCAAGGTTGTAGCTGCAAGGAGATTTTGTTGTCTTGCATCGGCTAATGCTTGCATACTCCCTACTTTTTTTCGGGGTAAGCTTCTATCTTATCGCCTACAAGTCCAGTTTGGCTTGAAGAACAAGGAGACTTGACTTGTGACATCCTCTTGGGTTGTGTTGGGTTAACTTCGTCGTTCAAGTCCAGCACTGACTTATCAGATACATCGAAGTTAGCCGAATTCGAGAATTTTCTCTTACTTGAACTTCCATCGGATTCTTTGTCCAACAAATTGATTTGACCCCATGTTGCGAACTATTTAACAACCTTCCACACCCTATAGTGCTTGAAAGCTTGTTTGTTTTTATATTGATAATCTTTAAGTGTCATTTCCGGAACGTCTAAATTGTTGCACCTGTTTTTACGTAGGTGCTCCTATTTGTTTAAAATTAAAAAAATATATATAAGAATGCAAATAAAACGTTAATGTGCAATATAAAAATAAAAACAAAATAAAATTTTTACAGCTTGAATGTAAAGACCGTTGAACCAATTCATTTTAATTAACATTGGAGTCTATTTTGAGTTTTGTTCATCGTGTGTTCGCTCG
Source organism: Helianthus annuus (assembly GCF_002127325.2). Classification (NCBI taxonomy): domain Eukaryota; kingdom Viridiplantae; phylum Streptophyta; class Magnoliopsida; order Asterales; family Asteraceae; genus Helianthus; species Helianthus annuus. The sequence continues at coordinate 169,657,913 of NC_035441.2, read as the reverse complement.
CTACTACCCCCAAGCCCATGAAGTGTTAAATGGCTTTCCACAAGCCATCTTTTCTCTGCCGGTTTCCTTTTTCCCGATTCTCCTACATTGTTTGCGTTCTAAACCGCGATTGTCCATACCAACATTTCCCCCATTATTCCCTTTGTGTGATGATATTTTTTATTTCATACCTCATCTTTTCCTGCCTCAAGGAGGTATTATACATATATTCATCATTATCATACTCAGTAAATCTCACAAATAGTAAAGCGAAAGTAGGTTATGAGGAGGGTAAGATATAGACAGCCTTACCTCTATCCCTGTAGGAACAAAGAGCCTGTTTTTAGTGAGAGCACCGGCTCAATAGTTTTACATTAAACCTTGAACCTAAGAGCAATCGAGACAAATACCAATTGGTGCATGCACCCTTTTGTCTTTCGACCATCAACGCTACCATGTATAGTTCATGTCACCACACCCTTTATGGTCGTCATGCCTTTTGACGTTGCACCCTTAATTACCTATTATATTCTTACATGATTGTTTCTTTTCTACTACCAAAATTTAGTGCCTTGTATATGCTCTTTTATGCTTTAGTCTAAGAGTTTGTTGGCCTTCTGATCTGAATGAATTATTAATATCTCTTAATAAAACAAATTTAATAAAACGACGTTAATAAAACTTATGAATCTTCCAAAATTTAATAAAACGAAGTTAATAAAACTTATGAATCTTGTTCAACCTTTTCAAAACAATGTAAATGTTACTGAAGGGGTATGGTTCCAGATCTCGCGTCAGCATCGACCGCGAGTGACCATCACCCTTATCAAAACCCCCACCAGTTAACAACCTACTTGTGCCCATGCGAGAACGCATCGACACAAGGGGTGAATCCAATCTATCTAGTAACGAAGGAGGACTTACATGGAACATGAGAACGGTAGAGTGATGCGACATAGCATCACATCTGGTGTATGAAAACGGAAGTATCACAGCGATGCGGCCTCGCACCGCGTCCAGTGAACACTTCTATCAATACAAGGAAGCTGGATAACAGCAACAGTCACCACAGGCGACGATGCGGCCAGCACCGCATCTTGCGTATTTCTTGATCACTAGCAAGAGACGCGATAACATCAGATGTTACCGCAGACAGCGATGCGGCTAGCACCGCATCCTATACGCTCAACAAGTGGGACTGATACCACAGTGCAAGTGGAACCAATGGCAGTCACCTGTCAGATCTACGGAAGCGACAGACTGACGTGGCGTCGTCTCAACGGCCGACATGTCTGACACACCTGCAAAGGTGCAGCATGCCGTCAGTCTATCCATCCACCTCCTCCTTCACTCCTCGGCTACAAATACCAACCCCAAACCAGGTTTGAGGTATCTCTTCACAACTCTCTCACTACTACTACTATCTTACTTTGCTTCCCAAGCAAACTACTGATTCTCACGCCGGAGAGTGGTAACAAGGAGCACCCCCCACCCCATCCTCCTTGTTACGAGTCACGGTTTGTTTCCTTATGCAGGAGATCAACCCACCGGTGATCCAGCCAGCGATCCTCGAGAGGAAGGGATTAACCATTCTTGACGAGACCAGTGAGTTAACCCTGCCCGGTTAACCATTGTTTCATCATTGGCGCCCACCGCTACTCTTAGCACTTTTTCGATCATCCTTTGTCCTCTCTCAAAATCATGACTGATCACCAAAACAATACTACAGGGGATAATCCACTCCCCACCAACACAGGAAATGTGGAGTGTACCCCACCGGAACCGAATCCGGGCCATATCGGCACATCAACGCAAAGGGGTCCATCCCTAACGTTCGGGCATGACTTATCACAGTACGCATCTGTGATCCCCCCCGAACATGGACCCCCACATCTGGTATGACCAACAGGCCACCCTGCTGGCCGCAACATACAACCGCGCTTGTGCGGAAGCGCACATACAAGCTGGGCCAACCCCAGCACCGCACACCCCTGCCGATCGTATTTTACAATACGAAGGCAGGGCGCGTTCACGTCCAGCTTCGAGAAGCAGACGTGAGGACCGCGGATCATCTTACTGTTCGGTCCATACAATCAACGAGGATGATTCCGCATACGAGTCCCACACCAGGGGACCAGTGCATACCCGCCTAGGTCCTTATGTTGAGGACAGACGACGGTCTGCATCCCGACATGGCTCTGGAATTCAGAGCCGGTTGGGCCCACAACCATACACCAAAGGGTATGGTCGTACCGACCCGGACGACCGTACATATTGTGGGGATTCACATGACACCTGCAGCAGACCGGGAGGACGCAACTATGTTTCTCCCACTCACCCCCGCAGTACATACCTCAGGGCTGCAAAACGCCCTGAGAACCAGCCCTATAGGCCGAAAGCTGCGGCCGAAAACTCCAAATTCGCCTCGCGAATAGCCCACGCCCATGTCACCACAACAAAATTCCCATTCAACGTTGGGAAATATAGTGGTTCATCCGACCCGGATGACCACATGAACATTTTCATAGGCGCAGGGTGCAACGGCCAGTGGGACGAACCCACTTGGTGCAATTTTTCCCCCAGACCCTTACGGGTCTGGCCAGGGCTTGGTTCGATTCTTTACCAGTGGCATCACTGGACTCATTCGAGGACTTTCATGCCAAGTTTCTCGCTCATTTCAGCCAACAACGACGTCACACGCGTGACTCGTTGGACGTCATGAATATCTGGCGCAGAGACAACGAATCCCTAGAAGCATTCGTTGTCCGATACAATAAGGAGTGCCTGGAAATAGGCGACGTGGCAGATCAAATGGCACGGAACCATTTCATCAGGGCCGTAAAAGATAGGCAGATGGTTATGACCATCTGCGGCAAAGAAGGCTTGCCTAAAAAATGGGAAGATGTCATGACCGCAGTCAAGACATATGCCCAGACACAGCGGTCCCTCGAACCGCATGTGACAAAGGCATAACCCCAGGCTGAAATTTGCAACCACGGGTCCAAGCGTAACAATAAACGCAACCGGGACGTAGGGAATAGCGATATTTCCAAACCATACGTCCCACGAACCAACCCGTTTGACCCAAGGAAACGCAGCCCTCAACGGGACAACCGGGCACCAAAGAAAGATTCTCAGGATCATAACTGGACCGAGATCAACATGTCGCCAAGCGAGGTCCTTCTTGCGGACCCGCAATTCTTGCGACCAGCCCAACCGATGAAGTCCAAAAAAAATCAGGACCTCACACTCTACTGTGAGTATCACAAGAACTCGGGCCACACCACCAACAACTGCATCAGTCTCCGGCTGGAGATTGAGCGGGCCTTAAAAGAGGGGAAACTGCAACATCTTTTGCCAGGTGGGCAAAAACCCACCAAGCGCATCACCCCTCATGGCGAAGGTACCTCCTCCGGAAAGAGAACCATGTACGTGGCTTCCACCCACATGATCAACGGAGGCAAAGGTAGGCCGCGTAAAGCGGCGAGAAGGCCGGACAATGACTGGAAAGATGAGCAAGTCGTCTTTCCAAAAGTCCGAGGCGGACCGCGCGACAGGCGCGCCGTCGTTATAACAGGCCAACTGGCACACTACTGCACCGAACGTCTATTCATCGACCCGGGCAGTACTTCTGACATAATCTACGAACAATGCTTCAACCAGTTCGACCAGGAGGACAAAGATCGGTTGCAAGCAGTAGATTACCCATTGGCCGGGTTCGCAGGGGAAACTGTCTTTCCCCTAGGCCAGATCACTTTTCCTGTGCGTCTTACCAGCGGCAGACACACAAGAATAGAAGAGGTAAACTTCATGGTTTTACCTCACATCTCCAGATATGACGTACTCCTTGGGAGAGAATCCCAAGGCGATTTCAATATGATTACATCCGTCCCCCACTCTGCTGTCGGTTTTCCAACCGAATCGGGGGTCGCGATAATCTACGCACGAAAAGACGTCATGATGACGGACGAACTACGTCCGACCAAGGTCGCAAGGCCTACCCCCAGCAACCAACCAGAGAAATGGGTTCTCAACGCGAGATACCCAGAACAAAAGGTTACATTGGGTCACGCCTTGTCCCCGACCAAAAGAACGCACCTGAAGCAGCTTCTCTTCGGGAACCAAGATATTTTCGCATGGACACCCGCAGACATGACAGGGGTCCCGCGTGATATTGCGCAACACCACTTGAATACCTCACCAGGTATCAAGCCGATGATCCAAGGCCAACGCCACCTTGGGTCCGCTAAAAATCAGGCGATGCAAGATCAAGTCGAAGAACTGCTCTCCGCAGGCATCCTGCGGGTAGTCAAATACCAGACTTGGTTATCCAACCCAGTTATGGTAGAAAAACCATCTGGAGGCTGGCGCATGTGCGTCGATTACAAAGACCTTAACAAAGCCTGCCCCAAGGATTGTTACGCACTTCCGGAAATCGACGAAAAGGTCGATAATCTCGCACCATTCAGATGGAAGTGTTTCCTCGATTGCTACAAAGGGTACCATCAGGTACAAATGGCGATCGAGGATGAAGACAAAACGGCAATTCGCACTCCCACCGGGAATTACTGTTATACAAAAATGCCGTTTGGTTGCGCAACGCGGGCGCAATGTATCAAAAGCTGATGAACGACACTTTCCGCGGCCAAATAAGCAAAAGTGTCGAAACCTACATTGACGACCTAGTCTGCGAAGCGTTAACATAAAGCTCACAGACATTGAAAGAACATTCCAGACTCTGCGAAGCGTTAACATAAAGCTCAATCTAGGGAAATGCTCGTTTGGAATGGAAGAAGGCAAATTCCTTGGGTTCATCGTGACAAAAGATGGATTCAAGTAAACCCGGAGAAAGTTTAGGCGATCGAGCGCATGCCATCGCCTTCATCGATGAAAGATATGCAACGACTAGCCGGCAGGCTAGCGGCACTCAACAGATTCTTAGCCAACCATGCAGCTAAGTCTTATCCTTTCATCAAAACCCTGCGGAACTGTTTAAAGAAAGAACAATTCCAGTGGACCGCAGAGGCCGAAAACGCCTTCCGGGAAATGAAGGAGTGTTTGATACAACTCCCAACCTTAACCGCACCATGCAAGGAGGAGCCACTCATATTATACCTATCTGCCGCGGACAACGCGGTAGGTGCGGTATTGATAGTGGAGCGGGAGGGGGTTCAAACACCCATCTATTATATCAGCAAGATGCTCAACGACTCAGAAACAAGGTACTCAATAATGGAAAAATTGGTGCTAGCATTGGTGCACGCCTCAAGACGGTTGCGACGCTACTTCGCAAATCACGTCATCACAATGCTAACCAATTACAGGATCGGCCCGATCCTATCCAAGCCTGACATTTCTGGGAGATTAGCAAAATGGGCAATAGAGCTGGGCGCGCACACGTTGAACTACAAACCGCGCCCCGCGATAAAAGGCTAAATCTTAGCTGATTTCGCTGCCGAAGTAACGGTGAATCGCATCCAAGAATGCGAACAAGCACAAAACCCCGCACCAACGCCATCTTCCTCATAAACTTGGGCACTATTTACCGACGGTGCCTCCAACGAGGAAGGTGCGGGCGCAGGTCTGCGACTCATCAGCCCTGATGGCCAAGAGCTTACATATGCCATCCGCCTCGATTTCAAAAGCACAAATAACGAGGCCGAATATTAAGCCCTACTGGCAGGACTACGTTTAGCAGTCAAACTCGGCGTGCAGCATCTGGAAGCACACATCGACTCTTTGTTGGTTGCAGGACAAATACGCGGCGACTATGCCGCAAAGGGGGATATCATGATCCTCTATCTCGAGCAAGCCCTGCAACTAACATCCCAATTCGCTTCGTTCAATATCCGACATATTAATCGAAGTGAAAACAAGTCCGCGGATGCACTATCAAAACTTGCATCCACCAGCTTCCAGCACTTGGCAAAGGAGATACGCATCGAAATTCTGCAAAATCCTTCGGTACCCCTGCGCCAAGTCAACGTCATTCAATACAGTACAACATCATGGATGACACCTATTATCGCATATCTACAATCAGGTGTGACCCCCGAAAGCAAATCAGAGGCACGCAAGCTACAATACAAAGCGTGCCATTATCAAATGGGAGACGGTATCTTATACCGCAAATCATACCTAGGACCACTACTACGATGCGTCAACCCCCAGGATGCCACATACCTCATCCGAGAGATACACGAGGGCATATGTGGCATACATGCTGGACCGCGCATGGTAGTGGACAAAATCATGAATGCCGGGTATTACTGGCCCGGCATGCACCTGGACGCCGTCAAAGAGTTGCGCAAATGCATCGACTGTCAACGTCATGCTCCAAAAACTTTGCGGCCAAAGAACAACTTAGTCCCCGTCACAACCGCATGGCCCTTTCAGAAATGGGCAATTGACGTTGTGGGACCTTTACCTGACGCTCCGGGTGCGGTCAAATTTATCATAGTAGCGGTTGATTACTTCACAAAATGGGTAGAAGCAAAACCGCTCGCCTCAACCACTGCTATGATAACAAGAAAATTCATTTGGGAACACATCATCTGCCGTTTCGGGTTACCAATGTGCATTGTCACCGATAATGGCACCAACTTTGCTGCTGACGAATTTCAAAAATGGCTAAAAGAACTACACGTTGAACACATATTCTCATCCGTGGCACATCCGCAAGGAAACGGCCAAGTTGAGAGTATCAACAAAAGCCTAGTCGAGGGCATCAAAGCAAGGTTGGGAACAGCCAGGCGTGGCTGGGTCGATGAACTCACAAGTATCCTATGGGCTCACCATATTAGCCCAAAAACAAGCAATGGGGAAACACTCTTCAGCCTAGTCTACGGTTCAGAAGCGGTGATCCCCGCGGAAGTAGGTCTCCCCTCTCCTAGAATGTTGGCTATTGAAAAACTAGACAACATCACAGAACGCAGGATCGATTTGGACCTCTTGGAAGAAAGGCGCGAAAACGCTGCCATCAACGAGGCCAAATATAAATCCAAACTTGAAAAGTACTACAACACGCGCGTCCGCGTTTATACTTTCAATCCGGGAGACTACGTCCTACGCGACAACGAAGCATCTAATGCTGAGCGCCCAGGCAAACTTGCCCCCAAGTGGGAAGGACCCTACCTCATCAAAGAGATCTTAGGAAAAGGCGCATACAAATTACAAACGTTAGAAGGCGAACCTATCGCACGAACATGGAACGCACAACAACTTCGACGCTGTTATATGTAAGCCATGTTCCTACATTTTCTATGTAACATAGCGGGCCGCAGGCCATTGGCAAATAAATACATAAGCAATTTTATACATTATTGTTTGTTACTACTATTACAAATGCGTGTTCCACTTTGCGGTATCCCAAAAACAGATTGGCAAAATCTTCATTCGCGATACCCATACAAAGTGGTAACCACACACAAATATTGTAATAGGCCAGCAAAAGGCAAAAAGACTTGCATATTTATCCGACCGGATAAACAAGTTTTTTGTTAACACTTAACACAATTCCTGAGCCCAAAAAGGCAAACACTGGAATTGACGCGTACTCATACGACATACGTATGGAGTATACTTGACCCCATTCACAAATGGGTAGAGTTCCGGATATATAAGCTTTTACAAAGCTTACACAATTCTAAAACCCTAACGGGGTAAATAACAGAATGGACGCGTACTCATACGACAAAGGTATGGAGTATACTTGACCCCATTCACAAATGGGTAGAGTTCCGGATATATAAGCTTTTACAAAGCTTACACAATTCTAAAACCCTAACGGGGTAAATAACAGAATGGACGCATACTCATACGACAAAAGTATGGAGTATACTTAACCCCATTCACAAATGGGTAAAGTTCCGCATACATACGTTCAAACATGCAAGAATTAAAAACACTTGTACAAACTGAACAAAAAACTTTATATTCAAAAAATTCAAGCACCCACGCGATGCTTAATGGATTTACATAAAGTTCTTAGTATATACAAGAGGAAAACAAAAAGGGGGCGCACTTGCCAACCTAAACCCTATTTCGTACCGCTGGTACCCGCGTCATCTCCAGCACCACCAGCTGGATCTTCCTCTTCTGCATCGGCATAGAGCATCCGCAGCCGGTCAACGTAGTCCGCAGCCTCTAAACAGTCGTCCAACTTCTCCACACAAGAGAGGGACGTATCATAAAAGGAGGCTACGGCCGCGTTCAGGCGACCTTCGGTATCCACGTCCCGAAAACCGTATCGCTCTTCGATAACACCGCCTATGGACATGACGTTCATATGGGAAATGCAACGATTATAACCAGCTTTAAAGCCAGCGTCACGAGCACGCTGCTTGACCAAGTCCAAACCAGCTGCGGTTTCAGGAGCATCCATAATGGCCTGAACAATCTGCAACACAAGGATAATAAAGTCAGCATATGGTCAACCTTTGGCTCAAACATCACAACATACTTACACGCGCGATGCCATGACTCCGCATCCACTCGCGATCAGCCTCCAGCTGGTTAAAAGAAGATGCCAAGGCATCCTTAGCCTCAACAGCAGTGTTAGCTCGCTCTTCTGCTGCAGTCATGCGGGCTGTGAGGTCAGTGACCGCGACCTCCCGGGTCTGAACCTCAGCCTGTCAAAGAGCAGGAAACAGTTTACTCAGTAAACATTCTCAAAAAGCAGGGAAGTATAAAACAAAGGTAACAAGTCATACCTGAAGGCTGGCAACAACTTTATCCAAACGAATGAGCTCAGCATTCGCCACTTCAAGAGCCTTGGACGAACGGCTCTCCCTCTCTTTGGCCTCCTCCAGGGCCTTCGCAGTACGGGCCCCCGTTTCCTTGGCCTCTTCCAGCGCTTTAACAGCCAGGGCCTCTGCCTGTTGCGCTTTAACCGCAATTGCCTCAGCTGCAGCTTTCTCCTTGCCCAAGGCAACGTTCGCTGCCTTGGCATTCGTCAACTCCTGACGAGCACGAAACAGATTGTCATTCTGCTTCGCCCAAGATTCATTCCACTTCTTGCGCTCATTGGAATACTTTTCATTCCAACTCTTGCGTTCATCAGAAAGAAGTTTGGCAAGAGTACGAACCTGTTTCAGCTGAGCAGTGGCAGCCCATTCCGAGGTCTGTTTCTGCTTCTCAAACGCAGCTCTATCCTTCTTAAGCTGCTCCGCACCCGCACGAGCAGCCTTGATCAACTCTTCCGCTTCGGCCCGCAGGCGAGCAGCTTCATCCTCTCTGCGGCCTAACACCTTGTAGTCTTCCAAAATGGCGTTAGCCACTATGGAACTTCCTACTAGCAAGGTGGAGAGTTGATTGATGCGCAACTCACGGGGGGCGGCACGGGCACGTTCCACTTCAAAGAGGGTGCCCAAACCACCCAGAATCTCCTTACACGCAGAAGGGTCGTTGGAAATATCATCCCCCTGCATAACAGTCCAGGGGGTTGGTGATAAACAGTACTTCGACCCTGGGTATAGGTGCGGTAATAATACTCCAATTCAGACTCCCCAGGCTGAATTGGAGGCCCATCATACCCCACACCACCGGCAGACGAACCGGTACCCTTCTCACCAGCAGAAGACTTCTGCGGCTCAGCATCATGCTGCCGCACTTCAGCATCAGTTTTTTGCGGTTATACATCAGACTTTTGCTTCCCAGAATCAGAAAACCGCAGACCCAAATTATCTCCCTCATTGGGAGAGATCAGATTGTTGGACGAATCAACGGTATCGAATATCTGGGTCGCGACCTTCTCTGCGGAACCCTCCATCCGCACGGTTGACTCAGGCACCACCTTGACAGGAGGTGTCGAAGGTTCCTCAGTCACACCCGCACCCGTATCATGCGGGGGTGACTCCGGAGCATCAAAGATAGAAAAATCTTTATCTTGAAGCTCTGCAAAACAAAGTCAAATAGCTATCAAAACACAGGTTGTACATAACACTTGAGACAAGCTAAACAACACTTACCAACAGTAACCGCAACTCTCTTTGATGTCGGACCAGTCCTCTTAGACTGCAACCTCCGACGTTTCGGTCCACCGGCACCAGCGGCCGTCTCTTCTACTTGCCTCTTCCCAGCACCAGACTGCGAGCCCGCAGCTGTACCCAAACCCTCAAGGGTATCAGATACTATCACATAATCCAAGTATCTACGGAAAGAAGAGTGAGAGATACCTGCTGCCTGCTGTACCAGATGAGACACAACAGTGACCTCCGGTATTTTCTTTTGGCGAAAGCGCACGCCTTTCACCGTTTGCCTCTTAGGCACACCCTTCGCGTCAGGATCCCCTAAGGCCCCAAGATCACCTGCATGGAAAACATCCAAAAGGTGGGTCAGTGAAACCATTATTGTTATCACAAGTACAAAGGATTCCTAAATATACCTTTGCCTCGCGGCAACTCAACTGACAATGCGGCCTCAGTAGGCACCCGGAAGTTATCTCGAATGATAACATTAAACTCCTCCTCGCCATCCGCACAAACAACTGTTTCAACCTGACCCTGGAAATCCGGGGCAAACATCCTCCATAAGGGAGCATCCTTTGATAGCAAACGCACAAGTCAGTAACGCATACGGGGATAAGAAAGTTAAACAAACGAAAAGTACGTACCACCACTTTTCTCCCGCACCACGGGCTTTGACTTCTTGTTCCTCCTTGTCAGCATCATGCGCAACACCCACAACTGTGTGTTGTTCAACTTCACAGACTCAATGGTCTGCAACCGCGGAAACCACTCCACCGTCTTCAAACTTGGGACCGCAATGGTCTCTGCTATGATCGTCTCGGTCACATTCCGAAACGTCATATTTGCAACAATGGCAGCAGCCTTGATGTAAAAGAACTTCATCTTCCACTTCGTCACCCCCTTGGGAGGAGTCATCAGTTTGGGACTACCCTCTCGTTGACGGAAGGAAAAGAACCCCAAGGACACCGTCATTTGATAAAACCGTCGGAAATCTCCAACGGTAGGCTCTATGCCAAGAGCACGAAAGGTGAATTCAAAATTTCGAATCCGGATCATACCAAACGGACTCAGTTGAGAAATGTGGACCTTGTACCACTCCAACACCTCGACAACAAAAACAGTCAAAGGTAACCGGAGATTACAGTCACCAAAAAAGTCTGCCCACATGGTCACGTAACCGGCCGGAGCATCGGCACCGGTGTCACCCTCCGATGGGTAACAGGCCCCATATTCAGGGGGCATTTGGACATCAAGAATCAGACGATCAAAGGTCTTCTTGGTCCACTTTAACACCGGTAAACCACCACCGGCGGCTCCCCCCTCTTCTTCCTCCGCCACCACCGGCGATGAAGGCTCCGGGTTTTCACCCTCCACATTGTGTGGATTTGACGGTTCAGCCATCAACAATATAAAAGATGAACACTAACAACCTCACCGGAATTTTCAACAAATATCGTCGGAGAAGACAAAGGAAAGGTTTCTCTCACCGGCAAATTTTTGAAATTTCGAACAAGTGAGGGGAAACCACGAATGGTTTCCCCTTATATACCCATCGCAATTAATGCGGAGGGAGAAAACGAATCATCACGTTCAAAACGAACGAATTGCGCGACACCACGTGTCAAGCGCCGTTTTCGCTGACGGTTATCACGCGCGCGTGGCCGCCCACGCGCCTGACATCAGAGACGTTTACACTCTTTGCTACAGTGCATTTAATGCCTCGGGCAGTGCAAACGTCCTTTCATTTCAGCACATGCCAGAAAGATCTCACCAACTTCCACCAACTCACACGTGAGATCAGCCACGTATGCAACAAAAAGCGACTACCTTATCCAATTACAAGCGGCATGCGGTTTCTCTGGTGTACCGCACCATAACCCATGCCGCATATCGTTTTTTTTACATACCCCTAAAAATAGGCAAAAATATATGTCTTCACACTAAGGGGGTATAATACCTTTCCGCACCACCCACGAGCACACGTGGAATATGCGGAAATGACACACACGAGCCCGTTCAGGTGTGTCAGACACTCAGAACCAGCGTTGTTCTTTGGACCGAACCGCATCTTAGAAATAGGTAAACCGCATTGCCTTCATTCTCTTCAAGCTTCAAATCCCTCCTGTCCGGTTTACAACCGTAGAGGGTACATGAACACCTTCTTTAACTTGAAGAAGGAAGGGAATGTACGCACGCGCACATCAGCAACCCTGACTCCTGAACCTTCAAGAGCCACATCCGAGCAACACACCCGTTTCGAGCGAATATGGGAATGCAAAATCGCAGACACTCATGAGTCACTGCGGACATAACCATAGCTTCCGGAAATGGTTGCTACGGTGGAGCCACAACTAACTCCACATCGAGGGACGAAACTACTCCAAGGAAAACTCCTCGGTATTGGAGCGGGAAGGAAGGTGCCTAAGGAAGAGATGCGGACGAAATCCACAATAATCACACGAGCCCTTGTCGAACAACAAGCGGTCGAACAAGCGGTAACAAGTCTGCTTATGACTTTGTTACCCTACTTGTATGTTGGATAGAATAAACAATGATGGGCATGACCATGCCTATGATCATGTTTATTTGACCGTTATCCAGAATCACATTGTTCGACCAAACATGGCCAACAATGACGCAAGTACCCAACGTTGCTCCCACAACCGTGGCCAACAATGTCAAGCAACGAGGTAACCGCAAAAGACGTGCGGTTACTTGAGAGCTAATGGGAAGAACATGAACACCCCATGAACGGAATCATCATTAGATATCCAATCATGGGAACAACATGCTCTCTTCTTCATTCACCACTTCAAAGGTTGGGTCGAAGTTTGTGCACACCTTCAACCACATCTCAAAGATTGGTTCGAAGTTTGTACACTTCCTCCAACTAATTCCTACAGTTGGTTCGGCACACCAACAGGTGGCAACCAGCCAAAGGCTGAGAATTTCGCATCAGACGAAACATTTTCACCGGTACGGAAGAGGCGTCAAATGACCCTTCCAGACCTCCAGCTTGATCTACAAACAGAAAAGACCATCCACATGGTCTAGGATCTTCTCCAGACTCCAAACTACCTTCTAAACACCATAGTCCAGTACTCCTCCCACATACAACTTGTATGTGGCAGCAACACTAGACTGGGGGGGACTTGAAGGGGTATGGTCCCAGATCTCGCGTCAGCATCGACCGCGAGTGACCATCACCCTTATCAAAACCCCCACCAGTTAACAACCTACTTGTGCCCATGCGAGAACGCATCGACACAAGGGGTGAATCCAATCTATCTAGTAACGAAGGAGGACTTACATGGAACATGAGAACGGTAGAGTGATGCGACATAGCATCACATCTGGTGTATGAAAACGGAAGTATTCACAGCGATGCGGCCTCGCACCGCGTCCAGTGAACACTTCTATCAATACAAGGAAGCTGGATAACAGCAACAGTCACCACAGGCGACGATGCGGCCAGCACCGCATCTCGCGTATTTCTTGATCACTAGCAAGAGACGCGATAACATCAGATGTTACCGTAGACAGCGATGCGGCTAGCACCGCATCCTATACGTTCAACAAGTGGGACTGACACCACAGTGCAAGTGGAACCAATGGCAGTCACCTGTCAGATCTACGGAAGCGACAGACTGACGTGGCGTCGTCTCAACGGCCGACATGTCTGACACACCTGCAAAGGTGCAGCATGCCGTCAGTCTATCCATCCACCTCCTCCTTCACTCCTCGGCTATAAATACCAACCCCAAACCAGGTTTGAGGTATCTCTTCACAACTCTCTCACTACTACTACTATCTTACTTTGCTTCCCAAGCAAACTATTGATTCTCACGCCGGAGAGTGGTAACAAGGAGCACCCCCACCCCATCCTCCTTGTTACGAGTCACGGTTTGTTTCCTTGTGCAGGAGATCAACCCACCGGTGATCCAGCCAGCGATCCTCGAGAGGAAGGGATTAACCCTTCTTGACGAGACCAGTGAGTTAACCCTGCCCGGTTAACCATTGTTTCATCAGTTACACATGTAAAAAAGTTACACATGTCATCCATTAGGCTAGAGGGTATGGTGATGGTCTTCCAAGGGAGAATGATCTGTCACGTAGGCGCCACGTCATAGTCCTCCCAAGGATGCTCCATCCCCCAAAAGTAGAGGGTATAGAGGATGGTCCTAGTCATAGTCCTCCCACCACTTTTATGTTTTTTTTTAATTTTCTACTTTTTTTAACATTTAACAAATAAACTAACACAATATTTTCTTTAATATTAAAAAAAACATAAACTTAAAACATAAGGAAAAAAAAGTAAAATACCTTCTTGGTCTCGGTTAAATTTTGCTCGTCTAGTTAGCCCTTGGGACGACGCTTCATCACCCGCCATGAAGACCTGAGCCACGTTCATAATCATGTTGTGCATAATAGCATCCTCTTCTGAAGATGATGAATACCAACTAGACGAAGACGATGAAGACATAGAAGAAATTGAAGAAATGGAAGAAGGTGAAGCCATGATAATTTTTGAGAGAGAGATGGGGTGGTAGCGGGTAAAAAATGGTATAAAGATAGATGAGTTTTTATAAAAAGGGAAGAGGGGTTATAAAATGTGAGAGAGATATGAGATTGTAGTGGGTGAAAAGTTGTGAAAAAAGGTGTAAAAGAGGTGAGTATTTATAAAAGTGGAAGTGAATGGGGTATTTTTTTAAAACATAACCGTTGGCTTTTTGAAAAAAAAAAAAGGAGAATTTAATTTTTTTTAATAAACGGCTACTTTTGAGTTGGGCCCCACATTTTTGGTCCGTCGCAAACGGCAACAAAAGGACGGCGAGGACGGGACGGAGGGGGGCGGCGTGGTGTGTCGGGCGTCGCCGCTGGAAGACGGGCTGGAGACGGTACCATATCGTCTAGCCTTAGTTTTGGTTTGCATGGCTTTGGAAAGTAGACAGATTGGATTCTTTCTTGGTTGTGTCTGTGAAAAAGGCTTTTATTTCAGATAGGGGAAGTAGTAACCTTCCTAATTTTGAGTGGAGCAAATGGGTGCCAATTAAATGCAATATTATGACCTGGAGGGGTAACCTGAATAGAGTTGCTACCATAGTCAACTTGAGAAAAAAGGAATGTAGAAATCTCATCGGTTATGTGTCCTTTTTGCGATGAATATGAGGAAACGGTGGATCGCTTGTTTACAGCTTGTACGATGGCAACACAGGTATGGGCGGCTGTCAGTGCTTGGTGTAACATTCCCCCAATCTTCACGTTCGATTTCAAAGATTTAATGGATATACATAATTCTATTAGGGGGGAAGAAAAATGAAGAAGATTATTCATGGGTTGATTATTATTTCTTGCTGGAGCATATGGGAAGGAAGAAACGAGTTGGTTTTTAAGCAGATCAGTAGAAGTTCGCAAGAAATCATGATAGAGATTAAATCGAAGGGTTTCGGGTGGGTTAAAAATAGGTCGTCATATAAATATATTAGTTGGAAGGAGTAGTGTAAATACCCTATGTATATGTTGTAATTTTGCCCTTTACCCGTTTGAGGCGGGGTTTTGTTTTGTATTGGCCTTTTGGCCGTTTGGGTCGGAGATGCGTTTTTAATAAAGTTTATTTAAAAAAAAAAAAGTACTTGACTTGTTTCTTTTCTACTCTCCGCTTTCAAGTTGACAATCACTATTTTGAGCTCCTGATGGCCTCTACTGGATATAGTAAGAGCTTATTATGTAAATAAGAGTTGGTTATAAGTAAAGGGTACCAAATTACTTGCATTAAATTCTATACCTATGTCAATGAATCGACCTACAACTACTTTTGACATGACACTGATATTGCTAGATGAGAGACCATTTCATTTCATTTCGTTTAAAATAGTATAATGGTTGATGGTAAACAAAGTAATATAGATGTAGTAATAAGGTAGTTTTATCATAGTTTAACATGTTTTCATTTTTTTCTTCTTTGCCGGTTTTAGTTTCTTTGTCACATCATGTTTTATTCTTCTTTCATTTGTTTGATTTGACCTCTTCTCAATTTTTTATAATATTCACATCAAAGATGTAAATTCAATAAAACAACTATTACTTGATAGAGAAAAGCTATATCTCTGTTGTGCTAAAAGAAAACCCTACTTTCCGTTCATTCTAAATCTAGAAAAATAAATACTTTATTAAAAGAGAACCTTCGTTTGACGACTTTCGTATCAACTTTTAGACGAAACACCTTAACTTCTTTGTTGATGGAATTTATAGTATATTTTTATGTTGCAAACAAAATAATACAATAAAAGTGAATCAACATCTTTAATTTATTTAAGGGGCATTTGTTTTTAACTTTTAAGAATTAAAGTTTGAAAACTAAAGTAAAAGATATCTATATTGATCCCATATACTTTATATAATAGCATCTTTAACCTATATAACCTTTTAATTTGATTTTTCTTCTTTTATAACTCTTGTTTGTTAACTTAAAAAAAAAAAAAAGCAAATGCGCATGAATAGTGAAATGGTTGAACAAATGGATTTTTTTTTAATTTCACCCACACTTTATATTTTTTTAAACCTGAGACATCTTCTTAATTCTTTTAATTATCTTCCCTTTCACAAGTTTAAACCTGAGACATCTTCTTAAGAGACATGTGCCTCTACCAAGTGAGCTATCCCACATTGGCCGTTATACTTTATATCACATACATCTTTAACCCATGCAACTATTTTAAATTGATTTTTCCTGATAACTTTCATTTGTTAACTTAAAAAAATGCGCAACTGTGTTTATTTTTTTAACATTGAGATGTAAATTTTGCTGAAAAAGGTTGTATTCAATAGAGTTTTTTTTTGGTATTGTAAATTATATTTAATACATGTACATTGCCAAACTGAACCAATACCTACCTACATCGATACCAATATCGATATTACTAGAACGAGTATTTGTATTTTTTGGGTTACATAATGGAAAATAGTAATATTTATTATTTTTTGTTTATATAATTCACTTAACGTATTATCTATGTCTATATTTATACTATATTAATTTTATTACATAATTTATAAATCAAACTGTCAGAATTGGTACCAATATTTTATCACTTAAATGTCTATTCAACCCGTTTTTTATTATTTTGTATACAAAATTACTTTTATTCAACCCGAGGTTTTTTAAGATATAACATTTTTATTATTTGGTATATAGATTAGATTTAGTCAACCCGTACAATACACCGACGAATTCTTTTTATAGATATAACTTTTTTTATTATTATTTAGTATATAAAATTACATTTATTCAACCCATGTAATACACATGGATCTTAAAGATATAATTTTTTTTATTATTTGGTATATAAAGTTATATATATTCAACCCGTACAATACATGAAGTTTAAAAATATAACTTTTTTTATTAGTTAATATATAAAATTACATTTATTTAACCCGTGTAATAAAAGAGATTTTAAAGTTATATTATTTAGTATTTAATATATAAAATCACATTTAATCTTTATTAAACCCATACAATACACAGTCATGTAATGGAAAATAATAATATATATTATTTTTTTGTTTATATAATTCACTTAACATATTGTCTGTGTCTATATTTATACGATATTAATTTTATTACATAATTATAAATCAAACTACCAACATTTTATCACTTAAATGGCTATTCAACCCATGTAATACGAAACATATAACTTTTTTTATTATTATTTAGTATACAAAATTACATTTATTCAACCCGTGTTGTATACAATGTTTTTTTCAACATATAACTTTTATTACTATTTAGTATACAAAATTACATTTATTCAACATGTGTAATACACAAGGTTTTTTAAAATGTTAATTTCGTATATAAAATTGGATTTATTCAACCCGTACAATACATCGACGAGGTTTTTTAAAGATAATTTTTTTATTATTTAGTATGTAAAATTACATTTATTCACCTATGTAATACACATGGACTTTAAAGATATAAAATATTTATTATTTGGTATATAAAGTTATATTCATTCAACCCGTACAATACACAAGGTTTTAAAAATATAACTTTGTTATTATTTAATATATAAAATCACATTTATTCAACCACAGGTTTAAAGTTATATTATTTTATTATTTAATATATAATTTTACATTTATTCTTTATTAAACCGATACAATAAATAGGCGGGTTTTTTAAAGATGTCACTTTTTTATTATTTATCATACAAAATTTCATTTATTCAACCTATGTAATACACGTAGTTTTTAAATATATAATTTTTTATTATTTAATATAGAAAATTATGTTTATTCAATCCGTACAATACACGTGGTTTTAAAAATATTTTTTTTTAATATTTAATATATAAAATTAAATTTATTAACTTGTGTAATAAACGAGATTATTAAAGATATATTATTTTGTTATTTGGTATTTAAAATTACATTTATTAAACACTTGTGATTCACGGGTTTTAACCTAGTTATACAATCTTATAAACATAAATTATTATTTAATAAGGCCTGAAAAAACATCGGAAAAGGATATATGCTCCTTGGGTTAAAATAATCATGTTCATCTCTCTCATTTTCCTGTAATCCCTCTTCCCCAAATCACCCACTCTGCGAATCACTCTCTTATTCCTCTGCAATATTTCCATTTCCATTAAATTTCGTCTGAACAATTGATTATTCTGTTTTTTCAAACACAAGAACAAGTCCACTCTGTACAACAACCGCATTCACCCTTTATGTATATATTATCATCATCATCCTGTTTCTATTTCCACTGATCAAATTTTCATAACAACAACAACAGCTCACACCCACAAACCCAATTCATCATTTTCCACAATAATGCCACAAATTTTGGGTTTTCTCACGGCGGTTTCGCCGATCTGGGACTGCTTGTAATGACTTTTTTCCAATTTATTTCATGGAGTTCAAGATTTGTTTTACAGATATTATTAATTACAGATGCATTGTTTTCTCCAGAAGAAAATGGTGGACTGAGCTGCTAATTCTTCAGGTGAAATTGTATATATATATATTTATATATATCTAATTTAATCATTTGTTTTTTGAGGGTTGATCTTAGTTAAGTTTTATAGTTTCTGAAATGATAAAGATTTTTGCTTTTCAATTATTTGTTGGAAAAATGGAATCTTTTTTCAAAACCTTGAATTGAATCAGTATGGGCTTCTAGGGTTTTGATGTTTCACTTAATTTGACATAATATCAGCATCAATTATTGGGAATTTGTGTAGGAGAAGATTAGGGTTTGGATGTCATGGACAATACTAGATAGTAGATACATATACATACATACCCTTTTTGGTAATATGTATACAACTGTGTTGCTGTGTATATGAGGTTATGAACAATTAGGGTTTAAATTAGTAAAGATTTCTTGATATTCTAAGTAAGTGTCATATCGCACATGGGATATACATATACTGGTATGTGTCGGTTTCGTGTTTTCATGCCGAAACCATGATTAATTTTGTGTAAATGCATTGTAATCGACTAATCGTTAAGATCTTGCTTTGCAGATGCTTTTAGTATTAGTATTTTTCGACATCAGTCAAGCGAAATTTGGGGATAGTCAGTTACGATCGCGAAGACTGGAAAACAGTGGTGAAAATATTCAGTCGCATTCGTGCATTCATGATCAAATAATTGAACAAAGAAGAAAGAGACCTGGAAACAAGGTGTTTTCGGTTACGCCACAGGTTTATCATACTTCTGGTCATCTTCACCGTAAGGGAAGAGAGTTATTAGACGCTTCTACGTCTTCTGGTTTTTTAAAGAATGCAAAGTTACCCATAAGAATTTATTTGAATTATGATGCGGTGGGTCACTCACCCGATAGGGATTGTAGGAATGTTGGAGATATAGTTAAGGTGAGTTTTTTATAACAATAATAAATTAATAATAATAATCTGATTCTTTTTTGCTTGCTTATATTACTGTGTTTGATTCAAATTGGTTTTGTCGGCAGCTAGGTGAGCCTCCGGTTGGTTCTGATTTGGGTAGGCCTACGTGTAATCCTCACAACGATCCTCCGATTTTTGGTGACTGTTGGTATAACTGCACGTCGGATGATGTAACCGGAGATGACAAAAGGCATCGGCTTCATAAGGTTTTTCCTAAAACTTTAATGATACATGGAAAAATTACAAGTTTTGTCCTTTATCTTTATACCACTTTTTAGGCGGTGTCCTTTTTAACGAATGTTGACTGGCGGTGTCCTTTACTAGGTATTTTGTTGCAAGTTTAGTCCTTTACACCCAACCCAGTTAAAAAACCCTGTTAATTGTTGGGTGTAAAGGACTAAACTTGCAACAAAATACCTAGGTAAAGGACTAAACTTGCAACAAAATACCTAGTAAAGGACACCGCCTGTCAACAATTAACAGGGTTTTTTAACTGGGTTGGGTGTAAAGGACTAAACTTGCAACAAAATACCTAGTAAAGGACACCGCCAGTCAACATTCGTTAAAAAGGACACCGCCTAAAAAGTGGTATAAAGATAAAGGACAAAACTTGTAATTTTTCCATGATAAATTGTGGTTTGAAGTTATTTATAAGAAATGATTATTACTTAGGCTAAACACACACAATAGGCAAGTGTACCTATCGTTTGTAGTAACGTTTGTGTAAGAACCTATATATATTTTGGAGAACAGGCTTTAGGGCAGACAGCTGAATGGTTTAAACGAGCTTTGGCTGTTGAACGTGTAAGAGGAAACCTAAGGTTAAGTGGTTACTCCGCTTGTGGACAAGATGGCGGTGTACAACTTCCCCGTGAATACGTTGAAGGTAACTTGATACTTAAGTCATTGACTTTATTCAATCTAGTCGTTGACTTTTGTTTCTTTGTATCTTTCTAGAGGGCGTTGCTGATGCTGATTTAGTTCTTTTGGTGACAACGAGGCCCACAACAGGCAATACCTTGGCATGGGCCGTAGCATGTGAACGTGATCAATGGGGTCGTGCAATTGCCGGTAATTATTCACGTTTCTAACCCATAATGCTTGTTTTTTAGGTGTTTTAAAGATAGATGAAACTTGAAAGTGTTGTTGATATGTTATTTCTCTGTTTAAAGGACATGTGAATGTGGCGCCACGTCACTTGACAGCGGAAGCAGAAACGTTACTTTCGGCCACCCTTATACACGAAGTGAGTGTCGTTGCTATATATCTAATGATTAACATACGTAAAGTTCGAAAAAATTCGATCATTTTAAAACGGGTTATGACAAGTTTGGGGCTTTTAGGTGATTCATGTTCTTGGATTTGACCCGCATGCCTTCACACATTTTAGAGACGAGAGAAAAAGACGACGTAGTCAGGTTGGTGATCGCTTTATCGATGCAACAACATAAAAAAAAAGTAATTTTATCGCGCTATGATGTTTAAGTTTTAACAATGACTTGTTTTTTTTAAGGTCACTAAAGAAACCATGGATGAAAAGCTCGGGAGGGTGGTGACGCGGGTAGTTCTTCCACGTGTTATCATGCATTCACGCAATCATTACGGGGTACATCTTACCTTCATTTCGTTCTTAACAAGATTCTTTAAGCAAAAGTAACTAAAAACAATATAACATGTACAAACTTCCTTCCTGTTAGGCGTTTTCTGAGAATTTCACCGGTTTAGAATTAGAAGACGGTGGAGGACGTGGAACATCAGGTTCGTTAACCGTTAACATATCCATATCAATAAAAATAAAATATAAACAAAAAGAAATCCGGGTTCATGAGATAATACCATAATTTTCTTTCTTTGATAACTAAACGTAATATTGTATTAACATATATCAGGATCTCACTGGGAGAAGAGACTTTTGATGAATGAAATAATGACGGGTTCGGTTGATACACGGTCTGTAATTTCAAAAATGACACTAGCTTTATTAGAAGATAGCGGTTGGTATGAAGCTAATTACAGCATGGCCGACCGTCTTGATTGGGGCCTAAGTCAAGGGACCGAATTTGTCACCAACCGTTGTAATTTATGGAAAGGTGCATATCATTGCAATACAACACAGTTTTCAGGGTGTACATATAATCGCGAGGCCGAGGGTTATTGTCCAATTGTACATTATAGTGGGGACCTTCCTCAGTGGGCCCGTTATTTTCCGCAGCCTAATAAAGGTATGATCTTTAGATTTTAGAAGTAAATGTCGTCACTAAATGAATGGTATGGTTAATGGTTCGATTGTAAAGGTTGACTTTCTGATTCTTGGTCAACGCAGGTGGACAATCGACGTTGGCTGATTATTGCACCTATTTTGTAGCGTATTCTGACGGCTCATGTGTAGACACGAACAGTGCACGGATGCCTGACAGAATGTTAGGGGAAGTTCGTGGAAGTAGCTCGAGGTAAAAACTGAAATTTAGTTTTTTTTTTTTTTTTTTTTTTTTTTTTGGCGGAGTACCGTACATATATACGATGTAGTTTTATAATTTTTTTTCATGGTGGTTTCTTTTGTATTTTATTCGTATAGGTGTATGGCCTCTTCGTTAGTACGTAACGGGTTCGTTCGGGGTTCTATGACCCAAGGAAATGGTTGTTACCAACATAGGTGCATCAACATGACTTTGGAGGTGTGGTTTTAAAGTTCATGTGAAATAGTTTATATAATTCTTTATTTATCTAAATGACAAAATGTTGTCTTTACAGGTTGCTGTTGATGGCATTTGGAAAGCTTGCCCAGAAGTTGGTGGACCCGTTCAATTTCCTGGGTTTAACGGTAATTTTGTTCGAAAAAACTTTATTTTAGTTTTACAATTTTCTTTCGTCCATTTTAAGCGTTTGAATTTGTGTTAACGGTTTGCAACACAGGTGAGCTGATTTGCCCGCCGTATCATGAACTTTGTGGTGCGAACCCTGTTCTCACGTCCAGTCAGTGCCCCAACTCATGCAATTCAAACGGCGATTGTATCGATAGAAAGTGTGTTTGCTTTCTTGGATTTGACGGCCATGATTGTAGCAAACGTAAGCTCTTTTTTCATTTTCGTACACTAAAATATTCAGTATAAAATACTGTTAAATTAAATGTCTTGGGATTTATTGTTTTCAGGGTCGTGCCCTAGTAACTGTAACGGACATGGAAAGTGCCTTAAGAACGGTATTTGCGAATGTAAAGACGGGTTCACTGGGATTGACTGCTCAACTGGTGAGTTTTAATGTTCAACCTAGGGCTGCAAACGAACCCAACGTTCAGCGAACAGTTCGTGAACTGTTCGGCTGGAAGTTCGGTTGTGTTCGTTTGTTTAATCAATGTACGAACACGAACAAAAAAATTCGTTCATTTAGTTAAATGAACGAACATGAACAGAGGTCATGTTCGTTCGGTAATATGTTCGTTTATGTTTGATAGTTCATTAGTATTTTTAATTTTATTTTATTTAAAAACTTCAAAATTCCGTCAAATAAAATATTTAATAACCATCATTGTGTTATATATTAATTATATATTCGGTTAATGAACGTTTGTTTGTGTTCGTCTGTTTTCATTTGTGTTCATGAACATTAATTTGTGTTCATGAACGTTCGTTACCTAAAATTAACAAACGAACACGAACACGTTCATTTCCTTAACAGGCGAACATGAACAGTCTGTGAACACATATATTACCATAACAAACGAACACGAACAAGGTCTTGTTCAAGTTCGTTCGGTTTGTTTGCAGCCCTATTCAACCGCAATCTTCCTTTCAAAACCACTTAATTCAACAATTACTTGCTTAATCGGATTCTTTCGGACGGTTTTGCAGCGGTTTGTGATGAACAATGCAGCCTTCACGGTGGGGTGTGTGATAACGGGGTGTGTGAATTTCGCTGCTCTGACTACGCGGGCTACACCTGTCGAAACAGTTCCTTGGTTCTTAACAACCTTTCAATCTGCAAAGACGTTTTAATTAATGACGGTGGCGGGCAACATTGCGCACCAAGTGAATCAAGCATCTTGAGGCAGGTGGAGGATGTCGTGGTGATGCCTAATTATCACCGCTTGTACCCGAACGGTGCTAGAAAGATTCTTAACATGTTTATCGGCAGAAACTGTGATAAAGCCGCTAGACGACTTGCATGTTGGGTAAGATTCGTTAATTTCCTTACGCGTTTCATTGTTTTTATGCTTGTGATGAATGTTTATATAACTCGCGTGGAATGTAACAGATATCGATACAGAAGTGTGAGAAAGACGGTAACAACAGATTAAGAGTGTGTCATTCAGCATGCCAAGCGTATAATCTGGCTTGCGGTGCATCACTAGATTGCTCAGACCAAACGCTTTTCAGTGACAGCGGTCTATGCACGGGTTCCGGTGAGATGGAATCATGGTTTTGAAGCTTCGACAACTGTAAATTATAGAACAGCCTTTTTGTCATCGAGTTCAAGTTTTCGTGGTGTAATATTCTTGGTTTATTGTAAAGGATAAGCGGCATACGCTGCTCTTGTATTCACGGAGACTTTACGCCATGTAATTTGTTCAAGAAAATAACCCGAAAAAGAAAGTAATTCAGTGGGGTTTAAAAACTTGTTTGTTATCATCTAACCCAACAATTCACAATCAATCTCAATGATTTTAAAATCAAAATTTGGTAACTAAAATGATCAAATCCCTGTTGTAGGACAGAATGTAATCAAGTAATCAGTCCCGGAACAAGTGAACGTACTCGACGCATCATCATACGCATAGCTATACGCACTCGGGCACGCTGCTTTAAACATCACCGAGAACTGCGTTGGCGCACACGTTGCTGGCATTGCATGATCCCCCGTGCAGCAGAACTCCGGCGTGTTAAATGCATCACACGCGCTTTTACAAGCCACCACCGCGCCACTACCGTCCACAACTCTCAGCTCGGGCGGACAGTTAACGTTTAGGTCTGCTATGCACCCTGCGTAGTGGCAGTCACCGGCACCACCTGTCGGCTTTATGCCAATGCCGACATTGTACCCGTCGACAAGGCTGACATCATAAAAATCCTTATCGCTGTTGGTGTTGCTGTTGCCGCCAGCGATTGTGAACTCCGCTAGCGAAACCGGGGGGTCACCACCGCCATTGCACCTGAGAGTACCTCCGCAGTCGCCCGTAACGCACTTACCATTTCCGAACTCGTCAAAGGTGCAACCGGTTCGGGCCCAGAACCGACCCGACCAGCCGGGCATAGCGAGGAACTGAACAGAGGCACCGGGTAACAATGCGAAGCCGCCCTCGCCTAAGACAGGACCCGCATTCCCGCTTAGCGTCCCGGGCCAAACTGTATAGCTACAGCTGTTTTGTAACGTAAACACCGTAGCTGATACCCCCTCACCTGCTGCATACATCACATAACATATAGTGGTTAAAAAACATTATACATTGAAACAAAGGAAAAAAAAAACATATATTATTGAGACACCTGAAAAGAAGATAAGGAAAAGAAGAGAGAAACAGCAGGGACGCATAAGAATCTTCATCGGAGAAGAAGAAGACGACGTCGATGTAGCACGCAAAGATTGTGTAGAGAGAGAGGGTGGGGGTTGTAGTTAGGTTCGCGACAGCTTATAGTGTGGTCTTTTTGGGTCACAAAACCCAGAGAAATAACCTCAATGGACTTATTTATATCATATTATATTATATTAAACTATTATTAATATTATTTTTAATTAATTAGATTTCTTAAGTTTTAGAAATCAATACGATTTCTTGTTGACCTGTCTATGTTTCAACCCAACTTTCATGATAACATTTTCATCTTTTCTAAATATTTCTATATAATACTTGGTTGCCTGTTTAATATTATAATAATAGTAATTAGTTTTCTCTACCAACGCCCGTTGTGGCGGCGTCATACGTGATGTGATAAAACTTATGATAGACATAACCCGACTCGTTTCTAAAGAAACCAGGCAGATTCAAACTCACATCAACGATTTAGCCCTAGAAAATACTAACCACATGGACCAAAGCTGAATTACATGTCAAAACGCATTTTTAAGTTCGTTAAAAGGGAAACCCAAGTCGGTTGCCACAATTATATTGGCCACCGACATTGTCTTTTAAGGTTTATATATATAATCGAATAGTAATAGTTCAAATTTTAGCCTTGTTAATTAACCGAAATTAAACAAAACTAAGAGCCTAAACAAGTCAAGCCGGTCTAATCTACTCATACCGTATAACGTCCTACTATAAAGCTCAACATGAGACGGACATAAACGAGCTTGAGCCTATTTAATAAACGGGCTCACACCCAAATAATTGATTTAACCGAACCAAATGAACTGATATCTAAGACTAACTGATGGTCATGGTTAAGGTTATTTGATTAACCGATTATTCGGTTATGGTTAAGAATGTCCCATAACTGAACGTTAATCGAACCGAAATAGTTGAGACATGCTTACTTCGAGATGAATATATGTATACCTAATGATTGTATGTGGGTTGGGTATATGCGTCAATTTTATAAAGAAAAACTTCAAAAATATGCGTACATTAACCTTCATGCAATTCTCGTTTGATGTCACTGATTTTTTTATGCATTTTCATTTAGTTCAAATCTTAGTTCAAACCTTGTGGTTAATTAAACAAAATCAAACCATAAATATCGAGCTTCATAACCGATTAACCAAAACCGAGGTTCGGTTATAGTTATGGTTAAGGAAATTCCATAACCGTAGCTAACGGTTATGGCTATGATAGGTAAAAAAAATTAATTCGCAACACGATTTACACACCTTGAATTATATAACTTTGAATAATATAACGAGAAACAATACACAATTCTCCATGCCATCTTTGTTTTCTCTATCATTTCACAAGTCAATACAAAAAATTCAAGATTCAAGATTGATGTATAAATAAACAAAGGAAATTATTGAATAGTAACTTTATCTCCAACCATCCCAGTTTACAATTAAAAAAAATAAAATAAAACAAAATGTACATTTATCACTTATACAAGAACTTATTCTTTAACAAACAAAAATTATCTTCAAAAAGCAGATAAAACTCAACCTGCTTCCCTATTTCCTAACTAGATTTCTTTCCAGATAGCAATCCCTTGACATAGTCAAGAATCGGGGATGGCCAGAAATTATAAGCCGTAGCACAAGCAAGATATGCACACGACAGTGCAACGTATACTTTGAACCAAACCGATGAGAAAACCGCAAGATATGCAAATACAGAAGTAATGACTAGTACTATTGTGCAATTTACCAAGCATTTGAACGTTGAAAGATCGCCTTCTGTTCCTTCATTAGGAAAATAACCTTGAGCTATGAAATCTGAAAGCAGTTGATCTTTTTGATGAAATGTGTTTAGCAACCACGTGTTGCACTCGTCTTCTGAAACCGGGATTTCTTCTAGAGATATTCGTCTGACATGAACATGAACTTCTGAAGGTTCGACGCCAAAAACATTGTCCATAAATGTCGGGCATCGGTTCTTGTATGCAATCGTCACATCATACACTGAAATAAGCAAAAATGAGGTTTTTTTTTTATCATAAAATAAAATACAGAAAACTTACATTTTTTTTTTATTTTGAGCACACAAAATACCTGCATCGAGAGAACCCCTTAGGATTTCAACACAAGCATGAAAGCCTCTTGTTTTTGGTAGCAGCACATTCTTGAGTATCGGTAATCCATTTTCAGCAGCATATTTCTGGCTTTTTATGCACTTTTGTTCTCTGCATAAAAAAACAGACATTTAACATAAAGGGCAACTGGTAGTCGAGTAGAAACGGTAATTTAAAAAGAAGCTACCAATTAAAATGAGTTTAGCAGGTATTTTTTAGAATTGTCTCTTATAAATATACGAGTAAAATGACATTTTCGTCCCTGAGGTTTGGTCAGTTTTGTGACTTTCGTCCAAAGGTTTGTTTTTTCCGCATCTGGATCCAAAAGGTTTAAAATCTTGCCATTTTCATCTGGCTCGTCAACTCCATCCATTTTTCTCTGTTAAGTCAGAGGTATTTCCGTCTTTTTTGTTAACTTAAAGGGCAACTCGGTCTTTTTCACGGGTATTCCGTCTATTTACATAAAGTGAAAAGGATCCAATTGCCCTTTAAGTTAACAAAAAAGACGGAAATACCCCTGATTTAACGGAGAAAATGGATGGAGTTAACGAGCCGTATGAAAATGGCAAGATTTCAAACCTTTTGGCTCCAGATGCAGAAAAACAAACCTTTGGACGAAGGTCACAAAACTGGCCAAACCTCAGGGACGAAAATCGCATTTTACTCTAAATATATAAAAGAAAAAAAGGGAAATCGAGAACATACGTAAAATCAGTTCCTTCAGGAAAAACAGCAAGCCATAACGGGTCCAATGGATTGGTAAAAGTCGAGAGCATTTTACGCATGATAGGTTCATCAACTTCCCATTTTCTTTCCACCGAAATGAACTCAAAAATATGAAATCCCCAACCGAATATCGGTAATTTCATCAAGCTACTTTTGAGGACATATTTGATGCACCCTAAACAACCTTTTCTCAGTGCAAGATCCCAAAGATACATCCAATCAACTTCTGTTCGGTGATTAGCAATAAGCAAAACACGTTCCTTTTCGGGTACAGTTTCTCCAGAAAAGACCACTTTAGTTTTGTTAATCTTTTCGAACAAAAACGGCCATAAAGCTAACCATAGACCAAAAAGAAAAGAACAAGCTTTTCTGCTATAATGTACGCTAAAAAGCCGAAGAAAAACTGCAGCCACCGGACTGAAATAAACCAAAAACATGAAGGCGGTTGAAAGGTAAACCACTAAGCATGCCAGACCCCTTAAAAGCCGTAAAGGAGTCAACGCGTAGTGTTTTAGTTCACTGTTTGTGTCGGAGTTTAGGGCCTGGCAATCGTCCATCTTTATGCCGAGTTAACTCGTTTAAATCTCCCACTTGATGCACCTGCAGCTCTTGAGGATGTAACGATCTTAAAGTATCGACGGGTTTATATGTTCAGAACACACCATAGTGGCATTAAACTCATGAGGCATAGGAATTGACTGAAGATTGGAGGTTACTTCTGCTGTTCACAAAAGATATAGCAAGTCTCAGTCATACATATATAGTGATTAAGAAAACTTGTAGAGGCTAAAACTGCGTATTTACGTTAAAAAAACATGATGACCTGATAGCGGTTTTCGAAAAAAGAAAAAGCAATCAGCAAAGGAATTAATATCCGAGAAAGCATCAATCTTTAACTTGTTTGTACCATATGGAAGTAGCAAGAAATCTACAATTTCATATTTCACTCATAGAGGATTAGTTTTTGAGCAGAAAAATTCAATCAGATTTGTCTCGATGAAATATATAGCCAAAGTTCACATACAAAGATAGTATCGTAACAAACAGCATACTGAGCTGAACAATAATGTTCATATAACTTCTGAAATATTACCCTTCAAAAACTACCTGGTAATCTGGTATATGTTTGTTTGTGCTTCTCCCAAGCCCGAGCCTTAACCGAGCAACAGTCACTTACACTCAAACGACGTTCTCAATTAACATAGCATTGATTTTAAAGAAGCCAATTAATTGTAGCCACAAAATAAGTTGAGGCCAATTACTACAACCATGTGCTAAACCAAATCGGGTAACGACATCTGGCAATGCTCTGTAACAAACTAGACCACCAAAAATGCTTACTTGTTTGGTAGTCACAATTGGAGTACATATTTACACATCAAGCTCAAATCCATCTATATTAACAACTACAAAATATACCAAATTCTGAATTAAAATATTTAATTCACCATTACAATACACAGGGTTGACTTTCATCAAACTCGTCTCACAGTTGTAATTCCAGTCTCCACTACAATAAATATTCTAATTAGCACAGATTTAAAAAAATTAAAAATAAAAAGTCATAAACACATCCTTAATATTAGATCTATAAACTAATAAACTGTGTTGCATAATCCAAAACTGAGTATAGATCAACCCTAAACTATTAAATTAGAAATAATAACAACAACATAAACGATAATTGTAATCAAATTCAGGTAACTGAATGCAAAATTGAAATATAAGATGTGAAATTGTGAGGTAAACAATTTGTTTAAGCATAAATTAAAGAATTGGGAAGAGATGTTGTGCGTACCGATGGTAGAGATGAAAAGTGAAATTGGGGAATTGTGTGGGTTATATGGTAATGGCGGATGATGCGGAATTAGTTGAATCGAGGCCCAAATCTTTCTCTGTTTTTTTGTGAGGGAGACAATACAACAGTTCTTCTTCTTCTTCTTCTTCTTCTTCTTCTTCTTCTTCTTCTGTTGGTGCGTCAATCAATCGTATAAAGGGATCCCTTTAATATTGGTAAATATGCAGTTCTTGCCCCTTGGCTTTTAGTTTTGAACTTTTGTTTCTTTAGTTGGATTTTTGTACTAACTAGGTTTTGCCCGCCCGCGTTGCGGGACATTAAGCCGAATATTTCTTTCTCATAGCATGTACGTCTGTGTTTTAATTACTTGTACATACTACTCATAATACGATCTAAAAAAAATTACATGGACTAAACAAAGTAAAACAAAATACTACCATACTTTTGCTAAAAAAAAAACTAAATCAGTGGAAAAACTACCGCTTCGCATGACGAATAAAAATTAAATTGAGCCAACCAATTAAAACAAAACACTACCATAGTCTTGTAAAAAAAAATATTAAAACGAATTTTATACTGGGAGCAAAATCGTAAATAAACACAAAAAAATCATATCGAAATGTAAATCAACTTAAGTTTATATCGACACGTAAATAAAAATAAAGATGTAAAACTCGATTAAAAAGTATTTAGAAAGTTAAGGGGTTGTAAGAGTCAATGTTGAAAATTAAAGGTACAAGTAAAAAAGAAAAAAAAAACCACAAAAACAAAAGAAAGAAAGAAAAAGTAAAAAAAATATTAAAACGAATTTTATACTAGGGGCAAAATCATAAATAAATACAAAAAAAATCATGTCGAAATGTAAATCAACTTAAGTTTATATCGACACGTAAATAAAAATAAAGATGTAAAACTCGATTAAAAAGTATTTAGAAGTTAAGGGGTTGTAAGAGTCAATGCTGAAAATTAAAGGGTAAAGGTAAAAAAGAAAAAAAAAACACAAAAAGAAAAGAAAGAAAGAAAAAGGAAAATAAAATAATAAAAGGGGAAAAAAAAAAAGACAACACCACTGTAGCAAATATGATATTAGCGGTTTCATTTTGGTAGTCCTGGTTGTCGGTTTGAAGAGATGAGGTTGAAATTAATGAAGTTGGTGTGTATGTTTACATATGTCATTGGTTAAGAAGTGTGGCAAGACCACGTGGGATAAAACCGAAGCGCAAAACGCAAAATTAAACTGCTTTTCGTATGTAAGATGTAATTTGTTATATATATTTTTATATGCTTTTTATAGGGTTTTAGTATCACCTACTAAATATCTAGCTATATATTAGCTTTATATATTATTTAATAATAACCTATATGTATAGCCTAAAAAGCTATATGTACAATTCCTGAATGCAAAAAACTCTCTATGTACATGAGAAGTGTGCCTCAAGCCGATTTTCGGTGCACCTTTTGCGCTTTACCTGTGACTCAAACACATTTACACTGACGTAACACAAATATTAATCATTTAACTTGTTTATCTAAACGAGTTAAGCATGTTAGCATTTGCAAATGAGGTTAAACATGTCGTAAATAGACTGGTGTGTAATAAATAGATTGTAAGTTGGTTAAATGGTTTGAACACGTAACCTTTTTTTTTTTGCAAAATGAGATGACAGATCTAACTTTGGTAATTTGTTTAGTAAACAGATTAATCTAATTAACCCGGAAACAATTTATTTATTTGTTAAACGAGTTAGACTGGCAAAAAAAAAAAGATTATGCTCATTATTAGTTTATTACTATAGTTCTTATGATAGTCATTTTTAAGCACATGCGGATGAAGTTAGATTTTTTATTAACAAATAATTAACCTGTTTTAATAAGGGATATTGGATTTAAATAACTCTGACTTTCACCAATTGACCGATAACACTCCTAACTTTCGATTTTTACCACACCACTCCCAACTTTCAACTTATTTTCCTACAACACTCCCAACACTAACTCAGTTTGCTGACATCAGCTGCCACATCACCAAACCAATGCCACATCAGTTGCCACGTCACAAAAAAAGCCACACCAGACGCAACGTCAGCTGCCATGTCATAAAAAACAACCATCTCAAATACCACGTCATCAAAAAATGCTACGTCAGGTGCCACATAAGTGACACATTAGCAAAAAAAATAATAATAATAATTGGGTTAGTGTTCAGTCAGTTTGGGTGTGCCAGAGGAAAATAAGTTGAAAGTTGGGAGTGGTGTCAACAGTTGAGAGTGTTATTAGGCAATTAATGAAAGTTGAGATTATTTAAATCCAATATCCTTTTTAGTAACTATGTTCAATAGCTTGTAGATCTAGCTCCGACTAGGTTTCACAAACCCAAAGTAAAAGAAAGGTGTGGTGCCTACTCCCTTTCTGAAAGGACCAAAGCTGACAACTATAGAAGAAAATCACTAAAACTGCATGTTGGGAAATATATGATGGATCATTATTGTAAATTAGTGTATCGGGCCTCCAACGAGGATATAAAAGAAACAAACCACAAACAATAACAAATCTATATTTCTGTTCGTAAATGGAAATAGAAAAAATCTGATCTGTCTTGGGTTATCATCCTATGTACTTATCGTACACGATAAGACTTGCCACTTGCAGGACTTTTCTTCGTGTGACCGCAATTATTTTAACCTTCAACCAATAACCAATGAGGTTTTATTTTTATCTTTTTACTATTTTTGACATAACCTAATTCATTTGTTATTACTTTTAGAGTAAACTGCTAAATTCGTCTCTGAGGTTTGACTCAAATTGCTAGATCAGTCCAAAATCAAGTTTTGTTGCTAAAACAGTCACTGAGCCTAGTTTCTGTTGCTATTTCAGTCCAATAAATTAACACCGTTAGAACCTCTGTTAATGAATGAGTAAAACTGCTAAATTCGTCCCTGAGGTTTGATTTAAGTTGCTAGATCAGTCCAAAATCAAGTTTTTTGAATTTGTTAATTATAAACTTATTTAGGTATATAATTTTTCTAGACTTGCATTAATTTTTTTAATTTGTTAATTATAAACTTATTTAGATTATAAACTTATTTAGGTATATAATTTGCAAGTCTAGAAAAATTATTTGTTAGTTATTTTGATTATTATTATTATTATTATTATTATTATTATTATTATTATTATCATTATCATTAAATGTTTACTAATTATATACTTAAGTATTTAAATAAGATAATACTTAATTTAAATAAAATTAGTTTTAAAAATATAAATGTAGCTTTTTTGAAGAGCGCAATTTAACCGGTCCAGCCTTAAATACTGATTTTATTTTGATGTTGTTATTGTTGTTGTTACCATGTAAATATTTAGTATTTATTTAAGAATTTAAATAAGACAACAGTTAATTTAAACAATATTTAGTTATGAAAAATATAAACATTATATGTAAATTTAAATATTAAGAAATTAACATAATTTTTATTTATTTTTATTTAAATCGTAATATTTAATGTTTAATATTTATCAATTATTTTAATTTAATATTTGTATTATAAAGTTCTTTTATTCATTTTTTCTACTTAATTAAGTGGTTTCGTATTTAATAATATTATCATTCAGGTGAGGTCAGACAACATGTCGTGTCAAACCAGTGTTTAAGACAGGTCAAATAAAATTGCGCTCTCCAAAAGAGCTACATTCTGTTTATATTTTTATAACTAAACACAAATTTAAATTATATATTTAGGGTAGACTTGTAATTTATCTTAAATTTTAAGACATTTAAGAAAATATATAATGCATTTGGTACAAGTATTGATGCATTAAGAACCTGTCATTTACCATTTTTTTTCTCTTGTGATATTAATGATTTATTCAACGAACATAAATATAACTGGACCCGCTTTAAACTGTATTTGGGTATTATTATTGTTATAACTTTGTAAATATTTAGTAGTTATATACGTAAGTATCTAAATAAGATCACACTTAATCTAAATAGTATTGAGTTATAATTAACAAATTATATACCTAAATAAGTTTATAATCTAAATAAGTTTATAATTAACAAATTCAAAAAATTAATGCAAGTCTAGAAAAATTATATACCTAAATAAGTTTATAATCTAAATAAGTTTATAATTAACAAATTAAAAAAATTAATGCAAGTCTAGAAAAATTATATACCTAAATAAGTTTATAATTAACAAATTCAAAAACTTGATTTTGGACTGATCTAGCAACTTGAATCAAACCTCAGGGACGAATTTAGCAGTTTTACCCATTCATTAACTGAGGTTCTAACGGTGTTAATTTATTGGACTGAAATAGCAACAGAAACTAGGCTCAGGGACTGTTTTAGCAACAAAACTTGATTTTGGACTGATCTAGGAATTTGAGTCAAACCTCAGGGACGAATTTAGCAGTTTACTCTTACTTTTATTAACATTTATGAGTCGGTTCGAATTGATTATAAGATGAAACCAAATCTATAAATGGTGGTTTGATTTTTGTATTTTCTCAACTGATGAATTTTAGTTATAAACGGCTATATTAATTCAGTTATTATTGATCTATAAATGATGGTTTGATTTTATATTTTCTTAACTGATGAATTTTGGTTATAAACGGCAATGTTAAATCAGTTTTTTTTAACTGCAAATTTCTTTTAATTTATGTCGTATGGGACCTGAAACTAAGACCTTTCCTTCCAAACCTAGGTGTTTAAAGGTTTTACCCTTGACAACGGACCATCACCCCGTTGGTTTAAATCGGTTATTGAACACGATGATTCATTAACCTATTCCTTTTGGATGTGGGGTCAATTCTTTAAAGAAACATGACCATCACCCCATTGGTTTAAATCGGTTATTGAACACGATGATTCATTAACCTATTCCTTTTGGATGTGGGGTCAATTCTTTAAAGAAACATGATAGAAACAAGAAGATGGAACATGTGTATCTGTTATTCCAGAAACCGTAGCAATAGACGTAGACATGTTCTTGACCGATCGAGTTCTCGTTTAGAGTGTACGGTAATAATGGTTAATATGATCTTGATGATCACGTTTGTAGAAAGAGAGAGAGAGAGAGAGAGAGAGAGAGAGGACGATTTAGAGGATGATGAAGTTATAATATAATTGTGTCAACCTTAAACCCTCTTTAATAACTTTTATTTGTACACCCAAACCCTATTCTTATTTTGTAAGGGTAAATATGTCCATCGAATACTTACCAATTAATGATATATGGGTAATTAAGTCAATTTTCAATATATAAGATAAATGATAATAAAGGCGACATTTAATCTGTACTTACTATTTTTTTTTTTTTGAACGGTAACTTTCTTAAGGTATTTACATCCCCAAGTCGGGGACCCTAACCAAGTCTGTCCCAGACTTACGTTGTCTTAACCGGGTCCGCGCTGAGAGTGGTCAGACTTGACTAACAGCGTTCGCCCGGAAACCGTACCGCCTCCACACGAGACACCTCGCTGGAGTAACGGCCGGATTAAAACCGGGGCAGCTCAGGCTCGAACTTGCGCAACATTGGCTAACAAGCACTTACCATCATTGCCTGGTCCCCACACCTTTGCTACACCCGGGAGTCGAACCGGAGTCTCCAAGGAAACAAACCGGCCCAACTCCCAACTGAGCTGGGGTGGGGGATAATCTGTACTTACTATATAATAAAAGAAAACCAAATTACATTATATTTTATTCTATTAGTATAATACAAAAGTTTATTCAACCATGCAATGCATATTTTTTTAAACAAGTTTTTAATTACTAAATATATAATACGAGTTAACGCTACCCCGCGCGTTGCAGCGGGATGTTGATAATGAAAGTCTTTAGATTTTTTATTATAAATATTGAAATAATATGTTCGATCTTAATGAGTATATAACTTTGTAAAAGTCGATTAATTGATTTCCGTTAAATGCCAAACGTCTTCTCCAATAAAAGTAATTCTAATGATGCTAATACTTGTATTAGTTTAATTGGTTATATTCTTTTATAAAACTTTAGGGTTGAATATAATTATAGAGTGGGGATCCTACGGAAAGTGTGTTTTTCCTAGAAAGTGTAAAAAGTCATAAAACACAATAATTTCAGGCATAAAACACACCTAAAACTCACAAATAATAGAATGAATATTACTAAAACACCATATTCAAACTCTAATAGTCCATAAAAACTTCAAACACACCATCGTAGAACTATGAATATAAAACACACAATGCTAAACAACATAAAACACAATAATATTTGTCATTCCACAATCAGAGCCTTAACATCTAAAACACAACACAAAACCCACATACATGATGTTTTAGTAATCTTCATCATATTATTTGTGGGTTTTTGGTGTGTTTTATGGTTGACATTATGGTGTTTTATGACTTTTTACACTTTTTAGGAAATTTGGACTTTCTGGCCAACTCCTAACCTATAATTATAAACAAACTATAAGGTGTAAGTTGTAATTTCTTAGATCTTAGAGGTTAATTTTAAAAAATTAGAACAAATACACACTAATGATTTTGTTCGTCACTTTCGCAACTGCTACATGTGATGGCGACGTTCAATTATTAATGTTGTCGCGATGGCGGTTAGATAGTGGTGGTGGTGGCGCTCACACCCCACCCCTCCATGTGCCTCCCTCTCTCGTTCTATATACACACATGTACTTTATATGATGTTTGAACATAAATGATTAACTTTTTTATATATAATTTTCAGCTTATTAAATATGGTAATTAATAGTGTAAGTGTGGAACTTACCATGTTTGATTATGGGTTGGCAATGCTTACAAATCTCGGTCAATGTTTTTTTTTCGACAATTTCATTATGGATTGGCAATGCCGAAAAGATAAACATTTGCTTAACCAACCGTTCGGTTATAGATGTATTTTTAATTAATCACGTAGAAAAATAAAACATATAAGGTTATTTTACTATTTTAAATAATAATCAAGCGTGGATGCTGGTTCATGAACCGTCGTGGTTTTTTATTTGAACCAACATATCCCTTATTTTTTATGTTGGCGGTTAAATCAACATGCCGTATGAACCGATGCGATGGTCCGCATGGCGATTATTTGATCAAAATAGATTGAAGGATCATAACTTTTTGTTACATGATAAAAATGAAAATATTAAATTTTCAATACATTCCGTTAAATGCCAAACGTCTTCTCCAATAAAAGTAATTCTAATGATGCTAATACTTGTATTAGTTTAATTGGTTATATTCTTTTATAAAACTTTAGGGTTGAATATAACCTATAATGAGTGGGGATCCTACAGAAAGTGTGTTTTTCCTAGAAAGTGTAAAAAGTCATAAAACACAATAATTTCAGGCATAAAACACACCTAAAACTCACAAATAATAGAATGAATATTACTAAAACACCATATTCAAACTCTAATAGTCCATAAAAACTTCAAACACACCATCGTAGAACTATGAATATAAAACACACAATGCTAAACAACATAAAACACAATAATATTTGTCATTCCACAATCAGAGCCTTAACATCTAAAACACAACACAAAACCCACATACATGATGTTTTAGTAATCTTCATCATATTATTTGTGGGTTTTTGGTGTGTTTTATGGTTGACATTATGGTGTTTTATGACTTTTTACACTTTTTAGGAAATTTGGACTTTCTGGCCAACTCCTAACCTATAATTATAAACAAACTATAAGGTGTAAGTTGTAATTTCTTAGATCTTAGAGGTTAATTTTAAAAAATTAGAACAAATACACACTAATGATTTTGTTCGTCACTTTCGCAACTGCTACATGTGATGGCGACGTTCAATTATTAATGTTGTCGCGATGGCGGTTAGATAGTGGTGGTGGTGGCGCTCACACCCCACCCCTCCATGTGCCTCCCTCTCTCGTTCTATATACACACATGTACTTTATATGATGTTTGAACATAAATGATTAACTTTTTTATATATAATTTTCAGCTTATTAAATATGGTAATTAATAGTGTAAGTGTGGAACTTACCATGTTTGATTATGGGTTGGCAATGCTTACAAATCTCGGTCAATGTTTTTTTTTCGACAATTTCATTATGGATTGGCAATGCCGAAAAGATAAACATTTGCTTAACCAACCGTTCGGTTATAGATGTATTTTTAATTAATCACGTAGAAAAATAAAACATATAAGGTTATTTTACTATTTTAAATAATAATCAAGCGTGGATGCTGGTTCATGAACCGTCGTGGTTTTTTATTTGAACCAACATATCCCTTATTTTTTATGTTGGCGGTTAAATCAACATGCCGTATGAACCGATGCGATGGTCCGCATGGCGATTATTTGATCAAAATAGATTGAAGGATCATAACTTTTTGTTACATGATAAAAATGAAAATATTAAATTTTCAATACATTCCGTTAAATGCCAAACGTCTTCTCCAATAAAAGTAATTCTAATGATGCTAATACTTGTATTAGTTTAATTGGTTATATTCTTTTATAAAACTTTAGGGTTGAATATAATTATAGAGTGGGGATCCTACAGAAAGTGTGTTTTTCCTAGAAAGTGTAAAAAGTTATAAAACACAATAATTTCAGGCATAAAACACACCTAAAACTCACAAATAATAGAATGAATATTACTAAAACACCATATTCAAACTCTAATAGTCCATAAAAACTTCAAACACACCATCGTAGAACTATGAATATAAAACACACAATGCTAAACAACATAAAACACAATAATATTTGTCATTCCACAATCAGAGCCTTAACATCTAAAACACAACACAAAACCCACATACATGATGTTTTAGTAATCTTCATCATATTATTTGTGGGTTTTTGGTGTGTTTTATGGTTGACATTATGGTGTTTTATGACTTTTTACACTTTTTAGGAAATTTGGACTTTCTGGCCAACTCCTAACCTATAATTATAAACAAACTATAAGGTGTAAGTTGTAATTTCTTAGATCTTAGAGGTTAATTTTAAAAAATTAGAACAAATACACACTAATGATTTTGTTCGTCACTTTCGCAACTGCTACATGTGATGGCGACGTTCAATTATTAATGTTGTCGCGATGGCGGTTAGATAGTGGTGGTGGTGGCGCTCACACCCCACCCCTCCATGTGCCCCCCTCTCTCGTTCTATATACACACATGTACTTTATATGATGTTTGAACATAAATGATTAACTTTTTTATATATAATTTTCAGCTTATTAAATATGGTAATTAATAGTGTAAGTGTGGAACTTACCATGTTTGATTATGGGTTGGCAATGCTTACAAATCTCGGTCAATGTTTTTTTTTCGACAATTTCATTATGGATTGGCAATGCCGAAAAGATAAACATTTGCTTAACCAACCGTTCGGTTATAGATGTATTTTTAATTAATCACGTAGAAAAATAAAACATATAAGGTTATTTTACTATTTTAAATAATAATCAAGCGTGGATGCTGGTTCATGAACCGTCGTGGTTTTTTATTTGAACCAACATATCCCTTATTTTTTATGTTGGCGGTTAAATCAACATGCCGTATGAACCGATGCGATGGTCCGCATGGCGATTATTTGATCAAAATAGATTGAAGGATCATAACTTTTTGTTACATGATAAAAATGAAAATATTAAATTTTCAATACTTGTTGATTAAATAATCAAATAAAAAGGAAAGTTAAAAATAAGGGAAAACAACAAAAATAACAAAAAAACAAAGTACATATTCAAGATACTATTTCACGCATGTTGACATATCTAACCATTTATATCATTGCCGTTAAAAAGAAAACGCATGTATATCATTTTTTTTTTAATTTGGATGAAAGGTAGTATTAATAACCAATTTATCTGGGAAATGAAAATTCGCGTCTTTCAAAACAAACCGTTTTGACTTTTGTAATTTTTTCAATTTAATTGTTATATTCCAAACGATAGGAGTGGTATTCATAACCGTTTTTTCGCCGCTTCACTTTAGGGAACCTTTTCTAAAAAAAAAAAAAAAAAAAAAAAAAAATCTTCTATTGGACGTGACTTAATGGATATGACGTTTGAATAAAGAGAGGTAACCTAAATTGGTAATTGTATAAGAGTATAATTACATTTATCAACCCGTTTGATACACGGGATGTTGTAACTTAGTATATTTATAAAATATATTCTTACATTCTCCCACTTGGCGAGTTATCATTTATTATGAACATTAGATACGCGTGATTAGCATTTAACACTCATTTTAGTTTTAAACCAAAATCGTAGCAGAGAAATACAATCATTAAATATGTATTTAACTCAAGACTCTCATTAATCATACTACATTCCCGAATTTAAACCCAAGTGGTTATGATCAAATTGACAAGTAAGCCCTTAACATTTGATTTATATAATTATTGTCTATATGTCATTAAGCTAGCTGAAACATATTTAGAGACAAACAAATTCAAATAAGCGAGGATATTTTATTAATAAAACGTAAGTAAGTACAATATGCAACTAAATAAGGTCCTTAGTAAATCCCATCTTCGAAATAAGTTCTTTGAAAAAGTTAGGTGAGAGACCTTTAGTCATCGAATCCGCAAGCATATTCTTAGTACTTATATAGTCAATACAAAGATTATTTTCCTCGACTCGCTCACGTAAGAACAAGTACTTTGTATCAAGATATAATACCGCTCCGATCGAACTGTTATTGTTCGAGAAATTATCGGTAGTTGAGTTATCACGCTAAAGCTTCAATGATCTAGAATTGGAATTAACTACTTAGAGTCCAGTTATCGGTTTCTTTAGCAACATTCCATGAGAGGTTGCGTTATAAACAACAATGTATTCTGCCATCATAGTAGATGTTGTGGTCAACAATTGTTTATGACTATTCCATTAGATATGTTTGTCTACTAAGATATATATATATATATATATATATATATATATATATATATATATATATATATATATATCACGAAGTGGATTTCTTGTCATTTTTGCGTTTAGCAAAATCAGAGTCAGAATAACCTACCACTTCTAAACTATCACTTCTTCTATAAGTCAGTTTATAGTCATTCGTCCTTTGCAAATCAGAGGCTACATTTGATTGTTATTGGAAAGTCTGCTGAGCTAACTTCTGATTTGCTCAGATATGAAGAAGAAGGCTGGATGAAGGTGTTTGCTTTCAATAATACTCGTGTAGTTGATTATGTATATAGGCGCCGAAGGACTAATATAATTGAAAACAACAAGTGGCTGATAACAAGCATCTGGGGGATATGGTTGAAGTTGATCTGAGCAACGAACTTTTGAAATACCTCCAACATGTTGACAACTACAATGGTCCGAAAGGAGCTTTATTTATCGAGACTACTATTTCGCCCATTGATTAGGAATTAGTATGCTGTATTTTACTGAATGCTTTTTGCTGTTTTGAACTTTGTTTATTATATAGTTACCTCTGTTTGACACTTGTAGTTTTTATATAATTAGTTGTGTTAAAATTATTAACCATGTTTATTATTTAAATTAACTAAATGAATATTTAGGTTTGAGAGTGTAAAAGCTTGTAATATTGGCAAAGGTCTGTTTAAATGATCAAAGCTCTGTTATTGTGAACAAATGTTTGAAAATAAAACAGTGGTTGATACATTTGTTGACTTTGGTCAACAGATGGATGAAAACAGATGTTTGGAACTACTGTTGGGATAAAGCAGAGTGTTGTGGAAATTGAAGTTGATTGAAACGACTGAGGTTAAAATATTGTTTTTTTGGAGAAGGAACATGCTTGAATGCAAATGTTATTTTGTTTACAAAAGATTAATAAATTGTATATTTTTGTATTTTTTATACTCTAAACTTTAATTATTTAAGGTTGAAGTTGAAGTTGGGGAGATATGGTTGAAGTTGATTTGAGCAATGAACTTTTGAAATACCTCCAACATGTTGACAACTACAGTGATTCGAAAGGAGCTTTATTTATCGAGACTACTGTTTCGCCCATTGATTAGAAATTATTATGCTGAATTCTATTGAATGTTGTTTGCTGTTTTGAACTTTGTTTATTATATAGTTCCCTCTGTTTGACAATTGTAGTTTTTATATAATTAGTTGTGTTAAAATTATTAACCATGTTTGTTATTTAAACTAACTAAATGAATATTTAGGTTTGAGGGTGTAAAAGCTTGTAATATTGGCAAAGGTTTGTTTAAATGATCAAAGCTCTGTTATTGTGAACAGATGTTTGAAAATAAAACAGTGGTTGATACATCTGTTGACTTTGGTCAACAGATGGATGAAAACAGATGTTTGGAACCACTGTTGGGATAAAGCAGAGTGTTATGGAGGAAACTGTGGTTAAAACGGATGTTTGGTCAAAACGGTGGTTTAAAACCACTGTTGGGTTAAAATAGTGTTTTGTGGAGGTTGAAGGAACATGTTTGAATGCAAATGTTATTTCGTTTAAAAAAGATTAATAAATTGTATATTTTTGTATTTTTTATAATCTAAACTTTAAGTATTTAACGACTGACTTATTTATTTATAAGGGTGTACGGGGTGTAAGCGGTAAGGGTGTTCGGTGATGGGATTCCCCGATCGGGAACACCGCCGCCATCACTGCGGGGTCCCGAATCGGGGTGTGTTTTGGGTGTGGACTCACCGCGTGATTATGCACGAGAAACAAGGAACGGCTCTTTTCAAACGGTCGGATTTAAAAAAAAAATCACTTTTTTTAAACATATATAAATAACCATCTCATTCTCACCATTTTTTTATACTCAAACCATCTCATTCTCACACATTTTTTAAACTCTCCAACCACACCCACTTCACTTTTTATTTTTTATACTCTCAAACCACACCCCCTTTACACCGAGCAATGGAGAACCGACCCCGCGAGGCCAAGAAAAAAACTAAGGGACGGGTCTCGAAACCGTCTCGAGATGGTTCGAGCGGTGCAAATGCTCAACCACAACCCCCTTTCGGATACACTTCACAACCCCCGTTTTTTTCCAACAACCTACACACCCCTCGTTCTACAACACCCAACAACCCAATTTCGGCTATTTTCAAAATTTGTTATCAATGGACGCTCCTCCTCAATCCCCCGCCTTCGACCCATATGCTTATCGTTCTCCACAAGTTCCTTCTACACGAGGAAATGTCGAACGTCCTCTACCTATTCACGACGACGAGGACGATGAGGTAGTGCCCGAAACTCAAAATTTGGGCGATCGAATTGAGGAAAAAAAGAGAGTCGGAGGCTCGCGAGCTCATATCGGAACAACGCGAGACGATGAAAAACTACAATTACGATCGAGATATGAAAACATTCCTTAAGCCGCACGATGATGTTCCGCCAAGTATGTTGCCGTTCATCCTCGCCCGAAAGCGAGAAATCGCTAACAAGTACGGGTGGCCATGCGATTTCTAAAATTTTAATTTTCTAGTTTTAATGTAATTTTTATTTTCTACTTTGAATGTGTTTTTTATTTTCTATTTGAATGTATTTTTTTTTAATTTAATGAAATGTCTTTTATTTAATTTATAAACATCCATAATTTTACAAAAAAAAAAAAAAAAAAAAATTCGAACTCACCTGAGGGGAGTGCCGCCATCAAAAAAGGGTATTAGGGGAGTGTTAGAGGGGAGTTGACGTGGCACTTTCTGGTTGGTTATGTGTAAGAGGAGGGACTCACCAGTCTATAAATATAACCATATTCACTATTTATATTTGTTATGCATGGTTTTTTTAAAAAATGACCTGTATTTACACACGGGTCTTACCGCTAGTATTTATAACAGCAAGAGGAGAAAAGGTCAGAAATGACGCACATTAAAAAAAAAGTTATAGCCATGTGGATGATAGGTTTAATATACGAGGTCAATTATAGTACATAAATAACTTTAATTAAAGCAATAGATTATATTAATATTTATATTTTATACGGCCATCGGGCCATGTTACCTGGTGTACAATTTCAATGCTTTCTAGAACTATTGTTCGTCAAATAATTGTTAAAAAGTTATCATTAAATCAACACTTTGATGATCTTGTTTGACGTTAAAAAATACAAACAATCCCTATTTCTCAACTATACAAAAGATATTACTTTGATCGCACCCAATGCTATCTCTACATATATTCATAAGTTATACATGTTCAAAGATTGTCCGATCCTCCTCATCCTCGACCCATGTAACCAAAGAATACCATATTCGATAACCCTAAATTAATCGATTTTACCATTTGTGCTCATCGACTCCAACGCCTTTCGACGAATCCAACGCATTCTAACGAACGAATTCAAGAACATGAACAAGAAAGCCCCATTAATAACCGAGTTAAACACCCAAGCCCCAATTCCATTGCACCCACCACCCCACACTTGCAAAAACAACACCCCACAATGACAAATAAAATTCAAAACCAACAACATCATCTGAATATTGGCCACCAATGGAAACGAAGCCGTTGGTAACCCGAATTCGATCCAAAACCGGTATCCATACACAACTGAATCCGTGAAAGCTATGAAAACGATCTGTAGTACTTGAAACGACTGCGAAAATTCCAGCCAGAGAAATGACATCATAATTGGTATAGAATTTACAAAGAGGTGAAATAGGGAAAGCCTACGCTTTCGTAGGATAGTAAAAAA
Source organism: Helianthus annuus (assembly GCF_002127325.2). Classification (NCBI taxonomy): domain Eukaryota; kingdom Viridiplantae; phylum Streptophyta; class Magnoliopsida; order Asterales; family Asteraceae; genus Helianthus; species Helianthus annuus. The sequence goes on along the minus strand of NC_035441.2, from coordinate 169,613,199 downwards.
GGTACGCATCACGTGAAGGTAACGTGACAGGTAAAAAGCATATGACCAAAAAAACACGCGCCCAGATGAGCGCGTGCCAAGTGGGAAACATAGTAGCCAATGTATAGTTGTTTTGGAGCGGCCCCAGAGCCAACGAGTGTCACGGATCTCTGCGGCCGCGGAGGTGAGGGTTCCGGCGAGTATGGTGGCGGAGACGACGGACATAATGAGGCTGTGGACGGCGGGGATGGGGCCCACGGGGACGGGGCGGGAGCGGTGGCGGAAGAGGAGGAGGATGACGTGGAGGGTGGTGGAAAGGGTGAAGTAGAAGGAGATGGAGGAGAATAGGAAGGCCCACGTGGCGCCCCATGATTGGACGTGGCTCCAGCGGAATCCGATAACGGTTGGATGCTCTGATACCATGTGAGAAAGACGGTGTAATACTGGTTGAGTTTGCATTTTGATGGAGGAAATTTGTGAATGAATGAAATGGGTTTGATTGAGATCTAAGAATTTGGTTATATATGTGTATGGATTGGATTGATTGGGTGTTGGAAATCTTGACAAGGGGGTTTGACTTTTGGATTTGAGGTAGTAATCAGCGATGGCATGCTGATGATGTTTATGCTTGCTTCATTTGTGGAATGTTCGCTTTTCTCGTCTTCTTTAGCAGCCTGTTCATATATGTTGTTCTAGAATTGTATTGACTATTTCAAATAACAATAACAATAACAATTATATATATTTATATAAACTTAAAATGAAAGGTCGGTGGCTGTCAAATCACAGCCACCACCTTATTTTCTATATAATAAAATGTTTGGCAAATAAGAAATCAAATGTTAATCCTGATCAAGTGGTTAGCTGCATGTGCTCTTAAGCAAGAGGTCACGCTTTCGAGGTGTCTTCCTCTATTTCTTTTTTGTAAATACTTTGTAACTTCCAACGGCAAAATACTTGACCTTCTATATTACCCTGCACTTTTCTAAATTTCCAATTTTTTCCTACTTAAAAGAAATTAGTTATTATTATTACTCATATTTAACATACTAACTTTATTATCATTCAACTTCAACTTGATAAATTATACTGATAACTAATGCTTTTAACAATCTTCAACTTGATAACTAATGCTTTTAACAATAACTTTTACACCAAAATTACAGATGGCTTTGAACTCACATCATTGTTGCCGTGGACCAAACACCATATCACTAGACCACTAGATATTTTTTTATACTTTGTAGTTGCGGAATATAATGTTTCTTAAAGCGAAGAGTCATATAATTCGTTTAGTTAACTAATAAAAAACCGATGATTCGAACACGTGTCGATAAGTTTTGGCGTATAGCAATTGATGATACCGTACCATACCTTACCAATCCTGTAACTAACCAAATCAATATCGATTGAGTAAAAGACAAAAAAAAACCCACCCTAATCTTTCTAAATTGACAAAAACAACCCACTGATTTTAGAAAACTTTCTATAAACTTTATAAATTGTCATTTTCACCCTCTTAGGTTCTAACTTTCAAATTTACCCCTATATTTTCATTCGACGCTACAAATTCAAGTTACTGAACGTTTTGACACTACTAAGTCTTGATGCAAAGTAAGGGTGGTGTAATTGTTAGGTGGAACCCTCACTAAACGAACCAACTCGGGTTCGATTCTGATTCTTTTGTAAACACAATGCCTTATATCAGATACATTGAAAGACGTGTTTTCATATGTTTAACGCATCACATAACATGTTGCCAGCTATAGACTACTAAGACGTCGCCGCCGCAACGCGTGGTGGATAAAAAAAACTAGTATACTATTAAAATAGAAAGTTGGTGCAATTTTCATTGTTATCCTTGTCAAATTTCATTTTACCCTTTGAAGTGAAAACTTTGTTTGAAGTTTGAACCCAAGCACGGACAAAACAACTCCGTTCACAATTAACCCCGTTAACCCTGAAACCGACACTTAAAAATAAAATAAAATCCTAAAACCTACAATTAATAGAAATTTTTGTTCACTATTAAAAGTTGTAATAAAAAGCATGTTCATCGGGTTGGAAGATGTGGGTTGACGTCGCCTTTCACATCAACTTATTAATGTTTGGGAGTTTGGCACACCACCCCGAGGGCGCAAGAGGTTGGGGAGGGGGATGGGTTTGTAAGTAGTTTCACAAGCGTTAAGGGTAGGTTTGTGTTGGCAGAGTTGACCACCAATCAAAAGCCTTCATTTGAACGGGTCGCGTCAACCCACACCCCATAACCTTAATATACGAGTGGTATATTAATGGATACAAACAGATTTTTTCGAGGAGTAATGCCATATTTTTATGTAATAAGATCTTTGAACGTTCTATGGGTTATAACTCTCTGTTTCCTTTTTTATTATGAATAAAGATTATGCAGTTAAATCTTCATTGGATAGTTGTTATATATAGAGACGACAAATAAACTCGAATCCAAACCCGATTAACAAAACCAAAACCTACAACATTTGGGCCATATATTTTATTTATAGTTATAAACTTTTTCTAAGAAGGGCTCACACTGTCAAAGATGTTTTGTCACTTACCCATCATAAATTAACAACATTGTAATGCATAGAGTAGTTGTACTCTTTGCTTAGGGAGGTTTTAAAAAAAGTTTGATATAATTACAATTTAATCTAAAACTATTTTGGTATTTTTACTTTTAACCCCAAAGCTTTCTATCTTTGTCAATTTAACCTCATAACTTTTTTACTTTCAACTTTGGTACCCTATCCTCTTCATATTTCGCAAAGATTCTGTTTTACTTTATGTTTCAAATTTTGCGATTTACCACAACGCAACGTTCATGTGTGGTTCAACGTTTTACGTTTTGTTTTACGCTTCGTTCTAAATTTTGCGAGTTAACATTACGCAACGTGCATGTGTGGTTCAACGTTTTTATGGTCGTCTATTTTTTCCCGTTTGATAGCTTCATCGTGACGCACAAGTCCTAAATCAACTTAGTTATTATTTTCTGTGTTTTATGTTTCGGTCTAATTTCTCAGCATTAACATGTCGCAACTTCAGTGTTGGTGGTGTTGTGGCCTTGATGCTATATGTAACGGTTTTACGCCCCCACCGCAACACGGGGGATTAATACTAGTTACAAACATTTAAAAATGTCCAACATACAAAGTACAAAACGAGACGTGCCTTAAAGTATTCTTATCAATCGCTCCATCTTCCAGACAAATGGAGCAAATCACCTCCCTTGAATTTTTTGTTCATACTACGTTGCGGGGTGATGGCCGAATAATTCTCAACCAAATAAAAAAAGACTACTATAATTTTGCTAGGAAAAAAAACAAAAACGATGATAAGACCGTAATTTTGGGCTCAGGGCAAAACTGTAATTTTTCAGGACTAATGAGCTAGTGTTAGGCAACTCCTTGACAGAAAAAAATTAAATCGAGTAAACCAATTAAAACAAAAAACTTTTATAGTTTTGGTAAAAAAGCTAAAACGATGGGAAAGCGTAATTTTTCAACTGAGGGCCAAAGCATAATTTTAATTCGGGGATAAATCGTAAATTAAATGGACCAACGGGGGAGTGCCAGGAAGTTGCCGGCACGACTGTAATTTTACACTGGGGGCAAACTTGTAATGTCACCAGGAAAACAAACAAAAACGATGGTGAAAATGTAAATTTAAGTTGAGGGCAAAATCGTAACTTGTCTGTGAGAAAAAAAAAACTAATGGTAAAACTATAAATTTATATGGGGCAAGATCGTAATTTTGAACCGAGGGCAAAATTGGAATTTTTAGCTGGGAGCAAAAGCGTAAATTTATTTTTAAGCTGTGGTAAAAATATAATTTTGAACTGATGGGAAAATCGTATTTTTTAAAAGAGAAAAAAAAAAACTAATGGCAAAACTGTAAATTGAAACGGGGCATCGTAATTTTTAACCGGGGGCAAAACTGAAATATTTAGCTGGGAGCATAAGCGTAAATTTATTTTTAAGTAAGGGCAAAAACATAATTTTTAACTGATGGCAAAATCGTAATTTTAAAGGAGGATAAAATCGTAAATTTGTTGGGCCAATAAGGGAGTGCCAGGCAGCTGCCTGACACTATACATTTGCCGCACATTTAGCCCAATGAAGGGGCTGGGCTATTCCCGCCGACCGCCGACTTTGGGGTTGTAGTTGTTGATAATGCTCATGTACTTGTTTCTTGTTTTTCGGTGGTTAGGGATGTTATTCGGATATTATAATTGGTTATCGGGTAGTTCAAGTTGGTTTGTTTTTTTTTAATGAGATTTCATTCAATAAGAGCATTCTCATCCAATCCATCAAATTATACATACATTCCACTAAAAAACAACTCCTATATCAATATATCCTCATTAAAAACAAATACTTTTTCTCTTTCATTTTCCATTAAATAATATTATCATTACATTTTTCTCTCTCCTTCACTCACAACCACTTTCAATATATATTAAAAAAATTATACTGGGTGAACAGTGTCCCCCAAATATACAGATGAACAGTAACATTTTCTCTCTACTTCACTCACAACCATTTTTTTATACCCTTTATAATATAAAAACTACCCCTCACATATTTTGATGGTTTAGATGAGAATGCTCTAACCGATGCATATTAAGAATGGCTTATTAAAATTGTAATGTTTGGTTTTCGGTATCTCGGGTCGATAATTGGGTTGTTTGGTTTTCGGTATCTCGGGTCGATAATTGGGTTATTTGGTTGGAGCTTTTTACTGATGCTTATTACCACTGGGCTTCAACCCAAGTGGCCCAATGACATTCGGATCATTAGGTTTATTCGGGTCACCTTGTATCTCCCAGCCCGTTTATTCATCTCTTTGTAGGATCCAAAGTCGGTTCCCCCATTCAACCGAATCAAATACAACCCGATCTTTCAACAGAGTCAGCTGCAATCACATAGATCACCGGCAGTCATCACTCCCAATGTTCAACAACACTCTTTCGCTTCCGGTTACAGACGACCAACCCGATGAATTCCTCGCCAAGATGCGCTCCCGACCTCGAAGAAAACGCCGGAAATCGGACTTCAGAGGGAGAACCGAATTAGCTAACCGAACTTGCAACCAGCTCACCAGATGGTGGCCACTGCTCCTCTTTCTCACTGCATTATTACTTCTCGCTTTTGAAGCTTCCAAAATTGGCTGGAGATCGAAAACCAACAAATCGGAATTTCAGAAACCTAATGTTGTAGTCTCGCCGGTTAAGAAATCTGAGACCAACTTGAATCGTCTTGATGCTCCACGTAAGTTGTTTTTAATTTTTTTAACAATTGAATTGTAGGTTTGTGATTGTGATTTGGTTAAGTGTTGATAACTCGATATAGTTTAGATCAAGTAGCCAGCCCTAATATCCACCTCATAACACCTTTCCTATGCTTTGTTACTTTAAAAGCCTAGATAACTTCTCATCTGTTTCTTAATTAGTTTGTATGATTGATTAGCTGATGTTGGAATAAAGCAATTGACAAAGTGCAATACTTTAGTTGAAAGAGCTTGTACTAATCAATGCTAGTGAATTATCAAGTTCATCTAAGTAGTGTATTAGATGTTAATTGGCTTCTAGCGTATGACAGACTTTCATTTATCATATCAGGTTGTTTGAAGCTCCTACCTCCTGAAGAACTTCAGCATCTAGATTTTCCACTCAATAAAGATTCATCTGTTCCTATTAAGAAAGTAATATATTTATCAGAGAGTAATGCACCTTATGATATAAATTCTCAACAGGAGTTGGGGACCACGAGGTTTAATCTGTTTACTGGTTTTCAAACGTTTCATCAGAGAGAACAAAGCTTTGAGGTTATAGCCTCTTTTAACCTAATAGCAAAAAGTTTTACTTCCTGTAATTATCATTGGCTTATTTCATTAATAATTTTATTAATAACTGATAATACAGGTGAATGAAACTGCATCTGTACACTGTGGTTTCTACAGCGAAGACGGAGGCTTTACAATATCAGACGAAGACAAAAGTTACATGCAAACTTGCAAAAGCGTAGTTTCTACTTGCGCATTTGGTGGTGGAGATAATCTTTACCAACCTATTGGGATGTCAGATACATCACTTCAGAAGGTCTGCATATAAGCATATTCAAATGCAAAATTCATATTAATACAAATCTTCCTTTTTAATAATCTCACATGATAGATTCATGCAGGTCTGCTATGTAGCATTTTGGGATGAAGTTACTCTCGCAACACAAAAAGAACAGGGGCATCTATTTAACGAAGATCGTTTTATCGGCAAATGGCGTATTGTTATCGTTAAAAATCTTCCTTTTAGAGATCAGAGGCTGAACGGGAAAATCCCAAAGGTAAATTTTTTAATATTTCCACCAGTGCTTTGTAGCAACATATGGGAGTATTGACTATTGATTGATGCTGATGTGATCAGATGCTGGCGCATCGTCTCTTTCCGAATGCAAGATATTCCATATGGGTAGATTCAAAATCCCAGTTTAGGAGAGATCCATTAGGGGTATTTGAGGCACTTTTATGGCGTTCAAAATCCGTTTTTGCAATTTCTGTACATGGGGCCCGTAGTAGTGTGTATGATGAGGCAAAGGCGGTTGTCAAGAAAAACAAAGCCACCCCGGAAGAAGTGAAAGTACAAATTACTCAATACCACCAAGATGGCCTCCCCGAAGATAGAAGATTCAATGGCAATAAAGGTATAGGGGTAATCAAGCCATTTAACGTCTATTGCTTAACGGTAGCTATTTGAATGTATGAATTTTATTTTTGTTTTTGTTTTTGTGCAGCTTTAAATGAGGCTTCTGTTATTGTGAGAGAGCATACTCCAATGACTAATTTATTTATGTGCCTTTGGTTCAACGAGGTTGTTAGGTTTACGTCTCGTGATCAGCTTAGTTTTCCATATGTTCTATGGCGATTGAAAGTATTAAAGAACATAAATATGTTTCCAGTTTGCACACGGAAAGATCTTGTGAATAGCATGGGTCATATACGCAAGGCTAAGCCTTTAGGTTGATGCAGATTACAGTAGCTGGTTATTGTTATTCATTGATCTTGTTATTCTGTCTTGTAGCGTTTTTTTTTCTGTGCAAAAACTATTTATAGTATTTATTATTTGTATAGGCTTGACCAGATCTAGGTGGGTTTAGATATTTTCTTGCCATTTTTGTATGGTTTGTGTAACAAATTTATCATTGTTTTGAGAGTTCATATTCTTTTATGGTGTTTCTTTTTCTTCTTGCCTCATGTTAGCTGCTCATTTTGTTTTGCACCATAGTGCTTTTGCCTGTTGGTGCAACATTCAAAAGATGGATCTTCTGGAGATGTGCTTTCAGAAGGCATGTGTTGCTAAAAAATCCGTGGAAGAGGCGTTAGGACTTGAGTAGCAATGTAGAGGACTTGATGTGGCTCTTTGGACACTTCGAAGGTCAAGTCAGTCTGTGCAGATGAAATATCGAGTTTAAACGTGTGTAGATCTATACAATGTATGTCATTAGAGGTAGATGTTTGTCTTTCATGTATCAACCGATATGGGAGGTGGTCGGTGGAGCGAAGAATGCCGGCTTAAAGACTAGCATACTTTTTATAAATGGGTATTGGACCACCCAACCTTAATGGATCGAAGCCCATTGGATTGGGCCTAGAATGTGGGTACTGCATAGAATGCCCAACTGGTTCAAACTTGCTTTTACTCACCATAGGAATCTAAGTGATCAAAGTCGCAGGCGAACACTTAGGATGAGCCAGATAAACATTACCAATTTTATATTTTGATAAATAAGTAAACGTGGAGACACGTAGCACTACTTTATGACCCAACATCGTTTTTTCCGCCTTTTCTTTTATGAACCTTGCTAGACCCACAACCAAATTCTTGAATCCTTTCCTTACTTTCTTATGCAATCAAATCACCATTATCTTATTTTCCTCTACACTTGAATCAACAAAGAATTGTTAATATTTTATTTATTCAATACATGTAATACACGAGTTTCTAACCTAGTCTAAAGAATAAACAAGTATATAATATACATGAAAAAATGATTTTTTTTCCTAAATATAATAACATACCTAATACAATTAGCTATTAACAACAGTCATTTTTCAGTTACATCAATAAAAAACCCAAATCTGAAATCCAAGCAACTCATAATAACCATGTAGTTTTTTCAAGTTAGAACTTGGAAAAAACTTTTTTTTCATGAGGCCACAAATGAAAACACGAGATTAGTACAGGGACCTTTTTCGCAAATAACATAAACAAAAACCATCTATCCATACGTGCATGAAATCACAAACAGTTGAAGAACAACAACTTGTATCCGTACATTTGGCGTAACGATTCTTGTCATTCATGTAAGGAACACACTTTTGAACGGGTCTCCATATCTGCAATTAATTTCTCTCTCGATACAACCTCTCTATACACTCAGAGACATCGAAAGATCTAAACAAATTGATGCATTTCAAGAGCTAGACGACGAAAATGGCGAAATCAAACATTAATGACAAAGAGCTGTTACGAGCCTGCGAAGCGGCGATCGAAGGTTCGAAACAAAAGGTTGTGATATCGATTCGTGTTGCGAAAAGCAAGGGGGCATGGGGTAAAGGAAAAATTGGTAGCAAAGGCCAGATAGGGGCTAAATCTAGGGTTCTTGCTGTCACTTGTAAGATATCTTCACCTCTTTCTTTTGATGATCTATCTGTTTTTAATGACATACTGGCATACTGTTGTAACTGTTGTCATATTTAGTGTGTAGCAAGTGATAACATTACTCATTTGTGAACATGTAAGATGCCCTAGGGGACATGGTTCCCGTTATTGAAGTTTAACAATTGGTTGTTGCTACTATGTGCTATAATTAGATATAGGATGTGTTTTATAATTAGATAGGACTTCGTGGAGGCGTAGGATTAGGGTTAAGGACTTCTAGAGGATATTTCAGTAAGGCCTTAGGTGTATTTTAGGGACGTAGGTTTTCCTATCCTTTAAGTGACTTTACCGGTGATTGCCTTCTAGTGTCTATGCCCAAATGATGTTGCATGCTATTATACATGATTTACATTATATTGTGTCACTCTGATCACTTTCTTGGTATTGGTGACTTCTTTTTTCTATATTCTTTGACTTGGTATATTGGTATGCTGTTCGTTTTGGAGCCGAGGGTCTCTCTGGAAGCAGCCTCTCTATCCCTAGGGATAGAGGCAATGTTTGTCTACATCCCGCCTTCCCCAGACCCTATAAGTAGCTTTGCTATTTGTGGGATTTACTGAGTATGGTTGTTGTATGTGTTTTATATTTGCTTGATGACATCAGTGTTACATATCTGACTCTAGAAAATCACGAAAATAGACATTGACTTCTAAAAATTTAATAAATAGACATTCAAAACCAACCAAACAGGCGACACGCCAGCTAAGGCTTAGCCCCAACTTTTACATGTGTTGCCCTTTGATTGGTTCGCTTGTGGTCCTCAATGTGCTTTACGAGAGTTTCCATGCCAGGTGGTTTTAGCCGCTTGTGAGCTGGCTCAATGTCCATGTCTATTTTGTTGATTTTTAAAGTCAACATGTCTGGTTTGGTGATTTTCCCTAGTTGACTCTGTGGGCTGCTTGCTTCGGTAGCTTCTGATTTTACTCTGTCATGTTGAAGACGATTAACAGATAGATTCTCAAAATAAATCTTTGTCTACCTGTGGTTTATGCAGCACAAGATAAAGGTGAACGAACAAAGGCGTTTCTCCGTGTCTTAAAGTATGCGGATGGCAATGTTCTTGAGGTATATACCAGAACTTTCTTTGTTTTCATCTCTATTGCCACTTTTGCTGATTAACTTTTTTCGAATTATATCTGCAAATCCCTTCATGTGTAGCAAGCAAAAATATACAAGCTGAAGAATCTTGGGAAGGTGGAGGTGTTAACTAGCGACCCGAGTGGATGCACATTCATGCTGGTAATGGATCTTTTTCAATGTCTAGAAATTACTCTACTTTTCTCTGTAACATGCTTCATGAACTAATCTGCCAATAGGGTTTCGATAATCTTAGAAACCAAAGAGTTGCTCCTATTCAGTGGACTATGCGGAATCTTGATGACAGGTAATTACTATTAGTCCCAGTTTCTTTTACTTCAGACTTTAATGTTATACACATGTTAGTCTATAGTTGTTTACATTTTCTGATTTCTAGGAATCGTCTCTTGGTTTGTATTCTTAATATCTGCAAAGAAGCATTAGGCCGTCTACCGAAGGTTGTGGGTATTGATATTGTCGAGTTAGCTCTTTGGGCTAAGGTGTGTGTGCATTCTACTAGTACCATTATTTCTGTCACTAAAAGAAACGGTTAGTATACACAATGCTTTCACTTTTGTAGGAACATACATCAACAGGTTCTAAGCAACAGAATTCAAAAGATGGACCTTCTGGAGACTTGCTTTCAGAAGGTGATACCGGAGTTACGGTTGGAAATGATCTTGTGTCACAAGCTGAAGAAGAGGAAATGGAACTTCTTTTAGGCACGTACGTATATATATATATTTTTGTTCATACCAAATGTTTTCTTTTTATCAAACAATTTAAACATAGCTGACATCTGTACTTCTAGAACATATTAAAGATACTTTTGGTAATGGCATTGTGACCAGATATGTCATGGGCATTGGGGAAGCAGAGGTCTTTTCCGAAAGGTTAAAACGGGAACTTCATGCTTTGGAAGCAGCCAACGTGCACGCAATTTTGGAAAGCGAGCATTTAGTAGATGAGGTAAACCACTCATAATACAGGACAATATGTATGTTCCATTACAGTTAAGTTTCTTTATGTGGATTTTATCATATTTTGTGCATTCTAAAACTCTTGAACTCATAATCGTTCATGTACATGGTCAATATATATCATTCTCCCGGCCTTATGCTTTATAATTTCATAGGTATTGCATGGACTTGAGTCAACCACAATTTGTGCTGAAGATATGGATGAATGGTTGGCACTTTTTAATGTGAAGCTCAGGCATATGCGAGAGGACATTGAGGCCGTACGGACATTATGCTATAATATAATTTAGTGTAAAATGCCATTTTCGTCCCTGAGGTTTGGCCAGTTTTGCGACTTTCGTCCAAAGGTTTGTTTTTTCGCATCTGGATCTAAAAGGTTTGAAATCTTGCCATGCCATTTTCATCCGGTTCGTAAACTCCATTCATTTTTCTCCGTTAAGTCAGGGGTATTTTTCGTCTTTTTGGTTAACTTAAAGGGCACTTGTACATTATGCTAAATGCTTGTACATAATGTGAAAAAGACTGAATTGCCCTTTAAGTTAACAAAAAAGATGGAAATACCCTTGACTTAACAGAGAAAAATGGATGGAGTTAACGAGCTGTATGAAAATGACAAGATTTCAAACCTTTTAAATCCAGATGTGGAAAACCAAACCTTTGGACGAAAGTCACAAAACTAGCCAAACCTTATGGACGAAAATGGCATTTTACTCTATAATTTATATTTCTAAGTTAAACATGCTAATCAAGTATTACAATTCTTAAACTAATGTGTAAAATATTCAAAATTGTTGCTACTTATATTTATAATGTTAAATACGACGAATTTCAATTTGTGGTTACAGATAGAAGCACGGAATAACAAGCTGGAAATGCAGTCATTCAATTATAAAGCGTTGGCTGCGGAACTAGATGCACTTCTTGAAACATTGCATGTCCCTACAGAGGTAGATTATTATTATTATTATTATTATTATTATTATTATTATTATTATTATTATTATTATTATTATTATCATTATCATTATTATTATTATTATTATTATTATTATTATTATTATTATTATTATTATTATTATTATTATATAACTCATTCAGTCATATCCGTTACAGATTTCAGATTGTTTAACTGAAGGCTCCTTTGATGAGTCGCATCTGCGTAAATACATTGAAGCATGTGAATGGCTAAGAAGTGCTTTGTGTGGTTTTGATGCTTTGGATCCCAAATACACAACAACTAGAGCAGTATATTCATTTATCTTTTTATACTTTTCCGTGTTATAATGTAAATTTTGGTGTATAAACTAGAAAGTGTGAATATTTTGTGCATTTTCTGTCACAGGTGAAGGAAAAGAGGGCATTCCTTGAAATCACAAAGTTGACTTTTGCTCGACGAGCATGTCATTTTTTAAAAGACTATTTTGTTCATTTGGTTGATTCTATGATAAGTGATAAACGAAACTTCTCTCAGGTTTGTTTTTTAGAGTTTTTTTTTATAATTTTATTTTTTATATCACATGTCAACGAGCATTTCATCGGTATTTTGAAAATGGGCAGCGTGGGCAACTAAAGAAGCCTGATCATGCTGATCTTCACAATAAATGCAAGACGTATGCTCGCTTGTTGCATCACTTGAAGGTTAATTACATGGAAACTTTAATAAGACGATAATAAGCAATATTTAGTTTTCCTATTGATATGTGTTTATATTACTGAATAACCTATCATTACAGATTCTTGATACAAATAGCATTAAACCGCTGAGGAAAACTTATTGTAGCTCCTTTAATCAACTTTTACGACATGAGGTAAAGTTTATAAACCTATAAAATTTCTGTTGCAATCAAGTTTGATAGATGATTAAAATATAATAACTTTGTGGATCTATTTTTTAGACTCGTGAATTTGCTAATGAGCTACGGGCTGGTACTAAACCACCAAAAGTTCAAAGTGTATGGTTTGAAGGTCCCACCGCCCCCAACCAAAATGTAGACACTTCAATGATTTCTGAAGCTTATACCAAAATGCTAGCGGTTTTTGTCCCGCTCCTTGTTGAAGAGGTGTGAACAAAATTCCTTATCCTTAACGCGCGCACACACACGGACGCTATCATTTTTGGTTTTCCGATAACGGATCAGGTTTTTCTTCTCCTTCTTTTGTATATGCTTTGCAGAGTTCATTTTTGTCGTTCTTTATGCACTTTGAAGTTTCTTCACCGGACCCACCAAGTATTCAAGATGAGGATGATGAAGATTATTTACAAATGATGGAAACACATGAAGATGAAAGGGGTAATATATAATAATAATGATATATGTTACATACATTTCTTTTTGACTCATGTAATACGTACTTGCTTAAGCTTTTCGTCTAAATTATGTAGGTGCATTGGACATGGGGGCACTAAACGAGTCGCTTCGTGATTTACTAGATGGGATACAAGTAATTACAGAGTCAATGCTCAGTTGCTTTTAGTTTAACAAGTTATTATATTTTTGTTGACTTGCAGGAAGACTTTTTTGCAACAGTGGATTGGGCCCACAAGATTGATCCTTTGCTGTGTATATCAATGCATGGTATAACCGAGCGATATATTTCTGATCTTAAAGCGGAAACAGCCGGATACGTAAGCCTCTTACTTGATGCTATGGAAGATAAGATTACTACACTATTTACACGGGTACGTTTCAACGATAACATATAAAATGGTGTATGTTCATCAATTAAATTTTAACCTTATTTGCAGTTTGTAGATGACGCTCGTCACCAGATAGAAAAAAATGACAAAAACGTTAAACAAACGGGTGTCATGTCATTCGTACCTAGGTAATGCATTCATGTTTTGAAATAATAATTATTACTAATTACTTTTGTACTCTATTTTCAATCGGGTTGCATTTCTTGTGTGTAGATTTGCATTGCTTGCCACCCGCATGGAGCAGTACATCCAGGGGCAATCTCGGGATTTGGTTGACCAGGCGTATATGAAAATCGTGAGTACTTTACTTAATTAATCGTCTGATAGCAACTATCTACTAATACGTTCGGCTAAATAAAATGAAACAAACTGGATCGTATGTTTTGACAGATTGGTATTATGTTTGTGACTCTGGACAAGATTTCTCAAGCAGACTTAAAACACTCGGATATTTTTCTCTTAGAAAACTATGCTTCGTTCCAGAATAGGTATTGATAATTTTTAACCCGAAGGATTACTTTACAAAATGCCATTTTCGTCCCTGAGGTTTAGCCAGTTTTGGGACTTTCGTCCAAATGTTTGTTTTTTCGCATTTGGATCCAAAAGTTTTAAAATCTTGCCATTTACATCCGGCTCGTTAACTCCATCCATTTTTCTCGGTTAAGTCAGGCGTATTTCCATCTTTTTTGTTAACTTAAAGGGCTATTCGATCTTTTTCACTTTATGTACAAGCATTTAGCAAATGTACAAGTATTCAAAAGACCGAATTGCTCTTTAAGTTAACAAAAAAGACGGAAATACCCCTGAATTAACGTAGAAAAATGGATGGAGTTAATGAGCCGGATGAAAATGGCAAGATTTCAAACCTTTTGGATCCAAATACGAAAAAACAAACATTTGGATGAAAGTCGGAAAACTGGCTAAACCTCAGGAACGAAATGGCATTTTACTCATAATTTAACTACTTTAATGCAATGTACCAGTTTTCTTAACCATGATTACATTAGATGCTGATGAGAAGCAGTTCTATGCAGTCTGTATGACTTGGCCAGTTGTGTGCCAACTTTAGCTAAATTTTATCATCAAGCAAGCGAATCATACGAGCAATCCTGCGCACGTCATATCAGTGTGGTCATATATTACGTAAGTAACACGTCGTTTTTCTTGTTAAGAATTTTGTTTTCTGTTAGTCATCGTTATGTATGCTAATGGTGATTCTGGTTCATTAAAATTTGCAGCAATTTGAGCGTCTTTTCCAGTTTGCTAAACGAATTGAGGATACGATGTCTACTAATGCTCCTGAAGAAGTAAGTTTCAATATTCATTTCCATGTTTTGGTAATTACCGAATGTTGAAGTGATTCTAATTTTGTTTGATAAGTACAGATCCAGTTTCAAGTTGGATTGTCAAAATCGGATCTTAGAAAGGTGGTCAAATCCAACTTATCAGGGGTAAGTAACAAAATTAAAAGTTTTAAATACGTCACATCTTGTAATAGCATAAAACTTTGATGAGACTCGTTTTGTACATAGGTTGACAAACACATCACTGCAATGCATAAGAAACTGATGAAGAACATGACCTCTGAGGAACTGATACCTACACTATGGGATAAATGCAAGGTATTATTATAAGTATATATGTTTTCGTTCAAAAACATAGATCTTTTATTGATACTAAAAAACTAACATAACCGCATATAATGACTGACATTTGACAGAAAGAATTTTTGGACAAGTATGATAGCTTTGTTCAACTTGCTGCGAAAGTCTATCCGGGTGAAAACATTCCATCGGTAACAGAAATTCGAGACCTTTTAGCATCAATGTAGAGTTATAACGTAGTTATTTGGATCCATTAGATATTCCACTTTAAAAGTCAAACATATGTTCGTTGACTGCAACTCATGTGCTGTTTCAAGCAATACCGGCATTTTTGTCTCATTTTCTAGACAAACTAATATTCATATGCAACTGGAGAAACTTACCTTTAAATCTTAGTATAACATCGATTATACATTGACGATTATTATATACATATAAAAGAATTATGTAATCTAAGACCAACAAAATACAACCTTAATTATATACCACCACCTATAAGAGGACAAAAGAATCATTGTTATACCTAATAACTTTAGGAATTAGTGCCTGTAGAAAGCCGTGAGAGTATGAATAAACCAGCAGAAGAAACAAATACGGCTGCAGCAAAACAAGCGAGATCTAGACCCGTAACCAATGGTATGCTTTTGAACTTCTCCAACACTCCAACTTGAAGCAGCAACATCAGGGCATGCCCGATTTTCGACTTTGCTTGAGAGATCGACTTAATTCCAGCCCATGATGGAAACTCCTGTAACACACGTCAAGATCGTTTTTAAAATGTCGGGAAATCAGTACATATGCATCATTAGGTATTGGTTCCAAGCTCAAAATTTCTGGATCATACTAGCCGAGTAAGTTGGTCACGGGTTAGAATATGCATTTATAATGTTTTTCGTGACGTACCTTGAGATGGAAAAGACCGAAAAAGTTTGATGATGGAATCGGTCGGCCTTTTGGAGCTTTTGATCCAACAAACATGACATATAACCCCATCCCAAATGTAAGCATAGCCGTTCCTACTAAGAACATATCTATTCAAAGAACACATATATATTCGTATAAGTTTTACTGGTTCTGATACAATTTTGCTGCACACAAATGGGGTTCGAGATGTACCTAATGCTTTGATGAGTAGATCCATGATATGTCCATGATTGGAATGGTGGTAGAGTGCATGAAAATACTGGAAGTATGATTCCACAACCAGGAAAACACCCTAAATATATTCATTTAAATTACATTCACATGTTAATAATCCTATAAGTAATTTCATATTCATTGCTAAATTCTTAATTGAACACTATTAACGATACCTCGAGGAAGCATAATACCGAACCAAGCAAGGTTCCTGCTACACCAAACATCGTAAAAAATCGAGAATCCACTATAATCTGCAAATTCACAAGATCAAAACTATAATTTCTTTATTGATTTATTTATCAACTCAGGCTCCATATTTTATTAACATTGTATTACAAATATTGCAGATATTGTATTCGATGATTGTAAATTCACAAGTTAAATGCCTGGTTGGGCCCTGTGGTTTGCAAATATTGCAGACTTGGTCCTAGTGGTTCAATAATTACACACTTGATCCTGGTGGTTGTAATTTTTGCACTGAGGTGATCTTTATCACTAACCTATGTTAAATATCTCAATTAAGTATGTGTCAAATGACTATAATACCCTTACTCGTTAAGAAAATAAAAAATAAAACAATATATCTTCTACCCTGCCACCAATTATTCCGATCTGGTTATAAAAACATTGGTGATAACTGATAAGCATTATTTACCTTTTCGACCAGCGATTGGATGATTAAATTCCACTGTCTACGTCTCGTCAAAAACGCCATTAGCGTAGCCACGTCTACTCCTTCACTAATAGTTTGTGTTGGTTCAACTTCAACCACCGCACCGTCTAAATCCGCCACAGTATAGGTGGCCACTTTAGGCAATGCCACCGGTTTCCTCTCCATATCCGCAGTCAGCTGAGTGTTTTCAGAACCAAAACCAGCCGCCATGCACGTAAACCTCATCGCCGATACACTTTCCAAAGGAGGCGCTGTACTGATAGCCGATGGCGGCCTCGCCAGGCGTATCAACCTAACAGAAGCCATTGGTAATTAGATATTTAAACTGGTGATGTATATTTAAAAGCTTGAAAAATTGAAATCATTTGGAGGTGTTTGTAATTTATATAGGAGACAAGAAGAAAGAATAAGAATCCAAGCAAGCATATTAGGTGGGAATATTATGTGGGCTTAGTTGCATGGGGTTGGTGGGGTCATTTGGAACCCCTTTTGGGCCGCAATTGGGGGAGGTTTAGCTGTGGCCATTGGGAGTTTGAAAAGTCAAATGTGTGAATAGAGCGTGGAGTACACGAACGGTGTGGAATATTAGCTTACTGGTCAGCAATGGTGAACTGTGGGCGTGAAGAAAACGTGACTATTTGAACCGAACGCGTAATTTCGTGGCTTCATGCCTTCCGTTATAAAGCATACGACTAGAAAAATTACAAAACACCGACCTCATCAAGTATTGCAAATCCTTCTAAAATAAACCAACCTTTTTAATATCTAGTATCTCATAATAATTTTTATTAGAATAAAGTACATAGATATAGATGGTTCATGTGGTTTACCAAAAATTTGGGTTTAATCGATAGGTTTTCAAAAATACATGAATAGTCCTTGTAGTTTACACTTTATAACATATTTAGTTTCCAACCAACAAATATTAAGGTTTTAGTAGATCTAAGTTAGTGACTAAATGTGTTACAAAGTGCAAACCAAAAGAACCATCTATGTACTTTTGGAAAAAGCTGGGGACCAGATGCGTTACAAATTGAAAACCACAGAGACCACCTGTGTAGTTATGGAAAGTTAGAGACCACATCCAAATTTTTGACAAACCATATGAATCATTCGTGTGCTTTACTCTTTGTATTATTTATTTTACTCAAGAAAAGCTTACACATTTGTTTTTCTTGTCTGAGTGAAAATTTGGTTGGAGTCCTTCTCTAACGGTTGCTCCTAGCCTCATGCATATTTGTGAAGTTCTTCTCTCATTTAGAATTAATGCGTTCAAACTGCTTGATAATATTTAAAGCAGAGTTTTCTTTATTGCTTGGTATCTCTCCTGTTGACATAACAAAACACAACGATTGGAGATTCATCTAAAGTGTCACGTATCGTTAATGGTTTTTAATTTAACATAATTAATAGTTTTTAACTTAAAACGTCTTTTTTTATAAGAATGTCAAAACATTTGTAATTTGAGGAATCTTGTGTTTTATCTTTATTACGATATATTTAAAGGCATCATAAGTTTTGAATATATGTTAGAGACCTTAGGCACGTCTCAATATTACTAGACCAAATGTCGCTTTGTTTTTTTTTTTTTTTTTTTTTTTTGCAATTAAATATAGGTTGTTGAAATGACTGTTAGACCATGTGTAGTGGTGAAGAAAGATAATGTCCCTTCTTTTGGCATGATCCGTCATGTGGCGGTCAGTTAGCAATGGGGCGGAGCATTTTTTTTAAAATGAGTGTAGTGGTATAATGCCTAATAATGCCTCATCCATGATTACTTAAAACTAATAATATCTCATTAAATAAAAAAAAAATATTGCAGGGACATGCCTAATATTTGCGCGTACGCCATCATACTCGGGTCCATCTCTTGGAAATTGAAGGACGGTTGCGGTTGGGTGGTGTTCGGGCGATATAAAGTTTGGTTGCTGGGTCTAGACGGAACACCGAAAGGGGGTCAGAAGAGATTGATGATATAATCTTTTAAAAAATATGAAGAAGTATTGAAGAGAAGAGGGCAAAGTTTATAAAAAAAGAGTAAAAAGTGAGGTTTTTGTAGGTAAAAAGTGGATTAAAAATAAAGAAATATCTTTATCTTGTTACCGTTGTACACAACCGTCCTATCTCAATCTTTGTGCGAATTTGGCGTTTTAAATAAAACGCTTTGGCCAAAAAATAGAAAAAAACGCCCAACGGGGCGGTCCATGTGGCGTTTAGGGGCGTATTTTGTTTTGGGAAAAAACGCCAGAACCTTTCACTACGGATAGTCTTATGGTGATCTAGTGGTATTTGCTATACTTTTCAATCTTAGATTTTTATTTTTTATTTTTTATAATTTTTTTGCAATTAAACACTTGCAGATCGTGTCCTTCAATTTTTTAAGTAAAGAAAACGTCTCAGAACTTCATATATTGTCATACTTTTCAACCTTTCTAGAAATTGTTGTTAACTCTTTGTGTTAGTTTTTAGAAAAAAATATCATTTGCCTTTAACAATCAAAGGACAAAATATGTAAGATACATGACTTTAACATAAAAGTGGAACCAGAGTCTAGAAGATGTCGATGTAGAGATATGTAAAAGCGT
Source organism: Helianthus annuus (assembly GCF_002127325.2). Taxonomy (NCBI): domain Eukaryota; kingdom Viridiplantae; phylum Streptophyta; class Magnoliopsida; order Asterales; family Asteraceae; genus Helianthus; species Helianthus annuus. The sequence goes on along the minus strand of NC_035441.2, from coordinate 169,593,732 downwards.
AAACTTTTTGTATTTATTACATGTACAAGTATACTTTGTATAGCGGGTTCTAGTTATATAAAAATAGAGTTAATTACTCGGATGGTCTCTGTGGTTTGTCGATATTACAAGTTTGGTTCTTCAGTATGAAAAATTACATGTGTGATCCCTATAGTTTTAATATCATAAGAAAGATTGTCTTTCAAGCAGATGTCAGTTGTTTTTTAGTGTTAATTTGTTTATGAATAAAGTGTCATTTTCGTCCTTGAAGTTTAGATGGTTTTGCGACTTTTGTCTAAAGGTTTGTTTTTTCGCATTTGGATCCAAAAAGTTTGAAATCTTGTCATTTTCATTCGACCCGTTAACACCATCCATTTTTTAGCGTTAAGTCGGGATATTTTTGTCCTTTTACCTAACTTGACGTTAAATAAATAAATAAACAAATAGGTAAAAGAAAGAAAATACCCCTAACATAACGTTAATAAATGGATGGAGTTAACGAGTAAGATGAAAATGACAAGATTGCAAACATTTTGGATCCAGATGCAAAAAAAACAAGTTTTTGAACGGAAGTCGCAAAACTGGTCAAATCTCAAGGACGAAAATGACATTTTACTTTAACTTTTTATACGACTAATATACCTTTGTACATATTCGGACCATGGGGATCATCCAACTAATTGAATCTTAAAAATATGATTAACAAATAAGAAAACAAGTGAGTTTTTCCTAGATTTATTGGGTGTCCTCATAATTGGTGTATAAATAGGCCCTAACTATCTGCACACCCAGTTTGCCTATCTGCACACTTAGGGTTTACCTACGCTGCGTATTGACCTATACGCAGCGTATAGGGTTACCTCTATACGCTGCGTATAGAGCTATACTCAGCGTATATAAACCATGGATTTCAGAGCCTTAGCAGCAATCATTGCACAGAAAACAAGGGTTATATACGCTGCGTATAGGTCTATACGCAGCGTATATAAACCATTAGATTTTTTTGAGTCATTTTGGTAGGTTTGAGGGAACATTTTTTCACAAAGTTTAAATACGCTGCGTATAGACCTCTAAGGAGCGTATATAAAGGTCTGAAAATGTCTTTTATACCCTTGTGTTGAGGCTATACGAAGCCAAATACAAGGGTAGTTGTGTCATTTTTGTCTTATACGCTGCGTAGGGACCTCTAAGGAGCGTATATACAGCTCCATTTTTGTATTTTTTTTATTGTGTATTCCTTTATTTATTTATAAAAAAAAAAGTAAATTCATTGTGTGTATTTTGGGGTATTTCCATGTTTATTTATAAAAAAACAATATTGTTAAAAATAATACAAATATTATGAATTATAAGAATTAAAAATAATACAAATATTAGGTCCTGTATTGACCTCGTATAAGCCTATAAGTGTGATATCGTATCGTATAGGTGTGGTTTAGGTCCCGTATTGACCTCGTATAAACCTATAAGTGAGATATCGTGTCGTATAGGTGTAGTATAGGTCACGTATTGACGTCGTATAAGCCTATAAGTGTGATATTGTATCGTATAACGTAGTATATGTCACGTATTGACTTCGTATAAGCCTATACGTGTGATATCGTATCGTATAGCGTCGTATAGGTCACGTATTGACCTCGTATAAGCCTATAAGTGTGATATCGTATCGTATAGGTGTAGTATAGGTCACGTATTGACCTCGTATAAGCCTATAAGTGTGATATCGTATCGTATAACGTAGTATCGGTCACGTATTGACCTCGTATAAGCCTATAAGTGTGATATCGTATCGTATAGCGTCGTATAGGTCACGTATTGACCTCGTATAAGCCTATAAGTGTGATATCGTATCGTATAGGGGTAGTATAGGTCACGTATTGACCTCGTATAAGCCTATAAATGTGATATCGTATCGTATAACGTAGTATAGGTCAAGTATTGACCTCGTATAAGCCTATAAGTGTGATATCGTATCGTATAGCGTCGTACAGGTCACGTATTGACCTCGTATAAGACTATAAGTGTGATATCGTATCGTATAGGTGGGGTTTAGGTCACGTATTAACCTCGTATAATCCTATAAGTGTGATATCGTATCGTATAGGTGTGGTTTAGGTCCCGTCTAATCCTATATGCATATACAAGACCTATAGGAAACCTATACGAGACTTATACTACACTATACGATACGATACGATACTATACTATACAATAACACCCGTATAGGCCTCTATACGAGACTTGTATACTATACACTATACGATACGATATGATGTAATACGATACGATAGGATGCAATACGATAAGATAATTTAATTTAAAAGATAACAATATAATATATTTGTATTATTTATGAATAATATTGTTTTTTTATAAATAATTTTCTTTTTTTATAAATAAACAAAGGAATACGATAATTTAATTTAAACGATAACAAAACAATATATTTGTATTATTTACCAATAATATTGTTTTTTATAAATAATTTTTTTTAATTTTTATAATTCATAATATTTATATTATTTTTTATTTTTATAATTTATATTTGTATTATTTACCAATAATATTGTTTTTTTTATAAATAATTTTCTATTTTTTTATAAATAAACAAAGGAATACACAATAAAAAAAATATAAAAATGGAGCTTTATATACACTCCTTAGAGGTCCCTACGCAGCGTATGAGACAAAATGACACAACTACCCTTGTATTTGGCTTCGTATAGCCTCAACACAAGGGTATAAAAGACATTTTCAAACCTTTATATACGTTGCGTATAGGTCTATACGCAGCGTATATAAAGGGTAGTTTTTATTTTTAACCCCAAACATGTGGTTAAATTATCTTTTTAACCCTTATTGTATATATACGCTGCGTATAGACCTCTAAGGAGCGTATATAAAGGTCTGAAAATGTCTTTTATACCCTTGTGTTGAGGCTATACGAAGCCAAATACAAGGTTAGTTGTTTCATTTTCGTCTCATACGCTGCGTAGGGACCTCTAAGGAGCGTATATAAAGCTCCATTTTTGTATTTTTTAATTGTGTATTCATTTGTTTATTTATAAAAAAAAGTAAATTAATTGTGTGTATTTTGGGGTATTTCCATGTTTATTTATAGAAAAACAATATTATTAAAAATAATACAAATATTATGAATTATAAGAATTAAAAATAATACAAATATTAGGTCCCGTATTGAACTCGTATAAGCCTGTAAGTGAGATATCGTGTCGTATAGGTGTGGTTTAGGTCCCGTATTGACCTCGTATAAGCCTATAAGTGAGATATCGTATCGTATAGGTGTAGTATAGGTCACGTATTGACGTCGTATAAGTCTATAAGTGGGATATCGTATCGTATAACATAGTATAGGTCACGTATTGACTTCGTATAAGCCTATAAGTGTGATATCGTATCGTATAGCGTCGTATAGGTCACGTATTAACCTCGTATAAGTCTATAAGTGTGATATCACATCGTATAGGTGCAGTATAGGTCACGTATTGACCTCGTATAAGCCTATAAGTGTGATATCGTATCGTATAACGTAGTATAGGTCACGTATTGACCTCGTATGAGCCTATAAGTGTGATATCGTATCGTATAGCGTCGTATAGGTCACGTATTGACCTCGTATAAGCCTATAAGTGTGATATCATATCGTATAGGGGTAGTATAGGTCACGTATTGACCTCGTATAAGCCTATAAGTGTGATATCGTATCGTATAACGTAGTATAGGTCACGTATTAAACTCGTATAAGCCTATAAGTGTGACATCGTATCATATAGCGTCATATAGGTCACGTATTGACCTCGTAAAAGCCTATAAGTGTGATATCGTATCGTATAGCGGCGTATAGGTCAGGTATTGTCCTCGTATAAGCCTATAAGTGTGATATCGTTTCATATAACGTAGTATAGGTCACGTATTGACCTCGTATAAGCCTATAAGCGTGATATCGTATCGTATAGGTGTAGTTTAGGTCACGTATTGACCTCGTATAAGCCTATAAGTGTGATATCGTATCGTATTGGTGTGGTTTAGGTCACGTATTAACCTCGTATAAGCCTATAAGTGTGATATCGTATCGTATAGGTGTGGTTTAGGTCCCGTCTAATCCTATATGCATATACAAGACCTATAGGAAACCTATACGAGACTTATACTACACTATACGATACGATACGATACGATACTATACTATACAATAACTCCCGTATAGGCCTCTATACGAGACTTATATACTATACACTATACGATACGATTTGATGCAATACGATACGATGCAATACGATAAGATAATTTAATTTAAACGATAACAATATAATATATTTGTATTATTTACGAATAATATTGTTTTTTATAAATAATTTTCTTTTTTTTTATAAATAAACAAAGGAATACGATAATTTAATTTAAACGATAACAAAACAATATATTTGTATTATTTACCAATAATATTGTTTTTTTATAAATAATTTTCTTTTTTAATTTTTATAATTCATAATATTTATATTATTTTTTATTTTTATAATTTATATTTGTATTATTTACCAATAATATTGTTTTTTTTATAAATAATTTTCTTTTTTTATAAATAAACAAAGGAATACACAATAAAAAAATACAAAAATGGAGCTTTATATACGCTCCTTAGAGGTCCCTACGCAGCGTATGAGACAAAAATGACACAACTACCCTTGTATTTGGCTTCATATAGCCTCAACACAAGGGTATAAAAGACATTTTCAAACCTTTATATACGCTGCGTATAGGTCTATACGCAGCGTATATAAAGGGTAGTTTTTATTTTTAACCCCAAACATGTGGTTAAATTATCTTTTTAACCCTTATTGTATATATACGCTGCGTATAGACCTCTAAGGAGCATATATAAAGGTCTGAAAATGTCTTTTATACCCTTGTGTTGAGGCTATACGAAGCCAAATACAAGGTTAGTTGTTTCATTTTCGTCTCATACGCTGCGTAGGGACCTCTAAGGAGAGTATATAAAGCTCCATTTTTGTATTTTTTTATTGTGTATTCATTTGTTTATTTATAAAAAAAAGTAAATTAATTGTGTGTATTTTGGGGTATTTCCATGTTTATTTATAAAAAAACAATATTATTAAAAATAATACAAATATTATGAATTATAAGAATTAAAAATAATACAAATATTAGGTCCCGTATTGAACTCGTATAAGCCTATAAGTGTGATATCGTATCGTATAGGTGTGGTTTAGGTCCCGTATTGACCTCGTATAAGCCTATAAGTGAGATATCGTGTCGTATAGGTGTAGTATAGGTCACGTATTGACGTCGTATAAGCCTATAAGTGTGATATCGTATCGTATAACGTAGTATAGGTCACGTATTGACTTCGTATAAGCCTATAAGTGTGATATCGTATCGTATAGCGTCGTATAGGTCGCGTATTAACCTCGTATAAGCCTATAAGTGTGATATCACATCGTATAGGTGCAGTATAGGTCACGTATTGACCTCGTATAAGCCTATAAGTGTGATATCGTATCGTATAACGTAGTATAGGTCACGTATTGACCTCGTATAAGCCTATAAGTGTGATATCGTATCGTATAGCGTCGTATAGGTCACGTATTGACCTCGTATAAGCCTATAAGTGTGATATCGTATCGTATAGGGGTAGTATAGGTCACGTATTGACCTCGTATAAGCCTATAAGTGTGATATCGTATCGTATAACGTAGTATAGGTCACGTATTGACCTCGTATAAGCCTATAAGTGTGATATCGTATCGTATAGCGTCGTATAGGTCACGTATTGACCTCGTATAAGCCTATAAGTGTGATATCGTATCGTATAGTATAGCGGTGTATAGGTCAGGTATTGACCTCGTATAAGCCTATAAGTGTGATACCGTTTCATATAACGCAGTATAGGTCACGTATTGACCTCGTATAAGCCTATAAGTGTGATATCGTATCGTATAGGTGTAGTTTAGGTCACGTATTGACCTCGTATAAGCTTATAAGTGTGATATCCTATCGTATAGGTGTGGTTTAGGTCACGTATTAACCTCGTATAAGCCTCTAAGTGTGATATCGTATCGTATAGGTGTGGTTTAGGTCCCGTCTAATCCTATATGCATATACAAGACCTATAGGAAACCTATACGAGACTTATACTACACTATACGATACGATACAATACTATACTATACAATAACACCCGTATAGGCCTCTATACGAGACTTATATACTATACACTATACGATACGATTTGATGTAATACGATACGATACGATGCAATACGATAAGATAATTTAATTTAAACGATAACAATATAATATATCTGTATTATTTACGAATAATATTGTTTTTTTATAATTATTTTCTTTTTTTAATAAATAAACAAAGGTATACGATAATTTAATTTAAACGATAACAAAACAATATATTTGTATTATTTACCAATAATATTTTTTTTATAAATAATTTTCTTTTTTAGTTTTTATAATTCATAATATTTATATTATTTTTTATTTTTATAATTTATATTTGTATTATTTACCAATAATATTGTTTTTTTATAAATAATTTTCTATTTTTTTATAAATAAACAAAGGAATACACAATAAAAAAATACAAAAATGGAGCTTTATATACGCTCCTTAGAGGTCCCTACGCAGTGTATGAGACAAAAATGACACAACTACTGTCACACCCCAACCGATGGCGGAAACATCGGGATGAGACGAAGTGTGTATAGATTGCTAGAGACGTCATAATACTATGTGACAATATTTAATTAAATTCAAATTTCATTTCAAAACTAAATGTCATACATAATTCAAAAGGAAATAACAACTTTGTTTCATAACATAACATAACAAACAAAATGATAGATTAATCTAGGTGTGTATCTAGTCCACCCTAACTTGTTTCATCATTCATCCATACTTCAATAATCAACCTGCAACATGTATTAAAATAGAGTTCAATGCAAAAGCAAAGAGCGAGTATACAAGTTTGTTTACATAGCATATTAGAATAAAACTCATATCCAACATGAACATAATAAAATAGTTTCAATCATGCTAGTTTACGTAGTCCAAGTGATAGCCCAAGTTTCCCAATGCGTTAAAGTACCTAACCCAAAGTTTCACGGGAGGTTGATATGTCTCCTCCTAACAATACCCCAAAGACTAACGGGGAGGTGCATTACTCCTATAGCGCTACTATTGTTAAGGCGGAACTACACACAAGAATTAAACGTTCACATAGCACAAAATAGTCTCAAGATTCACAAGTTTCATGTTTCATGTTTAAATGGATAGAGTAAGTTTCAAATAAGTTTCAAGTGTCATGTGCGTTTAATATAGAATACATGTTGCACCCAAAGTGTTAAAAGTAAAAATGGGTTCGAGTATACACACGGTTTACAAGTGGTGACTTGAAGTTCCGAGAGCAAGTTTGTAGATGAATTAGTTCGGAGCACCTTATCCTTCTACACAAGGAAACGTAGGTGTGTGAGTTTGGCGTATAACGGAAGATTATAGATTCGGAGTTTTTTAAAATATATAGAAAGTAACATAGGTGAAAATAATCATCTTGTACACATAACTCTTGTTCTTGACACTATTGAAACTCAAAAGAGTTGGTATGATTTCATGGATTCTAAGATCCATTAGAGTCGTAGCAAGGGCATGGTCATAGATGATGTAACGTCCACTTAACAAATAACTATTAAGTCATCATCAAGTCTTAGTTACTTAGATGTATACATATAGAATAACTTAGATATTATATAGTTTACAAGTCTTATGATTCAAGCATGAGGTAGGAGATTAATGTCTCCATTTAGGTACCTCTTTGTGTCATAGAATACATACATGAGGTAGGAAGAACAAGCTTCCATTTAGGCACCTCTATTGTTCACCACTACACTTGTTGTTATAAACAACAAGGAGGGTCATGAACATACAAGTATTAAGGTAATAACAACAACTAATCTATAGAAAACATCAAGTAATGAGTGGATTCTTATGAAGGGATAGCCTAGGCTAAACCAACCATCACACATACATCAAGTTTCACACTTGAACACCACTTGTGGGTAAAACCCTAATTAAAACAGAAGGTTTGTGAGGTTTTAACCTCTGATTTAAATGTCTCAACCATGTTTTTAAGCTTAACCAACCATAAGAGAGGTTGTAAGCATTAGGACATTGGTGTGAGATGTGTTAGACACAAGTTGGATAAGAAATAACAAGTTGTTGATTAATAATAAACAAAACAGAAAGTTTTAGTCCATTTTAGGGCAAATCCAAGCATGATTCTTCCAAGGAAAAACCAAGGATTCAAACCCAAGAACATAACAAAGCATTAGAAAGAAGAACCAAGTAGTTTGGTTAAGAAATGAGCAAGTTACACTCACTTTTGTGAAGATACAAGAATCTGTCCAAAACTCAGATTTACTGCAGATTAGAGAGTGAATTTGTGAAGATTAGAGAGTTGTGAAAGTGTCAAATGGGTTGGAGAAGGTGGGTATTTATGATGGAAGAGTTAGAAGGTGACTGGAGGTGATTAGAGGTGATTGGGTGAATTGGATTAATGGGATTTCGTGCATGCAGCTCAAGGAAACACACATTCTGCCGAAACAAGGGGCTCGCGTGACGTCTAGGACCCTCGCGTCACGCGGCGCCCTAGTGCCGGCAAGTTCCATAACTTTGCATTTTACCCCCCTGAAGTTTATGCTTGAGTCTATTAGGTGCATTTTTGATAGTTTAGGGACTTGTTTTGATATAAAAGCATAGTATAAGGTGTAGTTAAGCATGATGATCGTAACCAAGTATGTTTAAGCGTATAAATGTCATAACCAAGTATCGTTCTCGTTCAAAAGACGTTCAATGCATAAGTTTAGATTAATTACAAGTTTCGCACATAGTTTCCAAAAATAACGATTAGACATTGATTGATTCACGAAGTCGAACATACGAGCATACATAGAGTGTGTACAACAAAATACAAGTTTCATTAATGATCCAAGTCTCGGTTTGATAATGATTACAACGAAAGGAACGATTACAAGAATACAAGGTTTCCAAAAATAGAAATACGAACAAAACTTTCTATAAATGGAAAGTACAAAAGAGTCGGGCGTTACAGTCTCCCCTCCTTTAGGAAATTTCGTCCCGAAATTTAGGAAGACGTAGGGAAAAGATGAGGATACTTTGACTTCATATCCTTTTTGAGTTCCCAAGTAAATTCGGCGCCACGTTTTCCTTCCCATCTAACCTTGACGATAGGAATCTTACTGCGCCTTAGTAACTTGACTTGCTGGTCCACGATTTCTACCGGTTTTTCCACGAAATGCATAGTATCGTTGATTTGAAGATCTTCGAGAGGAACTTGAAGTCCTTCATCAGCGAGACATTTCTTTAGGTTAGAGACGTGGAACGTTGGATGAACATTGCTGAGCTCCTGAGGTAAGTCGAGTCGATAAGCCACCTTACCAATCCTTTCGAGTATCTTGAAAGGACCAACATAACGAGGGGCAAGTTTTCCCTTTTTATCAAAACGAACCACTCCTTTCCAAGGAGACACCTTGAGTAGGACATGGTCCCCAACGTCGAATTCCATAGGTTTGCGTCCCTTGTCTGCGTAGCTCTTTTGACGATTTCGAGCCTTGAGTAGATTGTCACGGATTTGGAGAATCTTATCCGTTGCTTCTTGTATGATCTCAGGGCCAGTAAAATGTTTGTCACCAATCTCGTGCCAGCTTAAAGGAGATCGGCATTTGCGACCATACAATGCCTCGAAAGGAGCCATTTGAATACTGGAGTGGTAGCTATTGTTATACGAGAACTCGATCAAAGGTAAATGCACATCCCAACTACCACCAAAGTTGATGACACAAGAACGGAGCATGTCCTCTAGGGTTTGGATAGTACGTTCAGTCTGTCCATCCGTTTGAGGATGAAAAGCCGTACTAAGATTCAAATGAGTACCCATAGCGGACTGAAAAGTTTGCCAGAGACGCGAAGTGAATCGACCATCACGATCAGAAATGATGTCGAGAGGAACACCATGATGGCGTATGACTTCATTGGTATAGACACGAGCAAGTCGTTCAACCTTGAAATCCTCGCGAATGGGAATGAATTGTGCGGACTTAGTCAAACGATCAATGACTACCCAAATGCTATCGTAACCAGAAGGTGTACGTGGGAGTTTAGTTATGAAGTCCATCGCAATGCTATCCCATTTCCAAACGGGAATTTCGGGTTGTTCGAGTAGACCAGAAGGTCGTTGGTGCTCGGCTTTGACTTTCGAACAGGTAAGACACTTGGAAACGTACGCAGCAATATCTCTCTTCATACCAGGCCACCAATAGGATGTACGTAGATTATGGTACATCTTGTCAGCGCCCGGGTGAATTGAGTACCTAGATTTGTGTGCTTCGTTCATGATAAGGTCACGAAGATTGTCACGATCTGGTATCCAAACGCGATCGCAACAATAGAGAAGACCATCAGGTTTTGAAACGAGTTCACTTTCAGATGCTCCACGTATTTCTACAGCCATGGAACCTTCATTGATAGAGGAGTACTGCGCTTCACGAATGCGATTGTGAAGATCGCTCGAGACGTGAAAACAACGAATGACATCTACATGAGCCTTACGACTAAGTGCATCGGCCACGACATTCGCCTTACCAGGATGGTAGCGAATCTCGCAGTCGTAGTCGTTGAGTAATTCCACCCAACGTCGCTGTCGCATGTTGAGTTCTTTTTGGTCAAAGATGTGTTGTAGGCTCTTATGGTCGGTGAAAACCACACACTTAGTACCATATAGGTAGTGTCGCCAAATCTTTAACGCAAAAACAACTGCGCCAAGCTCGAGGTCGTGGGTAGTATAATTCTTCTCATGTATTTTGAGTTGACGAGAGGCGTAAGCGATGACTTTGTCTCGTTGCATGAGCACACAACCAAGACCACGATTTGAGGCATCGCAATACACCACGAAATCGTCATTCCCATCAGGAAGAGCGAGAATAGGAGCGTTGCAAAGCAAGTCCTTGAGAGTTTGAAAAGATTCCTCTTGCTCAGGACCCCAAGCAAAAGGTTTCTCTTTTTGAGTCAATGAAGTGAGAGGAACGGCGATTTTTGAAAAATTCGAGATGAATCGACGGTAATAACCCGCCAATCCTAAGAAAGAACAGATTTCAGAAGGTGATTTAGGCGCGGTCCAATTCTTCACGGCTTCGATTTTTGAAGGTTCGACATGGATTCCTTTTTCACTAACAACGTGCCCAAGGAATTGAACTTCTTTAATCCAAAACTCGCATTTAGAAAACTTAGCATATAAACGTTCAGCACGCAAAAGTTCAAGTATAAGACGAAGATGACGCTCATGATCGGCTCGAGATTTAGAATAAATGAGAATATCATCAATGAAGACGATCACAAAGCGATCCAAGTATGGTTTACAAATACGATTCATGAGATCCATAAACACAGCGGGTGCGTTGGTTAAGCCAAAGGGCATAACCACGAACTCGTAATGTCCATAGCGAGTGCGAAAAGCAGTTTTGGGAACGTCCTCTTCGAGGACTCGAAGTTGGTGATAGCCAGAACGAAGATCGATTTTGGAGAAACAGGTAGCGCCTTGAAGTTGATCAAAGAGGTCGTCGATACGCGGGAGAGGATAGCGATTCTTAACGGTGAGTTTGTTGAGCTCACGATAGTCGATACACATGCGGAAAGAACCATCTTTCTTTTTAACGAAGAGCACAGGAGCACCCCAAGGAGAGGTACTTGGACGAATGAAACCTTTATCGAGGAGTTCTTGAAGCTGAGAAGACAATTCTTGCATCTCGGAAGGTGCAAGACGATAAGGAGCCTTGGCGACAGGAGTCGCACCAGGTACGAGGTCAATATGAAAGTCAACAGATCGAGGAGGAGGAGGACCGGGCAATTCTTCAGGGAAGACGTCAGGGAAATCACGCACCACTGAAACATCACTTAGGCTCTTTCCCTTGCCTTTTTCTTCCACCACTTGGGCTAAAAAGGCAAAGTACTGTTTGCGTAAGTACTTGTTTGCTTGTGTGCAGGACATCAGCTTGAGTCCCCTTGAAGGTCGGTCTCCATAAACGTGTAAAACATCACCAGAGGGAAGAGGTAAGCGAACGAATTTCTCGCGACAAGCGATTTCGGCATGATTCTTTTGAAGCCAATCCATGCCTATGATGACGTCGAAACTACCCAATTGCATGGGTATGAGATCAATAGAGAAAGCATGCTTGTTAAGAGTAAGACGACAATCGAGGAGAATGGAATCGACTAAGATGGACTTGCCATTGGCGACTTCGACGGAATACGACTTAGGTAGCTTAGGGCGTGTGCAATTTAACAATGATTCGAATTCTAAGGACACAAAGCTTTTGTCCGCACCAGTATCAAATAGTATCGAAGCATAAAGATGGTTAACAAGAAACGTACCATTAACGACATCATTGTCGTTGCGTGCTTGATTCGCGTTTAGGTTGAAGGCGCGTCCACGAGGAGGTTGCTGCTGCTCTTGGATCCATTGAGGGCATTGGGGACGAAGATGATTAACATCCCCACATTTGAAACATGCCCTAGGTGGTCTTGCGTTCTGAGGAGCAGGTGCAGCTTGTGGCGCTTGCTGAGCTTGTGGTGCTTGCTGAGCTGGCTGAGCTTGCTGAACTGGTTGAGCTGGCTGCCCTTGGCGACAATAGTTGATGGTATGACCATAACGGTTGCAATTTTCACAACGACGACACCTAGCATTAGCGGGATGATGGAAGTTACAAGTGGTACACTTGGGGTGAATCCCAGTGTACGGCTTGGGGGCATCAACAGGAGCGATAGGATTTGGGTTAACAGGCGGCACAATCGCGTTACAAACGGGGTTGGATTGCTTTCGCTTCTTTCCCCTATTGTTATTCGATTGTTGGGTAATTTGATGGGCTGGCTTAGAAGAGACGGGGTTTGCGGCTTGCTTATCGCGAACGCGATTGTTGTTCAAGGACACGGCTAAACGGTAAATGGCTTCGATGCTATCGAGTTTGGCTGCCTCGATGGTGTCTCGCATGGTAGGGGGCAAACCATTGATGTACTTGCTATTCTTGCGATCAGGGGTTGAAACAAGGTGAGGACAATGAAGCTAAGTTGTTTGAAACGGGTGGTGTAAGCTAGGTTGTCATCACCAACTTGCTTTAAAACCCAAAATTCTTCTTCCAACTTTCTTTGCTCATGCGGAGGACAAAACTCATCCATCATTAGGGCCTTAGTCTCCTCCCAGGTCAACGCATAAGCCAACTCATTCGAACGGATGTTTCTTTCATTCGACCACCACTCAAGAGCGCGGGCTTGGAATACCTCGGTTGCGCTACGTGTCTTGAGTTCGTCAGGGCAATCGCTATTGATGAATGTGACCTCTATGCTGTCAAACCACTCGAGCATAGCGGTCACCCCATCATTGCCGGTGAATGGCTTGGGATTGCACGACGAGAAGTGCTTAAAGTTGAACGAGGCGGGTTTGCGAATTTCGACCTTAGAGTCGACGGATGAGTGAGGAGTTTCAGAGGCTCGAATCTCGGAAATGACCTTTGGAACGACACGCGCAAATTGATCGGCCATGAAAGCCATCATCTTCTTAGTGGAGCGAGACTTTGACTTCCTAGACGCGTTGGAGTGACGAGAAGACATCTAAGATTCAAAAGAACGAATAGGTGAGACTTGGTCATAATGCTTGTTTTAGAAAAATGAAATTGATCACATAGCATAAAGGGTTCATGGCACAAAAGACTCATCGCATAAAAGTTTCATAGCACAAATGTTTAAACATCTCATATAGCATAATCATGGATTCCACATAGCATAACATGAATGAATGAAAGCATTGTAAATTTAGTTTGTTCACGAGGGATTATTATTGTTTGTGATTGCGATAGCGTGCGAAATGTTTAAAACGACATTTTGAAATGAATGAACGTTCAAGTATAAAATCACATATAAATTGAGATACATAAAAGAGAGGCTCAATACAACATCGGATTGTTTCGGGTAGAGAAACGTCGACTATTCCAAAGTGGGTCGAAAGTTCTTTCGATTTAGAGATATTGTGCTTTGGCCTATAAGTAAGATACTCTCATCGAGAAGCGACTAACGGTATCTTACCCTTCCGGTTACTACACATCTCTAAATGATTGAAACATTCGGGACTTTGGCGAGAATAAAAATCGAGGAATGGGACTTAATCGACAAGATGCGGGTTTCACCCCTAACTTGACAATTTCGTACCCTAAATGTGGTTGGTACTCGTCGGCCAAAATAGAATTTTGACACTTTGACGAGGGTCCACTAGAGTTGAAATGGAAATTACCATTAAGTTGTGGATGTCACTCCTAGCTTAATGGTGAAATTTCGTGCAAAAATAGATTAAAGGTAGAATGAGAGTCGTTTACCAAATTGTGGGTTTCACGCCTATTTTGGTAAATTCTTCTCGTTGGTGTTACAAGATTATAAAAATAGCATAAGTGTATTCGTGTTAGCCTTAGGAAAGGCACATAAATTTAATCAAAAGTATAGCTAGGAAGCATGCTTGGTAGAGTACAAAGTTTTAAACAACAAATAAGAGGCAAAATTCCTAGAACTATAGATTAGGGCAAAAGCATGGCAATTTTCCTAATTCCCTATAGTTATGGCTCTGATACCAATCTGTCACACCCCAACCGATGGCGGAAACATCGGGATGAGACGAAGTGTGTATAGATTGCTAGAGACGTCATAACACTATGTGACAATATTTAATTAAATTTAAATTTCATTTCAAAACTAAATGTCATACATAATTCAAAAGGAAATAACAACTTTGTTTCATAACATAACATAACAAACAAAATGATAGATTAATCTAGGTGTGTATCTAGTCCACCCTAACTTGTTTCATCATTCATCCATACTTCAATAATCAACCTGCAACATGTATTAAAATAGAGTTCAATGCAAAAGCAAAGAGCGAGTATACAAGTTTGTTTACATAGCATATTAGAATAAAACTCATATCCAACATGAACATAATAAAATAGTTTCAATCATGCTAGTTTACGTAGTCCAAGTGATAGCCCAAGTTTCCCAATGCGTTAAAGTACCTAACCCAAAGTTTCACGGGAGGTTGATATGTCTCCTCCTAACAATACCCCAAAGACTAACGGGGAGGTGCATTACTCCTATAGCGCTACTATTGTTAAGGCGGAACTACACACAAGAATTAAACGTTCACATAGCACAAAATAGTCTCAAGATTCACAAGTTTCATGTTTCATGTTTAAATGGATAGAGTAAGTTTCAAATAAGTTTCAAGTGTCATGTGCGTTTAATATAGAATACATGTTGCACCCAAAGTGTTAAAAGTAAAAATGGGTTCGAGTATACTCACGGTTTACAAGTGGTGACTTGAAGTTCCGAGAGCAAGTTTGTAGATGAATTAGTTCGGAGCACCTTATCCTTCTACACAAGGAAACGTAGGTGTGTGAGTTTGGCGTATAACGGAAGATTATAGATTCGGAGTTTTTTAAAATATATAGAAAGTAACATAGGTGAAAATAATCATCTTGTACACATAACTCTTGTTCTTGACACCATTGAAACTCAAAAGAGTTGGTATGATTTCATGGATTCTAAGATCCATTAGAGTCGTAGCAAGGGCATGGTCATAGATGATGTAACGTCCACTTAACAAATAACTATTAAGTCATCATCAAGTCTTAGTTACTTAGATGTATACATATAGAATAACTTAGATATTATATAGTTTACAAGTCTTATGATTCAAGCATGAGGTAGGAGATTAATGTCTCCATTTAGGTACCTCTTTGTGTCATAGAATACATACATGAGGTAGGAAGAACAAGCTTCCATTTAGGCACCTCTATTGTTCACCACTACACTTGTTGTTATAAACAACAAGGAGGGTCATGAACATACAAGTATTAAGGTAATAACAACAACTAATCTATAAAAAACATCAAGTAATGAGTGGATTCTTATGAAGGGATAGCCTAGGCTAAACCAACCATCACACATACATCAAGTTTCACACTTGAACACCACTTGTGGGTAAAACCCTAATTAAAACAGAAGGTTTGTGAGGTTTTAACCTCTGATTTAAATGTCTCAACCATGTTTTTAAGCTTAACCAACCATAAGAGAGGTTGTAAGCATTAGGACATTGGTGTGAGATGTGTTAGACACAAGTTGGATAAGAAATAACAAGTTGTTGATTAATAATAAACAAAACAGAAAGTTTTAGTCCATTTTAGGGCAAATCCAAGCATGATTCTTCCAAGGAAAAACCAAGGATTCAAACCCAAGAACATAACAAAGCATTAGAAAGAAGAACCAAGTAGTTTGGTTAAGAAATGAGCAAGTTACACTCACTTTTGTGAAGATACAAGAATCTGTCCAAAACTCAGATTTACTGCAGATTAGAGAGTGAATTTGTGAAGATTAGAGAGTTGTGAAAGTGTCAAATGGGTTGGAGAAGGTGGGTATTTATGATGGAAGAGTTAGAAGGTGATTGGAGGTGATTAGAGGTGATTGGGTGAATTGGATTAATGGGATTTCGTGCATGCAGCTCAAGGAAACACACATTCTGCCGAAACAAGGGGCTCGCGTGACGTCTAGGACCCTCGCGTCACGCGGCGCCCTAGTGCCGGCAAGTTCCATAACTTTGCATTTTACCCCCTGAAGTTTATGCTTGAGTCTATTAGGTGCATTTTTGACAGTTTAGGGACTTGTTTTGATATAAAAGCATAGTATAAGGTGTAGTTAAGCATGATGATCGTAACCAAGTATGTTTAAGCGTATAAATGTCATAACCAAGTATCGTTCTCGTTCAAAAGACGTTCAATGCATAAGTTTAGATTAATTACAAGTTTCGCACATAGTTTCCAAAAATAACGATTAGACATTGATTGATTCACGGAGTCGAACATACGAGCATACATAGAGTGTGTACAACAAAATACAAGTTTCATTAATGATCCAAGTCTCGGTTTGATAATGATTACAACGAAAGGAACGATTACAAGAATACAAGGTTTCCAAAAATAGAAATGCGAACAAAACTTTCTATAAATGGAAAGTACAAAAGAGCCGGGCGTTACAACTACCCTTGTATTTGGCTTCGTATAGCCTCAACACAAGGGTATAAAAGAAATTTTCAGACCTTTATATACGCTGCTTAGAGGTCAATACGCAGCGTATTTAAACTTTGTGAAAAAATGATCCCTCAAACCTACCAAAATGACCAAAAAAAATCTAATGGTTTATATACGCTGCATATAGACCTATACGCAGCGTATATGACCCTTGTTTTCTGTGCAATGATTGGTTATCAGGCACTGAGATCCATGGTTTATCTACGCAGCGTAGAGGGTTAACCCTATACGCTGCGTAGATAAACCCTAATTTTGCTAGGGTTTGGTGTGCCAATAGGCACTTTAGTGTGCCAATAGGCACACCCGTATAAATATTATAGTCTAGTGTAGATGGATATATAATCGGGTGGTTCCGCTGATAACATGATGATACTTCAGTGCTCGGTTAGTGATCCAAATTTGTTGTTAAAAAAACATTAAAAACGTCTGTCTAAAATTAAAAATCAACCTGGTTTATATGGCAATTAACCCTTTCATTAATCCATAACTGGTTTATACTCATATTTTCTTGGTTGCTTCGCCATTTCCATTCTTTCCGATCGAATTATTATATCGAACGAGCTTCAGTCCAGATAGCATACAAGTATACCATCATAATAATCCTATGATAGTACCACTGAATTTCTCTCTCAGTTCTTCGATTCCACCATGGACGATCCACACCTCTCGTTCGGCTGGAACAAACACATCCCTACGACCAACAGCTTCATTAATCACAATCTCAGACTCCAATTCATCACCCCAACAAAGCAGCATAAGAAAGTACGATTTTACTCATTGAGACATTTTATCAAACACCTTGCGTGCATTATACCTAACAGCATTTCTTTTCAAATTTGGGTTATGTTATCTACACAGATGCGAATGTTATGACATGTATAAACAGGTGGTCCCGTTCGCTGAGGCATGGGCATGGCAAAAATCAATTCTTGAAGACCGAAAAACGTTGATAGATGACAATCAAGATGGTTCAGATACATTGATCATGCTCCAGCATCAGTCTGTGTACACATTGGGCACTGCTAGTACCGAAAAAAACTTGAATTTCGATGTCAAAGATCCACCTTTCCCGTTGTATCATACCGAACGAGGCGGTGAAGTCACCTACCATGGGCCAGGGCAGGTATATCTATCATGTTTTTTCGAATTGATCGCTATGTCAAATTGTCAATAAACGTTATAGTATAATCTTTGCAATGTAGCTAGTGATGTACCCGATTATGAATCTTCGGTTCCACGAGATGGATCTTCATTGGTACCTTAGAGCACTTGAGGAGGTAGTTATTCGGGTTCTTTCTTCGGTTTTCGATTTAAAAGCTTCTCGAGTCACGGGTTTGACTGGAGTTTGGGTTGGTAAGTGGAAAGCGTTTTCAGGTTTTGCTAAACGTACCCCACCCCCTTTATATTGTACTGTTTAGGGTGACATTTAGCCGAAGCGTTTTGCTTAATTGATCTTGGATTTCTCTTAGGGGACAATAAACTAGCAGCAATTGGAATACGAGTTTCGCGATGGCTGACGTATCATGGATTGGCGTTAAACGTGTCCACTGATCTTTCGCCTTTCAGTCGAATAGTTCCTTGCGGGATTAAAGATCGAGGAGTTGGGAGCATCAAGGGGTTGCTTAGTGATTCTTGCTCAATGTCTGATGGTGAACTCATTGATATTGCTCATGAATCATTGTTAAAAGAGTTCTGTGAAGTTTTCCAGGTTGAATTGTCTCATCAGCCTGTGTCAAGTTTGCTTAGGCTTCCAAAGAGAAAACAATGAAGTTGTTTGTGTGTTATTTTATTTTAACAGAGTGTGTTAAAACTCTATTTGTATCATCTGGCTCGTTGTACCAACCAATATTGTCTGTATTGTCTGGTAGAGCATGTTGAGTATTATACTATTATGGACAAACCATTCGCAAACAAAAACCGAATTTATCGATATAGCTAGAGCAAGTAGGGTATCATATCCATAAGGAGCATGTGGTTTAGTATTACACGCTTTGTTTGATTGTTTAACACAAGTAGATCATAGATGATTAACGGGACGCTAGAATTGTACATCCGGTCTTTTAACAATTAGACACCGCTAAAGTAAAGATACACAAAGTGATCATCGTTAATTCTCAAAACATTATTGGACACTAGAATCGTATATCCGGTCTTTTAAGTTCTAATGATTAGACATCGGTAAAGTAAAATACACAGATAAGGTGAAAAACATGAAATGATCATAGCTAGCATGTCTCTGAACAATTTACTTAAATCAATCACTAGTAAAAATAACAAAAACACATTCATGTCTACGAAACTACTTAAGTCTAAAGGATAATTAACTAAACTGAACACAATGGTAACACAAACCCTATACCCATCATGACAACATTAGCTAATCATTATAATAAAAAAAAATCAAATGTTAGTAACTACACGATTCTTCAACTAAAGTTCCCCAACTCACTAAGAAAAACTACTTCTTCGAACCGCTGCTGCTTGTTTTTTGTTTTTTTTAGTTCCTTTGTTGAGCTCCAACCGAAAGCCCAATATTGCAACCCATTTAACTACTTCAGCAGTTCAGCCCAAGTTTATATAAATCAGCCCACTAACCTTTTAAGCTTCTTTATTTTAGTGTGTAGTCAATGTAATTCTCTTGTAATCGATGTAAAGGTTATTTTATTTTAACTCACGAACAAATTAACAGAAAAAAAGGATAAATAACTTAAAAAGCACTATTTTTATTATTCACATTTTTTACTCATATTAGCTCCTCCATATGTTAATTTAAAAAAAAAAAATGTGATTCTCTTATATTAAATAACATAGAACGGTTGTGTGTGCTGACATGTTTGGTTTGTTTTCATATTTAGTAGCATACATATTATTATCCTAAAAAATAATTTAGGTGGACATGCAAGATTAAACCCTAGCATAGCATATGAAATCCCAGAAGACGCAAACTCATAAGAAACGACTCTGCAAATACATCGATTCTCGACATCCACACTTGATCCTTCAAATCATTTCTAAAGCAGGGCAAAGAAAACGCATCAAGTGTTGGCCCAAGATGGATCTTTGATCTCTAGACTATCGAATAACTTAAAATATATAAACTGAGAATTTGTACAATGGAATTAAATCAACAATATACAAATGAGAAATCTATCCCTATTTGTACTAATCTAACGGGTGTGATCCAATAGACGCGTCCTTCCACGAACGGGTGTGTCTCTAGAACATGTGGATGTGATTAAATATGAAGAGGTGCGTCTCTAGAATCCAACAGTCGCATCTCCTCCTTGTTTCCTTGTGACCATCGATCAAGGGGTGTCTCCCAAGGGATTTCGCCACCCTTGGGGTGGTGGTTACCAAGTTCTGTCTTGTCACAAATAGCCCCTCAACTTTGTAACCGCCAATCTTTATACTAATTACCATATAACCCTCAAACTTAAGGATGTGTAGGGATTATAACTTTCATTCACCCCCTAATCACGAACATCCTCAAGTTGTTGTAGATCTTGAACTCCGAGTAGTTTTATCTTCTCGAGTCTCTCGGTATTTAACCTTGCTCCTCACGAACCTTGTTTCATTTGAACTCGCTTCACACGAACTTGCTCCACACGGATATATTGCTTCACACTTGTCTTGACCGTACTTGATGTGTATCATACGAACCTTTTCTTGTGTAGTTGTTCAAACTTTTCTTGCGGTTGTATCACACAACAATTCCTTCTTCTCACCCAGTCACAGGATTATTTGTATGTTTCGCACTCATGTCTTTTCCTTGATCTATCACAGATTTAATCTCCTTATTACGGTTGTCTCTCACAACGGGTTCTTCATCTTGATTGCTTCCCTCACGGATTCTTCACTTTTTCTTGATCCACTCACTAGATTATTTTATTGCATATTACTATATCAAATTCTGCATTCATTGCATGTAGTTCCCAGCAATCACTGCTTCATTTTTCTCTACATTCACTGCACTTTTTTTCTGCACTCACTGCAACAATTTCACTTCTTGTTTCTTGTATTCACTACATCATTTTTCCCTTTTCTGCATTTGCTGCATCACCGTGTTTCTTTGCATTCACTGCATCTACAATTGTCTAATCCGCATTGCACTTTGTTTCTGATTGAAAAAACCTTCGAGCCTTCACTTGGTGATTCTAGATTCTTCGAACACACTTCGAATCACTCGAATGATTCCGTCTTTACTCGCTTCTTCTTCACGATTGACTTACTCGATTTTCTTTTTCCCAATTGGTTCGCTCAATTTTCTTTTCTATACTATGAATTTGGCCTTCAAACCTTCACCCGCGAATAAAACTGATCGCGTATAACCACCGGATTAAATTTTGATTCTTCCTGGCCCTCCAAATGAAACAAAAATAACCCTGTTTTGCGCTCCTGTACTCGGTTCGATACACTCACGAACCCTAGTCTGATTGCTAACTTAGAATTCTCACAACCCTTTCTTTCTTGTTTCTAAAATTTCCTGGTCACCAATACGAACCACTGTACCGGTAAATTCAATTCCCTTGAATTCAACAAACTCTCAAATCTTTAACCCGCGTATAACTCCAACGCGTAATAACCAATCAATCTAATTCGCACTAAACCTAGGAATCAAAGCCCTAGATTCCTAACCCCTGGTTCGATCCTGAACTGAAAACAAAACTAACTTGCGAATTAAGAAAGAATAATAAAACCTGATCGCGAATTCCCTTCGATGACTAGAACCTGATGCTCTGATACCAACTGTTGACCCCAAAATGGATCTTTGATCTCTAGACAATCGAATAACTTAAAATATATAAACTGAGAATTTGTACAATGGAATGAAATCGACAATATACAAATGAGAAATCTATCCCTATTTATACTAATCTAACGGGTGTGATCCAATAGACGCGTCCTTTCACGAACGGGTGTGTCTCTAGAACATGTGGATGTGATTAAATATGAAGAGGTGCGTCTCTAGAATCCAACAGTCGCGTCTCCTCCTTGTTTCCTTGTGACCATCGATCAAGGGGTGTCTCCCAATGGGTTTTCGCCACCCTTGGGGTGGTGGTTACCAAGTTCTGTCTTGTCACAAATAGCCCCTCAACTTTGTAACCGCCAATCTTTATACTAATTACCATATAACCCTCGAACTTAAGGATGTGTAGGGATTATAACTTTCATCAAGTATGTAATCCATGCAAATCGACATCATGATTGACTGAGTACGTAAACAATGGTATCCAAATCGATCACAAAACGATTTGACTGTTTAAATGGTTCCACAGATTGTATACTTACTTTACACAATGGATTCGAATTGATTACAAAACCATATTACTACAAAATGGATTTTTTCGTGTTTTTTTAAAGAATGGAATAACACCAGACTACTTATGAAGTGAGCATCAATGATGAAGAGTTTCTAGATTCGTTGTCAATGGAGATTAAGGAGGAGAATCATGTTACTACTTTAAATAGGACAACCGATGATCCTTTCTTAAACAAACTTTGTTATGAAAATAAGCAGGTTCATGATGTTGAGGACTTGATGTGGTTGAGAATTTAGCTAAAGATGATGATGATGATGATGATGATGATGATATTCAATACACTAATGATGATAATAGATGTACAGATTACATTGTAAAGGATAAATCCTACACAATATATGTTGGTATAGATTAGTAAATGGGTACCAACTAAGCTATAGTAAAAATGAAACAAAAGGTGTCTCACCCCAACCGATGGCGGAAACATCGGGGTGAGGCAATGAGCGAAACAGATTGTCCAAGAGAAATCCATAACAACTAAATTACCGGATAATTAACATTATGTCCCATACCATAACTTATCAAATAAAGCAGTTATTACATACATAGATATCCCGAAGACAAATCATAGTTTCGACAACTCAAAATATTAATTGTTTTGTTTCTAGACTCTTCCTAACTGTAACACCCCAAATCTCATATGTTATATTATAATAATAAGTTCGTGATGTTTAAGTAATAGAAAACGGTAAGTATGGGTTAGTACCGTAAGAAAATAATGGTAAGTTTAAAATATAGTTATGTAACTAAGTTAACCAAAAGGGGAGTGACCAAGTTAGTATGGGAAATAACAAAATGAACACACTTTAAAGACAAAGGGCTGAATGTGTAAATGTGGAATGGAGTTTAATAAAAAAAAAGGTCAGTGCTTGGTTCTGGGTTATGTACGATCGAGAGAAGGATGGAGCTAGGAAGAACCAAACCCTAACAACATAGAAACCATCAAATTGAAAGGGAAATTGAAGGCTAATCGAATGCATGAAGTAGGAATGTCGATCACTTAAGTATCTCCAACATCAAGTAAGTCGAAATTGGTGTTTTAGTGATGTTTGATTTAATGGGTCTTTGATAATTCGTGAATGTATGTAAGAATATTGATGGTAGAAGGTTACAATTAGTCCATAAGACTTGAATGAAGTATGAAATTCGGATTATATTGATGGTTTTCATGTAAACCCATTTATGTATGAAACCCACATGAAATTTATGAAGGTTTTGAAGTAATGATAGATGTAGTATGATATATGAACTTGAATTATGCTTATTGATGTTAAAGAAATCTGAATATTCGAAGAATTTATGTGTTTATGATGTATTGCCATGATTTTAGAAGGATTTGGTAGGAATGTGCTTAATATGCTTATACATTGTGCTAGTTAAGTAGTACGCACATAAGGTGTTCGATGAAATGCTTGAGTTGAATTGGTTATGTATGAACATGAGAAATTGAAGTATTGATGATCTAATGATGGTATGAAACATAAATGTGAGTAATGAGCGTTATGGTAAATGATGTAAATGTGTGTAAGTGATGTATAACGCGAAAGCTAAACGTATATGTGATGCACCTTATAGGGTCGAGGAAAGGAGGGGAATCAAACCAAGCAAAGGCAATAGGAGCGCACGACTCCGGTAAGTTCATATGAACTTCGCTCATGTAGAATGTAGATTTTGTGTTAGTTCTCTTGTAAATAATTGTTCGATGTTTTATGTGGAAATTTATAGTAAAATGTCTTAATGCGATTTGTTAGTAGAAAAAGGGAAAAGTCTATTGACGACCCGTATAAATGGGTCTAAAGTATGAGAATGAGGTGTTCATGGTGATGTAACTACGAGTCAAGTAAGATGGATATGTTATGAAGTTAAGACAACTAGCGATGACTTTTTATAAGTCGAACTAGTGAAGCAAGGAAAATTGAAAAGTAAGAATAAATATGATCCGTGAGAACGGGTCGGACAAAATAAAATGATTTATGATGATGGAAACTAAGATGGTGCTATATCCATTAAACGGAGTTGTCATATGAGAAATTTGAATGAAAAGATGTAAAAATATAATGACCCCGTAACGGGTCAAATAATGAAGAAAAGCAAATTGTATTAGTAATATGTTTTTAACCAAACTAACTTGTAAGTTTGTGTTATGGATGTAGGTGAATCTCACTCTTGATAATGGTGAGCTTGGATCGAACACACCACATCGCCCTTTATGCGCTTCCGGTTTAGTCGTCTTTGTAAATGGGTCAAAACACTTTCATAATGTAAATGTTAAGTTTATGTCTAAGATGTCTCGTAAGTAAATTAGGATTTTTAAATCTTAATTTTTGGTAGTTCGGACAAAACACTTTTGATGGAATCTTGTATGGTTACAACTTATATGTCTTTTGAAACGCATCATAGAATTTAGTTTGAATGGTGATTGCTAAAAGCAGGGAATTGTATATAGTACGAACGGGTCATGCCCAATTTTTGTTAAAAATTAGTATGTGGTTACTATTATTTTTGAATGTGAAAAAGTGGGCGTTACAAGTTGGTATCAGAGCCGAGGTTTGAGGGATTCGGGCACGGGATAGGGTGCTCGGACTCAAACCGAAAGCTCAAGATATGGTGTGTGTTCGCTCCAAGACGCGGTTAAGGTACGAATTTAGTATTATGATTTCTAAGTTTCATTTTATCGGAAATGGTTAAGGGAAGGGATGTGGAGTTTTGCTATGGATAATGCCTGGAAATGGTAATTCTGGAAGCCCGGGGGAAAGTTCGGGTGTTACGGTACTCGGGAACGGGTCGAAATGGGTAAAAATATATATATATTCAGCAGCGTTTTGGGCAGTCGGCAACCCGTCGCCGACGCCCATTCTGCCCGTCGCCGACGCCCTCTTAAATGAACCAGAAGGTCCGACGCCCAAACCCACTGCCTACGCGTTTTGTAACCGACGCCACTTTTGGCTTTGTGTCGCCGACGCCAGGGAGGGTCGTCACCGACGCCACTCCCTGGGTTCGTTTTTCTGATTTTTCTTGGTTGACTTGTGTGATGTATCCCGGACTTCCGAATACCGTAAAACGGATCTAAAGATCGTAATAAACTTCTAGGGAGTAGTGTATGATAGAAAAAGGGGTCGTCGAATTAGTTGATGTATGATTATAAATTGATGGAAAAAGTATAGTACATGGATGTAAGAATGAACTTTAAGAAAGTATGCATATCTTAGCAATTAATGACGTTGATGATGATGATAATGATATTGCCAATGATAATGGTAAAGATGATACCCTATAACGAAAGGTATGCGGTGTGGTCACGAAGTGACCGTTAACACCAAGAATGATGAGTGGTATACGGTGTGGTCACGAAGTGACCGCTAACACCGAGAATGATGAATGGTATGCGGTGTGGGCACGGAATAGCCGTTAACATCGAGGATGATGAAAGGAATGCGTTATGGTCACTAAGAGGCTAATAACACCCGGAATTATGAAATAAAAGCATGATAACCATAATTAAAAGGACAAAGGTCAATGAGACGTAAGCATGATGGCACGAAGTAACATATAATGAAAGTGAAAAGTGTATGAAATTAACGAATGCGTGATAAGTAAGAGAATGAAAGTCATTGAAATAAGTTAGGCATAGTAACATATTTCCTAAACTATGTTGTAGAACATTTCTTAAGGCAAATCCAATAGTTTCGTTAAGTTTCCGAAAATGCAACCTATGATAATTAGGATCCTCTAAATGTCAACCGGGTCATGTCGAAATGTTTCGAAGTAAGAACGTATATGATTGGAAGGTTGTGAATGAAGTTCTAGTTGAGTTTATCAACCCTATGATGAGAGGTATGTGGTGTGGTTATAAAGGACCGTTGACACCTAGCATGAAAGAAAAGAAAGGAAAGTATAAAAATTTAAAATGCTAGAATGAAGTGAACATGACCAAAGAATAAATTTTAATAATGATCTCGAATGATATAGTAGATGGCTGATGAAAACGAAGAAATTGTTAACAAAATATGTTCCGAGTAGCGGATAGTGCGAGGAAGTAAGTAAGAAGGATGAGTGATTCTATTCCCTTATGAACGAAAGGCATGCCTGATATAGCCTATCGTGACCGATGTTGATGATGATGTACAAGTGAAATGAAAGTTATTGAAATATGAGTATGAATGCATGAATGTAACTTGAGATGACATGGAAAGTATATGAAGTAATGAATGTAGAAAATGCTTAACGTAAATGACGGACGAAAGAGAGTAAACTCAAATGATGTTGGTCTTAAGTAGGAGAATGCTAGTGTAGACGGAACGAATCGTGTGTGGATATGTAGATATAACTAGGTGACCAT
The DNA here is from genome assembly GCF_002127325.2 of Helianthus annuus. Classification (NCBI taxonomy): domain Eukaryota; kingdom Viridiplantae; phylum Streptophyta; class Magnoliopsida; order Asterales; family Asteraceae; genus Helianthus; species Helianthus annuus. The sequence goes on along the minus strand of NC_035441.2, from coordinate 169,566,851 downwards.
GTAGATGTATATGTCATGTAGTATGAGTATGAAATGCATACAATGTTATTAATATGGTCTACCGTTTTAAGATGGATTTATGTTCATAATTCGAAAGTACATGGATAGGGCAGTTGACTTTTAAAGTCAACAATGTGTGATCATCATGCATTGACTCTTAGACACATATGTTGAAATAGAAAGTTAATGTGCTATGTATTAGATGATTGATGTGTTGTGAATGATGATCATTAGGTTATGTAGATTTGGAATGAAGCGGTTATTAGTATATGTTTTATATATGTTGCAATTGACTAACTAAAGTTAAGTAATGTATGAATGAAAAAGAAAAATGACTTTTTTTTTTGTGTGTGTATGCCGACATATGCTAACCGTGTAATGAGTGTAATGATATGTAAGGATGGAAATCTTGACGATTTACTCAAGCATGGATGGCTAACGGGTCAAGAGGTAACAACGAGGAAAAAAAAATGAATGAACATGGACGCTAAAGGTAAATGATTCTGATTCACTTCTTAGTATGTATATAGAATTTTCATGTTTATGAATGTGGAGAAATCATGTAAGGTTGTGTAATGAATGAGGGTATTAAGATAAGTATTGACCTTGTTAGACGAAGGTAGAATTCTAAGACGAAGGTAAGTTATTGAAATAAAACGGGTCGAATAAATGCGCAAAGGTAATGTAACGATAATGAAATTCGTAAAGAATAAAGACCCGGGTTAAGGATCTTTAGTCACTTATGTAGGGAAATGTTTTACGGACAATTAGAAACAAATTTCAAGTGAAACGGATGCAAAACGAACGAGTTATGAGAGTTTTGGTATTAAAATGGAAAGCTGATATGGGCACCACCGTAGCTTACGGTGGAGGTCAAGTACAAAATGTAAAGTTATGCATTCCTGCATTTTTCTTTGATTTCGGACCTCGCGAACCCATCCCAAGCCCCGATAAGCATCTATAATGTACTGCAGCCCTACCAAATGGCTTAATAAGTTACGGGTGAGTATGGAACTCATTTTTTTTTAAGATTCGAAACGTACCCGAAAGTTACAAAAAAAAAAAAAAAAACGTTTATGAAGCGTGAGTAAGAATGGGGTGTTTAAGTGAGTATGCGGGGAAATGAATTAAGTATGTGGGCCAGTATGTATAGTTTTAATTACATTTCAATAGCTGAAACTTGTAAGTAATCATGAGTAGGAGTGAGTATGTACATAAGTCTGTACATACGTGTCTTATATGGAGATTATAATTAGGATGCATTAGCAAATCTTTTGGAACGACTTAAGTGTATGTGAGAGCTTGTTAGGTAATTGCCTTAGCATTACAATTGCTAGAAGGAATGACGTATGTACGACGGCTATGGAATGTGATGACAAGTATAGTTGCGTATGACACTTCGAGTGTAATATGAGATACACAAATGTAAATATTGATTACTCGATTATATTGATAGCGTGATTAAAGCCTTATGTTGGCCCTTGTAATCAAGGGGTAGTCGGTAGAGAAGTTAGAGCAAGTTGGTATACACCCGGCAAGTATAAATGTATGCATTAAATTGCGGTTAACCATGTAGATATGATAAATCATGAGTGAAAGAAATATTGGTCTCGGGTAGAGATCACACGTAGGTGTCGCAAGAAAAGTATGAAAAGAACTATCAAGCAATTGACATGAAAGAAATTTTGCTTGATATTGGCCCTAGAAGTATGGGGAGTATTTAGAAGCTGAATAGTTAGAAACTATTGAATGATGTTTGATTTGTGATTTTAAATGAATGAATAGGATTGAACAAGTATGAATATTATGATAATTGTTTCCCCTGAGTAGATGTTAGAGGTATGCGGGAATGAATAATCTGACAGATAAGTTTTGAGAAATCAGCTTGAACAGTTGAACGATAATCATGAAATAATGTAATAGGATAGCTTTGATTCATATAAGATTGAATTACCAAATGTATTAGACAAGTTTAGAGTAGTAATGACCGATTCATCACGAGGGATGATCGAAAGAAAGCATGTTATCGAGGTTCGAGGTATGTAATTGCGAAGGGATACAGATAAATTCGTCAGAATGTATGTATCCAGGTTTCGGGGACGAAACCTTCTTTAAGGGGGGTAGACTTGTAACACCCCAAATCTCATATGTTATATTATAATAATAAGCTCGTGATGTTTAAGTAATAGAAAACGGTAAGTATGGGTTAGTACCGTAAGAAAATAATGGTAAGTTTAAAATATAGTTATGTAACTAAGTTAACCAAAAGGGGAGTGACCAAGTTAGTATGGGAAATAACAAAATGAACACACTTTAAAGACAAAGGGCTGAATGTGTAAATGTGGAATGAAGTTTAATAAAAAAAAAGGTCAGTGCTTGGTTCTGGGTTATGTACGATCGAGAGAAGGATGGAGCTAGGAAGAACCAAACCCTAACAACATAGAAACCATCAAATTGAAAGGGAAATTGAAGGCTAATCGAATGCATGAAGTAGGAATGTCGATCACTTAAGTATCTCCAACATCAAGTAAGTCGAAATTGGTGTTTTAGTGATGTTTGATTTAATGGGTCTTTGATAATTCGTGAATGTATGTAAGAATATTGATGGTAGAAGGTTACAATTAGTCCATAAGACTTGAATGAAGTATGAAATTCGGATTATATTGATGGTTTTCATGTAAACCCATTTATGTATGAAACCCACATGAAATTTATGAAGGTTTTGAAGTAATGATAGATGTAGTATGATATATGAACTTGAATTATGCTTATTGATGTTAAAGAAATCTGAATATTCGAAGAATTTATGTGTTTATGATGTATTGCCATGATTTTAGAAGGATTTGGTAGGAATGTGCTTAATATGCTTATACATTGTGCTAGTTAAGTAGTACGCACATAAGGTGTTCGATGAAATGCTTGAGTTGAATTGGTTATGTATGAACATGAGAAATTGAAGTATTGATGATCTAATGATGGTATGAAACATAAATGTGAGTAATGAGCGTTATGGTAAATGATGTAAATGTGTGTAAGTGATGTATAACGCGAAAGCTAAACGTATATGTGATGCACCTTATAGGGTCGAGGAAAGGAGGGGAATCAAACCAAGCAAAGGCAATAGGAGCGCACGACTCCGGTAAGTTCATATGAACTTCGCTCATGTAGAATGTAGATTTTGTGTTAGTTCTCTTGTAAATAATTGTTCGATGTTTTATGTGGAAATTTATAGTAAAATGTCTTAATGCGATTTGTTAGTAGAAAAAGGGAAAAGTCTATTGACGACCCGTATAAATGGGTCTAAAGTATGAGAATGAGGTGTTCATGGTGATGTAACTACGAGTCAAGTAAGATGAATATGTTATGAAGTTAAGACAACTAGCGATGACTTTTTATAAGTCGAACTAGTGAAGCAAGGAAAATTGAAAAGTAAGAATAAATATGATCCGTGAGAACGGGTCGGACAAAATAAAATGATTTATGATGATGGAAACTAAGATGGTGCTATATCCATTAAACGGAGTTGTCATATGAGAAATTTGAATGAAAAGATGTAAAAATATAATGACCCCGTAACGGGTCAAATAATGAAGAAAAGCAAATTGTATTAGTAATATGTTTTTAACCAAACTAACTTGTAAGTTTGTGTTATGGATGTAGGTGAATCTCACTCTTGATAATGGTGAGCTTGGATCGAACACACCACATCGCCCTTTATGCGCTTCCGGTTTAGTCGTCTTTGTAAATGGGTCAAAACACTTTCATAATGTAAATGTTAAGTTTATGTCTAAGATGTCTCGTAAGTAAATTAGGATTTTTAAATCTTAATTTTTGGTAGTTCGGACAAAACACTTTTGATGGAATCTTGTATGGTTACAACTTATATGTCTTTTGAAACGCGTCATAGAATTTAGTTTGAATGGTGATTGCTAAAAGCAGGGAATTGTATATAGTACGAACGGGTCATGCCCAATTTTTGTTAAAAATTAGTATGTGGTTACTATTATTTTTGAATGTGAAAAAGTGGGCGTTACACTAACTTGATTCCACAAAAGATTAGCAAGTAAACCATAACATCCTAAACACCTGTCACATACGTTAAAATAAAGTCATACACATAGTGCAAAGGTGAGCATACAAGTTTAATAGCATAATAGTAGTGAAATCGATTTACTCATAACCAGCATGTAACACGTAGAAATGTGAAGAAAGTAAGCTATCGACAATGAAATATGCACATACATGACTGTGCGTTGTAGAATGCGCAACACATATCACCACTGTGACATGTGAAGTAAAACCCTTAACAACCCCTGTCCACGCCAGGTGCTGAGTCCAAACTATAGTACTATCGTTGCTAAGGTGTCAGGCAACAATCACTGTGTAAACATAACATACAAGCATTCACCGAATAACACGTATAACATGGGAGAGCGGTTAGCGTTTAAAAGTGTTTGCGTTGTGTGTCGATTGTGATTTGAAGTAGGTAACGTATGTAACACCCAAAAGTGCGTAAAGCAAAAAGGGTTCGAGTATACTCACAGATCGTGTTAACTGAATAACACAGTCTTGGATTGAAGGGAGCGCTGGAAAGTTAGCCTGATTATAGAACGATAGCGTAAGCGATGAACATTGAGTAAAACAGTGTCGAGTGAAACTAAGTGACAAAGGGTCATTCGATCGGATGACAATCCAGACGGATGGTCATCTGGTCGGATGGCCATTCGGTCGGATTGTCATTCGTTTAGGATGGATGTGTTTGTGTATGATGTGACTTAGAAGTTTTCGTTGTAGCATTTTGAAGACAGAGAAGTATCTCTACATTTCAGGTCGTCCGGTCGAACGGTCATCCGGCCGGATGGTCGTTCGATCGGATTGCAATCCGTCCAAGTGAGACACTTCACAAAACCAAGTTCACAGTAGGATGGTCATTCAATCAGATGGTTGTCCGATCGGATGACCATTCGCTTGGATAATGTCATTTATTGAAAATTGTAAAATGTTAAGTATTTGAGGCCATAAGTCATCCGATCGGACGGCAATCCGTCAACGACCTGATCGTTTGAAACTTGCAACATTTTGTTATGTCTGAAAAGTTTACGGTTTGACCGAGACGGTATGACAACGTGTTAAACAACAGAATCTCCACCAAGTCTAAGTCATCTGATCGAATGGGAATCACCCCGTCCGATCAGTTAACCGTTCTTGACGGTTGTTCATGTTCAACCCGTGAATCGGTTGTCTCTTTGATAGGAATCAGTTCTCGAACCGGCACTTCACTAGAGAATGAGTAGAAGGCCTGAATGAGCTCCGATTCTATCGGTTTTGAGTGCATGAGTGTAAAAGAATTGAAAGAAACTTAAATCGTTTTGAAAGTGTTTAAATTTAGGTGAAATCAGTGTTTAAACATGTTGAATCTCTTAGATCTGAGTTGTTCTTGGTGGAATGAGGTCACACTTTGAAGTTCATGAGAACCCATGATGACATCATCCTAGAACAGCCTAAATCAGTCGATTTCGTGGTGAAAAGTTAAGATTTGATGGTGAAAATGATGAAGGAGTGTGTGTAGATCAAGAATGTACAAGATTTGAGGTAGAAACTTACAAGAATCGCGAGGAATCGAGAGAATTAGCACAAAAGTGTAATGGTCGAACGAGAGTTGTCACATCACTGTTCATGTGATGTGACAGGTGCTATTTATAGGTGAAAGGGTGAGAAAGGCGGTGCACAAGTGACGGATCGAAGGGCAGTCCGATCAGATGGTCATCCGGACGGATGACCATTCGATCGAAGGGCTCCAGCGAGTTAGTTTCCGACGTTTCGTTTCGTGTGCTGAGCGTTTCGATGCGTTTCGAGTAAGCGATGCGATAGCATCAAACAATAATTACAGAAATAACCTAACTAACATACAACAACATAAATAACCTTACATTTCGAGTTCGCGATGAGATTGCGTTGCGATAGAGTTGCGATTGCGGTTTCGAATAATCACCATAAAAATAAATAAACATGCACAAGTAACATATAAATAGCATACACACGTAAAACAATATCCAGAACATGCGATTCGAGTTGCGATGCGATAGCGATGAGTTAGGGTTAAGTTGATTAGCGATAAACTGCGATTATTACATTTACTCCACATAATACAACTAAAGTAACCTAAAATAGAGTATCGATTAACAAGTCAAAGAGTACAATCAATAATTAAGCAAGGAGTGACAGATCGCATTTAGCAATCTTTTCTTCCTTTAACTTTGACTTCAAAACGCGGGTTGTTACAGCCTCCCCTACTTTAGGGAATTTCTTCCGAAATTAGGCCGCAGGCGTAACAAACAGCTGTGGATACTTCGCCTTCATGTCACTTTCGAGTTCCCAGGTGAACTCTGCGCCGTGTTTGCCTTCCCAACGAACCTTCACAATGGGAGTGCGTGAGCGCCTGAGTTTCTTGGTCTCTCGATCCATGATCTCGACTGGCTTTTCCACGAAGTGTAATGTTTCGTCCACTTGTAGATCCTCAAGTGGTACTTGTAAATTCTGCTCGGCTAGTCACTTTCTGAGGTTCGATACATGGAAAGTCGGGTGGACGTTGCTAAGTTCCTCCGGTAGTTCGAGTCTGTAGGCCACTTTTCCAATCCTTTCCAGAATTTTAAAGGGTCCAACATATCGAGGCACGGGCTTTCCTTTCTTGCCGAATCTGATCACTCCCTTCCAAGGTGAAACCTTTAGGAGTACGTGATCGCCAACGTCAAATTCAAGGGGCTTGCGGCGTCTATCGGTGTAACTCTTTTGACGAATTCGAGCTTTCAGCAGGTTTTCTCGAATTTGGAGGATTTTATCAGTCGTTTCTTGCAGCAGCTCAGGACCGGTTATTTGCGCATCTCCGATCTCATGCCACACAATTGGCGATCGACATTTTCTTCCGTATAGTGCCTTAAATGGTGCCATTTGGATGCTAGAATGATAAATGTTATTGTACAAGAATTCGACCAAGGGTAAGTGCGCATCCCAATTGCCACCGAAATCTATGACACACGTGCGAAGCATGTCTTCAAGGGTACGTATCGTTCATTCAGTCTGACCGTCAGTTTGAGGATGGAAAGCGGTACTTAGATTAAGAGTAGTACCGAGAGCAGATTGAAACGTTTCCCAAAGACGCGAGGTAAACCGACCATCGCGGTCAGAGATGATATCACGAAGCTCCCGTGTCGACATATAATTTCATCAGTGTAGATCCATGCTAATCGTTCTACCTTGAAGTCTTCTCGTATTGGCAGAAAATGAGCAGATTTAGTAAGGCGGTCCACGATAACCCAGATGCTATCGTGACCTGATGGCGTGCTCGGGAGTTTCGTTATGAAGTCCATAGCTATACTCTCCCATTTCCACATAGGGATCCCGGGTTGCACGAGTAAGCCAGAGGGTCTTTGCTGTTCAGCCTTGACGTTCAAACAAGTCAGGCATTTCGAAACGTAGATAGTGATATCCTTCTTCATTCCAAGCCACCAATACCGAAGACGAAGGTCATGGTACATCTTGTCGGCACCGGGATGAATAGAATATCGAGACTTGTGCGCTGCAGTCAACAATATATCTCGAAGGTTATTGCGACTTGGAATCCAGATGCGATCTAAATAGTAATAGATACCGTTCGATTTGGTGACAAAGTGTGATTCGGCACCACACTTCTTCATTTCCTCTCGCATGGTATATTCAACGAAGCAGGCGTGCTGGGCATCAAGAATCAAGGCTTCGAGGTCGTGCTGGGTGTGAGTATTACGAACGCTATGCAAATAGCTTCGTCTACTTAAAGCATCGGCCACGACATTTGCTTTGCCAGGATGGTAACGAATCTCACAGTCATAATCGTTAAGAAGTTCAACCCATCGGCGTTGGCGCATATTCAGTTCCTTTTGGTTAAGGATGTGTTGTAGGCTCTTATGGTCGGTGAAGACTGTACACTTGGTACCGTAATGTAACACCCCAAAAACTCGAGTTATTCAGCTACTAGTATGTTACCACATTTAAAAGAAAGAAATGGAATAACTAGGTTATTAAACCTAGTTAAAAGTTTAGTTAAAATAAATAAGGATATGAAATTGAGTTATATAATGAATAGGTAACCAACTTGAGGGGTGGTTTTTGAATACATAGAAAGATTATATATAAAATAAAAATAAAAACCCAAATACCCATACCTGGGCGTGGGAGCGATCGACCAGAGAAGAGCAAGAGAGGGGTGAAACCCTAATTCAAGAACAAACCTCAAATTGAAAGGGGAAATCGGCTTTAATCTTATGCATGGACCTAATTACATGATCATCTAGCCCTAACAAACACATGGTAAGTGGTAATTATGATCAATTCATGAAATTTTATGAAATCGAGCACGAATATATGTTAGAATTATCATATGGACTGTGAATTTATCAAGATTTTGGTGTTAATTGAGGTTTGAAGATGAAACCCACTTGGGCTAATGAAAGTGGCGACATGGGTATAACACTTATGTCGAATTCTTATTCAAAAATTGATGTAGCATGTTGTATGCGATGAATGTTTGTTTGATGGTTTGAGTATGGTGTGATTTTAGGTCGATTTCAATAGTATTTGAGTTTTTAAAGGCAAGAATAGGAAGATGAACATAAGATACTTGTACAATATATTCTATTAATGTGAAACCCATAAAGTGTTTGATAAAATGCCTATTTGAAACTTGAATTGATTCAAGTTTGTGTTAAAAAGTTAGTAAATTCGTCACTTTTGACAGCCCTAGATAGTCATCTTGTAAATGCCGTATCTCATTCGTTATTAGGAGCTAGACAACGAGCCTTATATCGTTGAAAAGGTTGTTTCGCATATTACATTTCATATTTGGTCACAACAGGCTGGTTATGAGATTTAGTGGGTCAAAACAGCATGAAAAGTTAGTAGATTTGGCACTTTTGACAGCCCTAGATAGTCATCTTGTAAAGGCCGTATCTCATTCGTTATTAGGAGTTATACAACGAGCCTTATATCATTGAAAAGGTTGTTTCGCATATTACATTTCATATTTGGTCATAAGAGGCTGGTTATGAGAGTAAGTGGGTCAAAACAGCATGAAAAGTTAGTAAATTCGTTTTGACAGCAAGCTCTTTACACATAATTTAGTTTCTGACCTGATCTTTCAAAAATCGTATAAAATCATAGAAAAATCGTATGGAGGTGTTCTTTATATGCCTGGAAAGATATTTAAATGAAGCACAGTTCTTATTTGAAAGTCGAAGTCAGATTATGTGATTAAAAAGGGGGAAAGTGACCCCGAACAGCTGCTGTGTGAAAAATGCAGCAATGAAAATAATGTGTTTTATGAACTTAAAACATATGATTTTCTAGTTACCAATTTACTAAACACTAAATATTGCTTCGGGTGAATGTTTACAGTTGTTAAGGTGTGTTTAAAGTGTTTGTATGTAATAGTTGGAGAGTAAACTGCTAAAATCGTCCCTGTGTTTTGACTCAAATTGTTAGATCAGTCCAAAATCAACTTTTTTTGCTAAAACAGTCCCTGAGCCTAGTTTCTGTTGCTATTTCAGTCCAATAAATTAACACCGTTAGAACCTCCGTTAATGAATGGGTAAAACTGCTAAATTCGTCCATGAGGTTTGATTCAAGTTGCTAGATCAATCCAAAATCAAGTTTTTTGAATTTGTTAATTATAAACTTATTTAGGTATATAATTTTTCTAGACTTGCATTAATTTTTTGAATTTGTTAATTATAAACTTATTTAGATTATAAACTTATTTAGGTATATATTTTTTCTAGACTTGCATTAATTTTTTGAATTTGTTAATTATAAACTTATTTAGATTATAAACTTATTTAGGTATATAAATCATTAATACCACAAGAGAAAAAAATCCTTTTGTTAGTTATTTTGATTATTATTATTATTATTATTATCATTAAATGTTTACTAATTATATACTTAAGTATTTAAATAAGATAATACTTAATTTAATTTAAATAAAATTAGTTTTAAAAATATAAATGTAGCTTTTTTGAAGAGCGTAATTTAACCGGCTCAGCCTTAAATACTGATTTTATTTTGATGTTGTTGTTGTTGTTACCATGTAAATATTTAGTATTTATTTAAGGATTTAAATAAGACAACAGTTAATTTAAACAATATTTAGTTATGAAAAATACAAACATTATATGTAAATTTAAATATTAAGAAATTAACATAATTTTTATTTGTTTTTATTTAATTCGTAATATTTAATGTTTAATATTTATCAATAATTTTAATTTAATATTTGTATTATAAAGTTCTTTTATTCATTTTTTCTACTTAATTAAGTGGTTTCTTATTTAATAATACTTATCATTCAGGTGAGGTCGGACAACATGTCGTGCCAGAACAAGTCTCAAAAAAAGGATTATTTTGGTTTGAGTCAAAATGGGTTCGGGTCAAACCAGTGTTTAAGACAGGTCAAATAAAATTGCGCTCTCCAAAAGAGCTACATTCTGTTTATATTTTTATAACTAAACACAAATTTAAATTATATATTTAGGGTAGACTTGTAATTTATCTTAAATTTTAAGACATTTAAGAAAATATATAATGCATTTGGTACAAGTATTGATGCATTGAGAACCTGTCATTTACCATTTTTTTTCTCTTGTGATATTAATGATTTATTCAACGAACATAAATATAACTGGACCCGCCTTAAATAAGTTTATAATCTTGTGATATTAATGATTTATATACCTAAATAAGTTTATAATCTACATAAGTTTATAATTAACAAATTCAAAAAATTAATGCAAGTCTAGAAAAATTATATACCTAAATAAGTTTATAATCTACATAAGTTTATAATTAACAAATCTAAAAAATTAATGCAAGTCTAGAAAAATTATATATCTAAATAAGTTTATAATTAACAAATTCAAAAAACTTGATTTTGGACTGATCTAGCAACTTGAATCAAACATCAGGGACGAATTTAGCAGTTTTACCCATTCATTAACGGAGGTTCTAACGATGTTAATTTATTGGACTAAAATAACAACAGAAACTAGGCTCAGGGACCGTTTTAGCAAAAAAAGTTGATTTTGGACTGATCTAGCAATTTGAGTCAAACCTCAGGGATGATTTTAGCAGTTTACTCAATAGTTGGAAGATATACTTATCTATAAGTGGTTTGACTTCTAAAAGTCAAGCTGACACAAAACTAGTATCTTGATAAATGTGGTAATAAAATCCATAAGGTCTAATTATTATGATATTAGATGGCTAAACTAATCATCTTCTGGATATGATGTAATAGCTTACTCTTGACAAGCTATATGGGAGCTTGGAGAGGAATGGGTTAAACGGATCAAGTACGCAAAGAAGCTCTAATGGACACAAAGTAAGTAAAGCTTACATCTTTTATTGAATATGAATTTGTTTTTATGAACTATAAATACGATAAAATTGAAATGTGGTTTCCGACGCGATATGATACATGTCGGAATAGATATAAACGATAAAAAACCATGGTTAACAGTAAAAAGGGGCAAATTGGTAATTTAGTCATGAATGACTTAGACTTAATGAGTTTTCGTTAAGGTTACCTTATAGTGTAACTAAAAAAAGAAATAGCGGGGTAAAATCCGAAATGGGTCGGATGCGTGAATTTGAAATTAAAATATCAAGTTTTATAAACATCAATATTTGGTCAGTTAGACCACACGGGCCAAATGGTAGTGATAATACCATTTGACAAATTCGACTAATGTTTGGTTGGCAAGTCACTTGTTCATAGGAGCGAATAGCAATTTGGATAATTGCGTCGCCATGAAGTTTCGGCTAATAAAGCGAGGTATAAAAACGGGACTATGCGTTGACTCGAGCCAGGTACGTGACGAAACGTTTTGTTGTTGTTAATTGTTAATACGTAAATCTTATACATTGATGATATATGAAAGTTCGAGATGTAAAAATGTTTGATTTGTCTATAATAAGGATTTATGATAGACAAATCAATGGGTTGAGCAATAATAGGTGCAAACCGGGTAAATGGGTGCACAATTCCATAAGTGCTAAGCCCGGGGTTACGGGTAAAGAAACAATAAACACACAAGCCGGTAGTCGGAGCGAGAATACGAGTACATTAAAGGATTTGGGGACGGGTTGTCAAATTGAGCATTAAGTACCATGCATAGGAATGTGATTGAAATAGGATTTATTGCTTATTAGCAAACTAATCTTGTGTATGTGTTTATACAGTTTAAATCAGTTGAAGTAATAAGTTACCAAACCATTGTCTTGAGTATGAAATGAGAATGCAGGTATTCTTTTAACATCGTTATCAGAGTTAAAGAATTTGGAATGCACGAATGTACACGGAAAGCTTATTCGTGGGGATTAGTATGGGAAGAAGGAACGTGGACTGGCTATTGATTGCGTATGTCTAGTTTAGGAATGATGTCATTGTATTTAACCAATGTATATGTATGTTGTGAATGCAGGTGGCGTGGACTTAGCATCATTACGAAGAAAAGAAGGTTTGAAGATCGAGTCAAGAGCGAGGGTTGTACGGGAAGGATCGGTCACATAATTTGACAAAAAAAAATATAGGTCTTGAAGTATTAATATAACGGGGCGTGGTAAATCCTTTTTAATGAGTGTATGAATTTTTGTATTTGAACCTTCCTGTAAGTATTATGTCTAGTAAAGAACGAAATTTTTGGGCTCTTATTTTCCGCTGTGTCGTATTTTAAATTATTACACGTTGTCTTACAGGGAATTATTCTTATTACGAACGGGTCATGCCCGAATTTTGTTAAATAATAGTATGATAATAGCCCCTTTTGAAATATGAAATTTAGGCGTTACAAGTTGGTATCAGAGCCCTTGTTTGAGGGAAATCAAGTATGAGGAGGCAAATACTTGAACTTAAACCTGCGTGCTCTTGTGACCAGGAACCCGTACAATCCAAGACTCGATCAAGATCTAAAGGTAGAAGCGAATGTAAGTGTGTACTTAAGTATGTATTTGAAGAAACTAACAGTATGTTATGTGTAAGGTAAGCATAATTGCTCGGGAGAGGATGATTCGTGAATGCGGTCTAGGACCGATACCAAGGCATGTAATAAGACAATTGCCTAGGTTAGTAAATTTAACATGTGAGTGTGTGTAATGGTAAAGCCTATTAAGTGAATGAAAATTTTAAATGAAGGATAATGATGGAATAGTAATGAGGTTTTGAAATGTTAAACGTGCCGAAACTAAATTCTTCGGACATAAGGCGATGATTACATGAAGGCACGAAACTAGTATGTGGATTGCGTACCTGGCCAGTACGCAAGAAATATATAATGTTCGTGAGACCGTGATAATTGTTGCAGGTATGACCGAAAGGATTGAGTATTAGGTGGACGTGTGGGTGAGAATTATAAAAACTCTTAAGAAAATTTAAAGCAACTCATATAAATGGAACGAACGAATGATATGTCTGAACTCGCGAGACGGATTCAAACATAAAAGTAATGGTATGAACGAATGATATGTTTGAACCCGCGAGACGGATTCAAACATAGGAGTAATGGTATGTACGAATGATATGTTTGAACCCGCGAGACGGATTCAAAACATGGAAGGAATGAGAAAGTCTGAATGATATGTTAGAATCCGCAAGACGGATTCAAAACATAGAAAGGAATGGAAGGTGGAATGAAAAGTCTGAATTCGTAAGTAAATACGGACCGAAGAAGTAAATATTTTTTTTAGAGATATTAACCGAGTTATGATTTGAAACTTTTTACTATATATAAATATATTTATGTAAAGGCATTGAATCTAAGATGGTTAAGAGGGACAAATGAGTCACACGGGTCCAATGGCGATTGCCATTTTAACCCGGTATTTAATGATTTGAAGGTTTAAGTCTTATATTTGTAGGTGGGCGTGATGCATGATCTTCCAATATCACAAATTGGAAAGGAATAACCAACGCAAGGAATGGATAACGTGTCAATGGAATTGACTTGTATTGGTAGGTGTAAAGAGTATGTTTTAATAAGAGCTTATAGCTTGACTAGAGAAGGAGGTGTCAGGACTGGATAATCGGTAAGCATAGGTCAGAAAGTATTTTACAAATGGACTTCTGAAAAGTCAAACAAGGTAAGTGGATAGTTATTAAACTAGTATTAGTAAAACAGAATGAAGTATGTGATTCGCTAAGTAGATAAGACCGATGAAAGCTATTGTAGTAGCAAGAAACAGTATGTGAGAATTGGAATGTGTAATATGTTTTAAGCATGTATGTAAGAAATCTGTAAAAGAGTCTTAGGCGAACAAATACCATGTAGGATACAAATAATAAATGACATGTGCTAACTGATAATTTTACAGTTAAAGAATGAAGGAAAATTCTCAGTAAGATGATGGTAATAAAGTTGAAGGAATGATGCTCAGGAGTGGGAGCATTTTTACACGAGTGAATGAGACCAATTTTGGTATAGAAGGTACCTATTACGATGCAAAGGAATCCAACGCACGGATCACTGACATATGTAATGAAAACGGGTTAGTAAAATGTTTAGTTCTTGATTAATGAGTAAGAGTCTGTAAATTATTTGCATGTTTGAACGAAACTGTATAGTAGGATAATTGTGGTATGGTATGAAATAAATCGACTTGTGGCAGATAGCTTAAGAAAGCAATTATGTCATTAGGAAGAAGGTATACATGCCCTGAATTAAAAAAAAATGGTAGGATGCTCAGGCACGACGTACCGGTTAGTATAACAAGTAGTATATGGATAGAACTAACAGTTAAGTGTTGCTAATGATTATTTTGAGGCTAGACTTAAAGTTGTAAGTAGCGTAAATAACGGTACCAACCGTTGGACGATGTTTTATCCTTGTATTGAGTACGAAAAAGGTAATTATGAGGGGGATAGTCTTGTTTTTAGTACTACTAGGTAATAGAATGTTCAAAGTATGTATGTGATGATACAATGATCCCTCGTATGAGTAGAAGGGTGATTAGAAGACATGTAGAAATGGAACGTGAGGATATATTTATAATGATCAAAGGAAACATCATGGAAAATGTAGGAATAGAATGCATTGAATTGAAATAGTTTGAATAAGTAGGAACAATGCGTACAATTATGTTGTTCGAAAATGAAATCAGTAGCCAAGATCCCTAATAGGTCCAGCACGTAACTTTCAAATCGAATGGGTGCAATGAAAAGATAAGAGTAAGTATGAGGCAGGTTTCGGGGACGAAACCTCCGTCAGGGGGGGGGGAGATTTGTAACACCCAAAAAACTCGAGTTATTCAGCTACTAGTATGTTACCACATTTAAAAGAAAGAAATTGAATAACTAGGTTATTAAACCTAGTTAAAAGTTTAGTTAAAATAAATAAGGATATGAAATTGAGTTATATAATGAATAGGTAACAAACTTGAGGGGTGGTTTTTGAATACATAGAAAGATTATATATAAAATAAAAATAAAAACCCAAATACCCATACCTGGGCGTGGGAGCGATCGACCAGAGAAGAGCAAGAGAGGGGTGAAACCCTAATTCAAGAACAAACCTCAAATTGAAAGGGGAAATCGGCTTTAATCTCATGCATGGACCTAATTACATGATCATCTAGCCCTAACAAACACATGGTAAGTGGTAATTTTGGATTTGATGATTTTTGTATGAACTAGGTTATGATCAATTCATGAAATTTAATGAAATCGAGCACGAATATATGTTAGAATTATCATATGGACTGTGAATTTATCAAGATTTTGGTGTTAATTGAGGTTTGAAGATGAAACCCACTTGGGCTAATGAAAGTGGCGACATGGGTATAACACCTGTGTCGAATTCTTGTTCAAAAATTGATGTAGCATGTTGTATGTGATGAATGTTTGTTTGATGGTTTGAGTATGGTGTGATTTTAGGTCGATTTCAATAGTATTTGAGTTTTTAAAGGCAAGAATAGGAAGATGAACATAAGATACTTGTAAAATATATTCTATTAATGTGAAACCCATCAAGTGTTTGATAATATGCCTACATGAAACTTGAATTGATTCAAGTTTGTGTTAAAAAGTTAGTAAATTCGTCACTTTTGATAGCCCTAGATATTCATCTTGTAAAGGCCGTATCTCATTCGTTATTAGGAGCTAGACAACGAGCCTTATATCGTTGAAAAGGTTGTTTCGTATATTACGTTTCATATTTGGTCACAAGAGGCTGGTTATGAGATTTAGTGGGTCAAAACAGCATGAAAAGTTAGTAAATTCGTCACTTTTGACAGCCCTAGATAGTCATCTTGTAAAGGCCGTATCTCATTTGTTATTAGGAGTTAGACAACGAGACTTATATCGTTGAAAAGTTTGTTTCGCATATTACATTTCATATTTGGTCATAAGAGGCTGGTTATGAGATTTAGTGGGTCAAAACAGCATGAAAAGTTAGTAAATTCGTTTTGACAGCAAGCTTTCTGACCCGATCTTTCAAAAATCGTATAAAATCACAGAAAAATCGTATGGAGGTGTTCTTTATATGCCTGGAAAGATATTTAAATGAAGCACAATTCTTATTTGAAAGTCGAAGTCAGATTATGTGACTAAAAAGGGGGAAAGTGACCCCGAACAGCTGCAGCGTGAAAAATGCAGCAATGAAAATAATGTGTTTTATGAACTTAAAACATATGATTTTCTAGTTACCAATTTACTAAACACTAAATATTGCTTCGGGTGAATGTTTACAGTTGTTAAGGTGTGTTTAAAGTGTTTGTATGTAATAGTTGGAAGATTTACTTATCTATAAGTGGGTTGACTTCTAAAAGTCAAGCTGACCCAAAACTAGTATCTTGATAAATGTGGTAATAAAATCCATAAGGTCTAATTATTATGATATTAGATGGCTAAACTAATCATCTTACGGATATGATGTAATAGCTTGACTCTTGACAAGCTATATGGGAGCTTGGAGAAGAATGAGTTAAACGGATCAAGTACGCAAAGAAGCTCTAATGGACACAAAGTAAGTAAAGCTTACATCTTTTGTAGAATATGAATTTGTTTTTATGAACTATAAATATGATAAAATTGAAATGTGGTTTCCGACGGATATGATACATGTCGGAATAGATATAAACGATAAAAACCATGGTTAATAGTAAAAAGGGGCAAATTGGTAATTTTGTCATGAACGACTAAGATTTAATGAGTTTTCGTTAAGGTTACCTTATAGTGTAACTAATAAAAGAAATAGCAGGGTAAAATCTAAAATGGGTCGGATGCGTGAATTTGAAATTAAAATATCAAGTTTTATAAACATCAATATTTGGTCAGTTAGACTACACGGGCCAAATGGTAGTGATAATACCATTTGACAAATTCGACTAATGTTTGGTTGGCAAGTCACTGGTTCATAGGAGTGAATAGCAATTTGGATAATTGCGTCGGCATGAAGTTTCGGCTAATAAAGCGAGGTATAAAAACGGGACTATGCGTTGACTCGAGCCAGGTACGCGACGAAACGTTTTGTTGTTGTTAAATGTTAATACGTAAATCTTATACATTGATGATATATGAAAGTTCGAGATGTAAAAATGTTTGATTTGTCTATAATAAGGATTTATAATAGACAAATCAACGGGTTGAGCAATAATAAGTGTAAACCAGGTAAATGGGTGCACAATTCCATAAGTGCTAAGCCCAGGGTTACGGGTAAAGAAACATTAAACACACAAGCCGGTAGTCGGAGCGAGAATGCGAGTACATTAAAGGATTTGGGGACGGGTTGTCAAATTGAGCATTAAGTCCCATGCATAGGAATGTGATTGAAATAGGATTTATTGCTTATTAGCAAACTAATCTTGTGTATGTGTTTATACAGTTTAAATCAGTTGAAGTAATAAGTTCCTAAACCATTGTTTTGAGTATGAAATGAGAATGCAGGTATTCTTTTAACGTTGTTATCAGGGTTAAAGAATTTGGAATGCACGAATGTGCGCGGAAAGCTTATTCGTGGGGATTAGTATGGGAAGAAGGAACGCGGACTGGCTATTGATTACGTATGTCTAGTTTAAGAATGATGTCATTGTATCTAACCGATGTATATGTATGTGGTGAATGCAGGTGGCGTGGACTTAGCGTCATTACGAAGAAAAGAAGGTTTGAAGATCGAGTCAAGAGCGAGGGTTGTACGGGAAGGATCGGTCACATAATTTGACAAAAAAAAATAGGTCTTGAAGTATTAATATAACAGGACGTGGTAAATCCTTTTTAATGAGTGTATGAATTTTTGTATTTGAACCTTCCTGTAAGTATTATGTCTAGTAAAGAACGAAATTTTTGGGCTCTTATTTTCCGCTGTGTCGTATTTTAAGTTATTACACGTTGTCTTACAGGGAATTGTTCTTATTATGAACGAGTCATGCCCGAATTTTGTTAAATAATAGTATGATAATAGCCCCTTTTGGAATATGAAATTTGGGCGTTACACGTATAGGTAGTGTCGCCAAATTTTCAACGCAAAAACAACTGCGCCTAGCTCGAGGTTGTGGGTCGTATAGTTCTTCTCGTGGATCTTGAGCTGACGAGAGGCGTACGCGATAACCTTGTCCCGTTGCATGAGAACACAACCGAGACCAAGGTTCGAGGCATCGTAGTAGACAACGAAGTCATCGTTTCCTTCGGGTAATGCGAGAACAGGAGAATTGCAGAGCATATGTTTCAGAGTCTGAAAGGCTTGCTCTTGTTCGGTTCCCCAAACAAAAGACTTGTTTTTATGCGTCAAGGAAGTAAGCGGAACCGCGATTTTCGAAAAGCCAGCGATGAATAGACTGTAATAGCCCGCGAATCCGAGGAAAGAACGAACATCGGATGGTGATTTTGGAGTAAGCCAACTCTTAACAGCTTCGATCTTCACGGGGTCGACGTGTATACCTTGACTATTGACGATGTGACCGAGGAATTAAACCTCCTCTAGCCAAAATTCACACATGGAGAACTTGGCATAGAGTCGATTCCCTTGGAGCAGTTCGAGAACCAAACGTAGATGTTGCGCGTGTTTGGCTTTCGACTTTGAATAGATAAGGATGTCGTCGATGAACACGATGACGAAATGGTTTACACATGCGATTCATCAAGTCCATGAAAAACGCGGGTGCATTGGTTAAACCAAAGGGCATTACGACGAATTCATAATGGCTGTATCGGATTGGGAAAGCGGTTTTTGGTATATCTTCCTCCTGGATTCGTAACTGGTGGTAGCCTGAGCGTAAATCAATCTTCGAGAAACATGTAGCAACATGTAACTGATCAAACAAATCATCAATTCGGGGCAGGGGATAGCGATTCTTGATAGCCAGCTTATTCAATTCCCTATAATCGATGCACATCCAGAACGACCCGTCCTTCTTTTTGACGAAAAGAACTGGTGCGCCCCACGGAGAGGTGCTAGGGCGAATGAAGCCTTTGTCAAGCAATTCCTGGATTTGACTCGAGAGTTCGTGCATTTCAGACGGAGTGAGTCGATAGGGAGCTTTAGTAACAAGATTTGCTCAAGGAAAGAGGTCAATACGAAAGTTGATTTCACGAGAGGCGGTAAACCAGGTAAATCGTCAGGAAAGACACGAGGAAAATCACGAACTACAGGCACCTTATCTATTGCCTTCTCTTTCTTTTCCTTCTCCGCTACTACAATGTTAGCCAAGAAAGCTTTGTATTCCTTGCGGAGATACTTTCTCGCTTGGATACACGACATAAGTTTGAGGTCTTTCGAAGGAGTTTCGCCATAGACCCAAAGTTGATCACCATTAGCGAGCGAGAAACGAATCATTTTATCAAAACAAACAACTTCAGCACGATTTTCGCGAAGAAAATCCATGCCTACTATGATGTCAAAACTACCAAGCTGCATCGGAATAAGATCGATAGGGAAAACGTGATTGTTGAGCTCAAGAGTATAATCATGCAGAACGGAATAAACAGTGACGGTTCTTCTAGTGGCAACTTCAACGTCGAACGTCGTAAGGAGATGGGCGCGTTTACGCTTTAGGAGCTTTTCGAATTTAAATGATACAAAACAGTTATCTGCTCCAGTATCAAACAAACACGAAGCATAAATGCCATTCACAAGAAACGTACCATTAACCACGTTGTTGTCTGTTTGAGCTTGGCAAACGTTGATGTTGAAAGCACGTCCGCGGGCTGTTGGCTGCTGCTACTATTGAGGCTGCTGCTGTTGATGTTGTTGCGGCTGCTGCTGTGGCTCTTACTTCACCACTCTGTTGGGGCAGACGTTTGCAAAGTGGTTGGGATCTCCACATTCGAGGCAGGCTCTTACATGAGCAGCGGGTGCAGGAACTGCTTATTGACCCTGTGGAACAAGAAGGAGAGCTGGTGGTGTAGGGGCTTGACCTTGAGCTTGAACCTGGTGGGGACCAGTACGGCAGTTGGCATTAAAGTAGCCGTACAGGTTGCAGTGAACACAAAACCGACATGCAATCCTAACGGGATGACGATAAGTAAAGGTAGGGCAGACCGGGTGTCGACCAGTATATGCTCGCTTGGCCGGCGGTGCATTGGTCACCGGTGCCGCTACTTGGCGGTTCTGAGGCTGCGGTTGAGCAGGGACAGACATAGATATCCCGAAGACAAATCATAGTTCCGACAACTCAAAATATTAATTGTTTTGTTTCTAGACTCTTCCTAACTTGATTCCCCAAAAGATCAGCAAGTAAATTATAGCATCCTAAACACCTGTCACATACGTTAAAATAAAGTCAATACACATAGTGTAAAGGTGAGCATACAAGTTTAATGGCATAATAGTAGTGAAAGTGATTTACGCATAACTAGCATGTGACATGTAGAAATATGAAGCAAGTAAGCTATCGACAATGGAATATGCACAGACATGATTGCGAGTTGTAGAATGCGCAACACATATCACCACTGTGACACGTGAAGTAAAACCCTTAACAACCCCTGTCGACGACAGGTGCTGAGTCCAAACAATAGTACTATCGTTGCTAAGGTGTCAGGCAACAATCACTATGTAAACATAACATACAAGCATTCACCGAATAACACGTATAACATGCGAGAGCGGTTAGCGTTTAAAAGTGTTTGCATTGTGTGTCGATTGTGATTTGAAGTAGGTAACGTATAACACCCAAAAGTGCGTAAAGCAAAAAGGGTTCGAGTATACTCACAGATCGTGTTAACTGAATAACACAGTCTTGGATTGAAGGGAGTGCTGGAAAGTTAGCCTGATTACAGAACGATAGCGTAAGTGATGAACAGTGTACAAAACGGTGTCGAGTGAAACTAAGTGACGAAGGGTCATTCGATCGGAAGACAATCCGGACGGATGGTCATCCGGTCGGATGGCCATTCGGTCGGATTGTCATTCGTTTCGGATGGATGTGTTTGTGTATGATCTGACTTTGAAGTTTTCATTGTAGCATTTTGAAGACAGAGAAGTATCTCTACCTTTCAGGTCGTCCGGTCGAACGGTCATCCGGCCGGATGGTCGTTCGATCGGATGGCAATCCGTCCAAGTGAGACACTTCACAAAACCAAGTTCACAGTAGGATGGTCATTCGATCGGATGGTTGTCCGATCGGATGACCATTCGTTTGGATACTGTCATTTATTGAAAATTGTAAAATGTTAAGTATTTGAGGGCATAAGTCATCCGATCGGATGGCAATCCGATCGGACGGCAATCCGTCAACGACCTGATCATTTGAAACTTGTAATATTTTGTTTAGTCTGAAAAGTTTGCGGTTTGACCGAGACGGTATGACAGCGTGTTAAACAACAGAATCTCCACCAAGTCCAAGTCATCCGATCGAATGGGAATCATCCCGTCCGATCAGTTAACCGTTCTTGACGGTTGTTCATGTTCAACCCGTGAATCGGTTGTCTCTTTGATGGGAATCAGTTCTCGAACCGACACTTCACTAGAGAATGAGTAGAAGGCCTGAATGAGCTCCGATTCTGTCGGTTTTGAGTGCATGAGTGTAAAAGAATTGAAAGAAACTTAAACCGGTTTGAAAGTGTTTAAATTTAGGTGAAATTAGTGTTTAAACATGTTGAAATCTATTAGATCTGAGTTGTTCTTGGTGGAATGAGGTCACACTTTGAAGTTCATTAGAACCCATGATGACATCATCCTAGAATAGCCTAAATCAGTCGATTTCATTGTGAAAAGTTAAGCGTGAGGAATTGAAAGAAATAGCCCAAAAGTGTGCTGGTCGAACGCGAGCTATCACATCACTTTTCATGTGATGTGACAGGTGCTATTTATAGGTGAAAGGGTGAGAAAGGTGGTGCACAAGTGACGGATCGGAGGCCAGTCCGATCGGATGGTCATTCGGAAGGATGACCATTCGAACGAATGGATCGAAGGGCTCCAGCGAGTTGGTTTCCGACGTTTCGTTTCTTGCGCTAAGCGTTGTGATGCGTTTCAAGTAAGCGATGCGATAGTATCAAACAATAGTTACACAAATAACCTAACTAACATACAACAACATAAGTAACCTTACATTTCGAGTTCGCGATGAGATTGCGTTGCGATAGAGTTGCGATTGCAGTTTTGAATAATCACCACAAAACATAAATAAACATGCACAAGTAACACATAAATAGCATACACACGTAAAACAATATCTAGAACATGCGATTCGAGTTGCGATGCGATAGAGATGAGTTAGCGTTAAGTTGATTAGCGATAAACTGCGATTATTACATTTATTCCACATAATACAACTAAAGTAACATAAAATAGAGTATCGATTAACAAGTCAAAGAGTACAATCAATAATTAAGCAAGGAGTGACATATCGCATTTAGCAATCTTTTCTTCCTTTGACTTTGACTTTGACTTGTACTTTGACTTCAAAAAGCGGGTTATTACAAAAGGGCTCGGGGGTGTTGTATGTGGGAACAGAGATGTGTTGTGGGTTATATGCTTGTCCGTTTAGATTTATGGGCATGGATGCAAGGTGAAAAGTCTTTTCAAATTAAAAGACTTAATGATAATCACACTTGTAGTGAAAGCTTTAATTATGTTATTATGAATGCAACAAGAAAATCAATTATAACAATGTTAGAAGAGATTAGGATGTTCTAATGGTATGAGAGGACCTACAAAATGAGTAAGAAATCTGAGAAATGGGAAGGTAACGTATACCCCAGCTATAAGGAAAGAGATAACAGATTGGTCACATAATTCATTGTAATTTTGTTGTATTTTTATTGGTACTAATGCCATTATTGCAACTGTTTCTTTTTTTTTTGTTGCTGTTTTTTACGTTTTTATGTTGTTTTTTTCTACGGTTGTACTGTTGTTTTTGTATTGTTTTATGTTGTATTTTTGATGCTAATTATGTTGTTTTTATTCTACTATTTTTGCTGTTAATTCTGCTGATTTTATTTTTTATACCTAGGAATTGGATCTTGGATGTTATTACGAGTGGCGAGTGGCGACAATGTGTTTTAGGTGTGTTGGTCCATACTTTCAAACGCGGAAAGAACAGATGATAAGGAAAGCCAAAACTGGTTCAGAAATGTTGATCTTCATAAGCAGTGCTTGTACAAGATTCTCCCCTTGACAGTGGTTATCTAGCAACTGATAGACTCCAAAGCACTGATCAGCACAACAACTATTAGCCATAGACCTTATCTGATTTAAAGACTGAAGCTCTATCTACTGATGTCTCCTAAGTACTGTTGAAGACCAAAGCTCTGCTCATCCAAAGAACTGATCATCTTTTGAAGAAAGCACTGATGCTCAACATCAGTGCTTAGGCTACAATAGTAGAATGAAGAATCAATTGTTTTAAAGTAATCAGTGTCTATGTAATCAGTGTTTGTATAGAACAATGTTTAGAGTTTGTTAGTAGGTTAGATGTCACTTTCATGGTGACGTCAGCTAAAGATGCTCAGTGGTTTGTCTGTACTATAAATAGAACAATACTATGTATTGTTCCATTAGCTCTTTCTTCACAAGTCATTCTGTACGAACAAATCACTGAGCTCAGGCTGAGGGGGAGTCTAGTGCATGCATGCATGCAATTTTCTTGTGTATTGTAATTTGATACAATCATTCGATTAAGTGGAAAACATGCTTATAACTATTCTTCCTTGATTGTGTAATCAAAGTTTATTTCCATATTCCACTGCACTTAATTCTCTGTTTCATCTTCATTCATAATTAAACTACACAATCTAAGAAACTCAGATCCTAACAATTGGTATCAGAGCTACGGACAATCAAATTTGATCTAACAATCATTTTGACGTAAAAGTTCAGCTCGAATTCATTTATACTTTCAGTTGTTCGTATTTAGTTGAAAAACCGAGTAAGGTAAAATCACGTATAAAAGTTGATTATTCAAGATCTGTAAAACAACCAGAATGGCTTCACAATCACAAGACACTCACAACACCGGGACTCTCTTTAAACCACCGATGCTTGTCAGATCCGAGTACAACATCTGGCACGTTGGATGGGTCATGTCCTGGCACAACAAAATACCGGCTGTTGGAAGTTAGTCATCTATGGACCACATGTTCCACAGGTGCCAAGTACTGAAGATCCCAAAGGCTTTGTGCCTAAAAGCCCTGAAAACTATTCAGAACAAGATTTTCAAAAAATTGAACTAGATGCAAAGGCTTTTAGCATAGTAGCCTCAGCTCTTCCTAATGACATTTATGCTGGACTGTTACACTGTAACAGTGCCAAAGAGCTGTGGGATGCCTTAAAGGAACAGTTCGGTGGTACAGAAGAGGTGATAGGAAATAACAGGGAAGTTCTGAATCAACAGTATGAAACATTCTGCCATGTGAAAGGAGAATCACTAACACAGCAGTTTGAACGTTTTAGTTGTCTCATTAGTGAATTGAAAATTGTTAATGTTGAATTTGCAAAATCAACTCTAAATAGTAGGTTTCTAAGGTCACTTCCTGAAAAATGGGACATAATTGCTTTTGTAACCTGAAATTCTGTTGGGTTCAAAGAACTAAGTCTGATTCAACTTCATGGTCAACTCCTCACTTATGAGAGAGAGTTGAACCAGAAAAAGAAGTTACAAGAGTCTGGGAAGGTTGCTGATGACTATACTTTTGGTAGCACAACACTTCTTGGTCAAGAGGATTCTGGTAGTAGTAAGGATCTTAGTTATGATCATTATATTGACATAACTGTTGGTGGAGCCTTTAATAACTCTGATTCTTACTCAACTAACTATGCCTTCACAACTAGTAGTGAAAACCAAAGTTCAGACAACTTATCCTTTGAACTAAATGATCTTCAGCATTTTGATCCAACTGATCTGGAGGAAATGGACATTTTGCATCAACTTGCACTGCTGAGTGTTAGAACCAACAAGTTTTATAAGAGAACAGGGAGAAAATTTCCAGGGTTACATAGGAACTTGAAAGTAGGGTTGGATAAATCAAAGATAAAATGTTACAAGTGTAATAGGTTAGGTCATTTTGCTAGAGAGTGTAGGAGTCAAAACAATGGACCAATCATCACACATCCTAGCCCTAGACCTCAAAATAACCAAAACACTCTGCATTATTCCCAATATGCCCCTGCTGCTCATGTAAACACTGCTCATTATGCACACCCTGTAACACCTGTTCCTGTGTGCTATGTCCAAACCCCTATCCCACAGATACAGTATGTCCAGGCTCCAACTCCTCAGGTTCAGGTGCAACAAGCTACACCACAACAAGTTACTCAAACATCTGCTCAAACAGATCAGTAAAGCTTCTTTACTCAAGGCTTTGTTGATTGGAGTAGCTTGCCTGAAGATTTAGTTGATGAAAATTTTGCTTTATATGCTAAGAATGATGTTTCTAGTGATGAATTTTGTTTGGCAGCATTAGAGTCTATTCCAGAAGGGCTGGAAACTAAAGAAGGGGAATCTAGTGCTGAAACAGTGGATGAAATTGCTGAAGTAGTGGTTACTGCTGTTGTCGGTGAACAACTATTGGAAGACAAACTTGAACCACTGATAGAGCCACTGTCTTACCCATGGTCTGTTGAAGAAGGGGAGAAGAAGCCCAAAGAAAGTGAGAGTGTCTGTGACTGTGCCATGATGGCTGCAGCTAAGGTATCACCTCAGGTCCTCAAAACCCTATGTTCAGACAAATGCATCATAGCATTTGCTAATTTTAAAGAGGTGAATGAAAACCTTAGAGACAAAATCTTAAAGGATGAAATACAATTTGAAAAATCTATTAAAGAACTGAAAATCAAATTGTCAGAAAAGGATAATGAAATTTGCAGCCTCAAGCATGAGCATAACATAACCAAGGACCAACTTCACGCCATGATAGAAAAATATCAGACCTGTAAAAAGGAATTGGAATCCACCCAAATCACATGTGAAAAATGGGTGGAATCCTGCAAAGGTTATGAAGTTATGCTTGAGAAACAGATCAAAAGCAATGTAAAATTTGGCATAGGTTTCAGGAAAAATGACCAAGTTGAAAACACTGCTGCAAATGAGTCTGTTCAAAAAATTGTTGAGATAATACCAACAAACAAGGATGGTCAAGAAATAAAAATAACTGATAAAAATGGTAACAAAATCACTCTTGAAAAACCAGAGGGGTCCTCAACTTTTGAGGAGATTGAGAAATACCAATTTAAACCCACTTGGTTAGATGAGTGTGACATCCTTGAGAATTTCAAACCCATGGATTTTTCCACAGTGGATGGTGTGAAAGCACCAAAGGCCAAGGTAATTCCTCTTAAGGACATCCCAACAGTGGTTCAAAACTATGTTGCAAAGGAGTCTGAAAAGAAGAAAAAGAGAGAAAAAGTTAAAAATTTGTTTTGTGACTTTTGTGAAAAGAAAAATCATTTAACAAAAGATTGTTTTCACTTAAAAGCATATGACATTAACAAAACAAGCATCATTGAGCCTTCAAAAAGCTGCACCATCTGTGGAAAATCAAACCATCTCACTCATGAGTGTGTGTACCTCCAAACCTTTGAGGTTAAAAGGAAAGAATACACTGCAAAAACACCCATGAGTTCATCAAATCAACCAATCAAGAAACAACCATTTGTGTCTGTCCAAACAGCTGTTACAAAACAGCTGAACAAAAGCACTGTTCCAAGAGATGTGCAAGTGACAGATGCACCACCTGCAAATCAATTCCAAAGAGGAAAAGGTCAACCTCCATACCAAAGGGTCCCATATGTTTATGAGGTATACAAAAAAACTTCTAAACCAAAAGTGAACAGGCATCCCTTTGGATATCAACATCTGATAGGAAATGGCCCACAACAGTGGTTAGAGAGAAATGCTACAAAAGCTGTTTAAACCCCTGAGCTAACCACTGTCCATGTTCCTGGACTTGACTCTGACACTGTTTTGACCCCATCCAAAGCCTTATTGGCTTTGGAGACCCTCCTGAACTAATTATTTACTTGATATGCAGGGAGCTTCTACATGCTTAGATAGTCTTTGGTATGTAGATAGTGGAGGCTCTAGGCACATGACTGGATGTAGAGCCCTACTCAAAGAATTCAAAACTCATGGAGGGGGTGATATATCTTTTGGTAATAATAGTAAGGGAAAGGTATTGGGGTCTGGGACAGTTCAGTCTGGAAATGTCAAGTTTGAAAATGTCAATCTATTGACAATCTAAAATTTAACCACCTTAGTGTCTCACAAATGAGTGACAAAGGTTATGGGTCATTCTTTACTAAGGAGAGTTGCAAGATTGTTGGACCAGAAATGGTCAAAAAGATTGAAGAAATAATAAAAAGTGGAAAAACGCAACTTGTTTCTCAAAGAAGTGGCAATGTTTATGTAGTTGATTTGTCAAAAGAGAGCCCTATGACTGATGCCTGTCTGTTCTCAGCTGCCTCTAACAAAGAGACAGAGTTATGGTACAGAAGATTGGGGCACACAAATCTTAAGACAATCACTGCTTTGTCAAAACAAGGCCTTGTAAGAGGTCTTCCACAAAAATTGTTCACCTGTCCTGAGCATTGTGTTTCCTGTTTAAAAGGCAAACAACATAAAAGCTCATTTAAGTCCATTGAAGAGTCCAAAACAATCAAGTGTTTGCAAATGCTGCACATGGATTTGTTTGGCCCAGTAAAAATCAAGAGTGTTAAAAAGAAAAGATACTATTTGGTAATTGTATATGATTTTTCTAGGTTTACATGGACTTATTTCTTACATTCTAAAGATGAGACTGCAGGCATTTTGCAAGACTTTGTTAAACAGGTTGAAAAGCAATTTGACTTGCCAGTAAAAGTCTTTAGGAGTGACAATGGCACATAATTTAGAAATAGGGAGTTGGATGAGTTTTGTGTGTCAAAAGGGATCGTAAGGCAGTACAACATGCCAAGGACACCAGAACAAAATGGGGTTGTTGAAAGAAGAACATAACATTGATTGAAGCAGCCAGAACCATGCTTGCAGATTCCGGTTTGCCATTAACTTTCTGGGCAGAGGCTGTAAACACTGCCTGCTATGTCCAGAACAGAGTTTTGATAAACCCCAGGCATCAAAAGACTGCATATGAAATTCTGTATAAAATCAAACCACTGATCTCATACTTTAAAGTATTTGACTGCCCATGCCTTATTTTAAACTTAAAAGACTTAATTTCAAAATTTGCAGCCAAAGTAGATTGTGGTTATCATTTAGGATACTCAACCACTGCCAAGGCCTACAAAGTGTTTAACACTATGACTAGGTGCGTGGAAGAGACTTTGAATGTAAAGTTCAATGAACTTTTTCACTGAAAATACCTGCAAACCCTGCTGAGTTATTTGATCTTGATAAATTCACTTTTGAAAATGTTTCTGTCAAGACTAACAGTGCATGTTCACCTCAAACTCCTCCACCAGACAATGGATATGAAATTATAATTCCACAACAGAAATTCACATCCATTGCCAGAGCAGCAGATGTTCAAGACAGCTGTCAAAGCTCAGCCAATGCTACATCAACAGTTGTTGACCAGAGTAGCCCTTCAACCTCTGCCTCCATATCATCCACCATTGTTGATAAAAATCTGCCAACAGTGGATAAAAATCTACATGGTGTCACACAAATTGCTCCTATCCCTCCACCTCCATTTCAAATAGTTGTTGGATCACCAAACCAACAGTTGTTAGCTCAGATGATTCACATCTGCAGCCTTCACCCTTTAATGCCATTGGTCCATACAAGGGAGATTTAATCTTCCTGACGTCTTATCCATCAGACCAAATCATTGGCAACATCAGTGAAGGGGTTCACACCAGAAGTTAATCCCAAAACATCTGTCTTTTTGCTGGCTTTCTATCACTCCATTAACCAGTCAAGTACCAAGAGGCACTAAAAGACAACAGTTGGGTAAAAGCTATGCAAGAAGAGCTCCAACAGTTTAAAAGACAACAAGTATGGGAACTTGTACCACTGCCAGAGGGTGTGAGTCCTATTGGCACAAAGTGGGTCTTCAAAAATAAAACTGATGAAATGGGCATTGTTGTCAAGAATAAAGCAAGGCTTGTGGTTCAAGATTTCAGACAGGAAGAGGGCATTGACTATGATGAAACTTTTTCCCCTGTAGCAAGATTGGAAGCTATCAGACTGTTCTTGGCCTTTGCTGTCAACCACAACATAAAGGTGTTCCAAATGGATATCAAATGTGCATTCCTCTATGGTAAGATTCAAGAAGAGGTATATGTTTGTCAACCTCCTGGTTTTGAGGATCCATTTAATCCAAATTATGTCTACAAGCTAAATAAAGCTTTATATGGCTTGAAACAAGCACCTAGAGCCTGGTATGAAACTCTTTCCACCTTTCTTCTCTCCATTGGCTTCACAAGAGGCAAAATTAACAAAACACTATTTTTAAAATGGAGAGGGAAAGATCTGATGATTGTCCAGATTTATGTGGATGACATCATTTTTGGAAGCACATGTAACAAAATGTGTGAAGAGTTCAGAAAACTCATGACAGCTGAGTTTGAGATGAGTGTAATGGGTGAACTACAGTGCTTTCTTGGTCTCCAAGTAAAGCAACTGCAAAATGGTACTTTCATTCATCAAAGCAAATATGCTAAAGAACTCTTAAACAAATTTGAGATGAATGATTGTAAACCATGTAGTACACCCATGGCAACCACCAAGCTAGTCATGACTGATGAAAATGATGATTTGGTTGATCAAACCTTATATAGAAGCATGATTGGGTCTTTATGGTACCTAACTACATCTACGCCAGACATCATGTTTGCAACATGTGTTTGTGCAAGATCCCAATCAGCTCCTAGGAAGTCTAACTTCATAGCTGTGAAAAGGATACTCAGATACATAAAAAGTGTTCCCACACTTGGTATCTGGTACCCTGCTAATGGGAATGTTAAGCTTCCAGGTTTCTCAGATAGTGACTTTGCTGGATGCAATGCAACAAGGAAGTCCACATCAGGAGGGTGCCAATTTTTAGGTGATTGCTTAGTATCCTGACAAAGCAAAAAGCAAGCAGCTGTTTCAACATCCACTGCTGAGGCATAATATATTGTTGCTGCAAGCTGCACAGCCCAACTGTTATGGCTTCAAAATCAATTGCTGGATTTTGGTATCACTGCTTTAAAGACACCCCTCATGTTGGATAGTCAAGCAGCAGAAAATATCATCAAAAATCCAGTTTCACATTCAACCACCAAACACATTTACATCAGACATCATTTTGTGAGGGATTGCTATGAAAAAGGTTTGATTTCTCTGTATCATGTTCCAACTAAGGATCAGCTGGCAATGTGCTAACCAAAACATTAGACACATCCACCTTTGAAAGCTTGATCTCTAGAATTGGCATGCTGAACATGGAATAACAGGCAAAATCCGGTTTTCTATGAATAAATCATTAAAATGGTTTCAGAAAATAAAAAATCCATCCTTGAAAGTAGTTGAAAATGAAAGTTTTCATTAATCCTTAAAAGTCTGTTACAACCACTGTTTGGTTCAAATATCTGATTGTTAAAATTATCCACTGCTGAAAGACAACCTCTGTTTATCCATTTTCCTTGTTAATCACTATTGATCAAACATCAGTGTTTTAATCACTGATGGCTATCCACTGATAGTTAAAATCAGCCACTGTTTTCATTTTCATAACTGTAAACCACTGATATTGTTCATCAGTGGTTTCCTAAACAACTGTCATCCATTTTCATCAGAGGTTGTCACGTGGACAGTTCTTAGCCGTCTGATCTTTGTAACCGCTGCCACGTCAGCATTCACTTTTCACCCTTCTAAAACCCTGATTAAAGCTCCAATCAGAGGTTTCACTACCGTATCGAATTCAAAATTCTTCCAAAAGCGGTTTCCATCCTTCATCTTCTTCTTCCATTCGCAAATTTATTCGAATCACCATGGCACTCGCACTCAAAAACCCCCATAACTACCTTTGTACCCTTGAGAAAACAAGCAAAAACAAAGATTTCTACTCAATCATTGATACTCTCTCATCTTCAAAGTACAAAACTTTGTTGACCTGCAATGCACCCATCTACCAGGAAACCCTACGAGACTTTTGGAAAAATGCAAAAGTCGAAGTTCAAGACAAAAAGCCTTGGGCTATTACTTCAAAAGTAGGAGAAATTCTTGTTTCAATCACACCACAAACCATATCAGAAGTTTTTGAGATGAATGATCATACAGGTAAAACTTCTTTCCCTAAAGATAAGTATCAAACCGATTTGATCGAAAGAGAGTATACTTCACTTGAGGATATGTTTAATAGCCCTTCTCCTTGGGCAAATTCTCTTTCCACTCCTATCCCTTCTTCACAATTACCACCATCAATAATACCTCTGTTTGATGCCATTGAGCTTCAGACTCAAAACAACCCCTCTAACCAATACATTACTGAGAGCACAACCACAACTATGGCTGTGTCTGAAATACCTCAATTGGTTATCCCACAAACAGTTGAGGAGGTTACACTACAGGAGTTTCATGAAATTCCTGTTAGTAGTTCAAGTGGAGCAGCTACAACAGGTGTTGGATCCACTGATCTACACCTGGACAGTAGTTACATCAATAAGACTCCCTTGAAGGCAACCACTCCTGATGCAATCAAGGTATCCACTGGTGTGTTTAAACTAACCACTGGTGTGATTACTAAGGTATCTACTGCAGAGGGAAGTCCCCAGTACCAAGAAAAAGGGGCATCAGTGGATGAACCATTGGAGACTTCTCCTGGTTCAACTGCTGATACAACCACTGCTGGTGGGAAATCAGATGATCCCATTAACTTGGGTGATGGTTTAAGATATCAGGAATTGACAGAAAGACTCAACACAATTGAAACCAATGTTAACAACATGCAAGATATGATTAAACAGTTAGTAGAAGTTTCCAAAAGTCAACCTACACCACAACAGTATTCTCAAGAGCTCTGGAATGCAGTTCAACCAATCATTAAAGCTCAAAGAGAACTTGCAGAAACTCAACACAACCATCATTTGGCAATTCTCAGAAATATGGTTGATGCAAGATACAAGGACACTCAGGCTGACATAAAAGCCATCAAAGAGGCCTTGATTCAAATTACTGGCTCTGTCCCTGCATCTATCTACAAAGATGATGATGATCAAGATGATGCCAAAAAGGGGGAGAAACATGACATGAAGAAGTTTGGCAGACCTACTCCTAGGAAAAAGCCAAATCAAAAGCCAGAAACTGAAAAGAAGTCTTCTGAAACCACTGTTGAAACACCTGTCACAGAAAAGAAAAAGGGAGTGGATGAAACCCTTAATAAACTTGCAGATGAAGTGGAGAAAAACAGAAAGATAGTTCAAAATCAGAATGAAACAAAGGAAAGCCAGTGGAGAAAGGAACAAATTTCTAGAAAAGAATGGGAAATAAAAACTCAAAATGTTGGCACTTCCACCAGAAAGAAATGCATTAAACCACCACTTGCCGAATTCTCAAAGCCACTACCACAAAAACAAACAACCAAGAAGCAAACCACTGCTGGTCTCAAAACCACTGGTGGATCAGAAAAACCAACCACTGACACACCCAAACCTACACCTTCACCACAAAAACTACCTGCTAAAAATCAGAAGACAATAGTTGACACTTCAACAGTTGTAATGACAACAGTAGTTGAGACACCAGTTGTTTCAACAGCTGTTAGTCAGTCATCCACCACTTCAAATATTTCTTCCCAAGCCATAATCATTTCTGTTTCAAAACCCCAAACAAAAATCCCTTCTCCCACAAAGGTTTATACCAGAAAAAGAAAATTTCAGGTGCATGATGATGACATACCAACACCTATTCCTATTTCATCTGCACCCTTCAATCAAACCAAACCTCAACCATTCATTCCTCCAAAATTAGCAAACCCAATCACTGATCTAAAAACACTTGAAGGACATGATCCTGCAAGGGTTGTTCCATTAGCAGCAAACTATCCACTGGAATTGCCTGCAGTTAAGAATGAAATGAGGCAATTCTATACAGTGGATGATCCTACAAAAAGAAAATTCCCTTCTCTCTATGGTTTTAGACCTCCAAAGAACTTGGATGAGTATTTAAAACTCAAAGCAAAGCAAGCTGAATTACAAGCCAAGTATGAAGGTCAGGGAGAGAATGATAATAACATCTCAAGTCGAATGCAACTTTTACTGAGAAAAGTCAAGAAATTGGAAGATTATGCAAGAGACTTAAGCAAAGAGATGTCTAACTTACCACCAAATGCTGACCTACAAAAGGAGATGAAAAAAGATCACTTAGAGCTGATCATGATAGACAAGTTCTATCCTGCCAAGGTTAAACAATTTAAAGACTGGCCACTCATTGCACTCAAAGCTGAAGCAAGCAGAATTGAAAGAGTTAGAAATGATCCAGGTATGAAAAGATCTGCGCCAGATTGGAATAAATACAAAAAGGCTATTGCAGATCTTACCTTGGAATACAAAAGAAAGAAGCAAGAGTTGGTTGCAGCCAAAGTTCAGCAAAGTCCATATCAAAGTGGTCTAGGCAGTACACTGACATGGTGTATGAGAAGCTTGAAAAACGAAGAGAGACAGATCCTACAGCACCAAAGAAACCAGCATACAGAAACAAAAAGCCTGATGAGTCACAACAGCAGACCCTCTCTTTAAAAACATTGTTCACATCATCTGACACCTCCATCAGTTAAATCAAAGAAAAAGGAAAAAGCAGATTGATGAAGAAGCAGATGCACAAAGAGAAGCTGACATTATGAAAGCGACCATCAAGCAGATGATTCAAGAGAACCCTGACTCAGCAAAGCTACAGGAAATAGCCAAAAGGTTCATGAGCAGGCCTCCATCACCAAACTCATCAAAAATAAAAACTCTCCCAAGAAACCCACTGAACTCAAAAATACTAAAGTGGAAGTCTGATCAAAAGACCCACGTATTGACCTTGCTCAAGTCCAGTGGAGTAGTTGAACACATTACAAGGGAGGATGCATTAGGTCTGAGTGTAGCTGACCTCCAAGATCTCTTAAAACTTCAACTTTGCAGGGATGAGGATGACGAAGATTCCCTTAACTTTGAGCTGCAATTCAAGGGCCAAGTTAGGGAAATGTTGATGAGACAATAAAGATCTTGAATAATGAAGAGTTTTGGCATCATCTGTTCTAGGGGGAGATTGTTGGTCTATACTTTCAAACCCAGAAAGAACAAATGATAAGGAAAGCCAAAACTGGTTCAGAACAGTTGATCTTCATAAGCAGTGCTTGTACAAGATTCTCCCATTGACAGTGGTTATCTAACAACTGATAGACTCCAAAGCACTGATCAGCACAACAACTGTTAGCTAAAGACCTGATCTGATTAAAGACTGAAGCTCTATCTACTGATGCCTCCTAAGTACTGTTGAAGACCAAAGCTCTGCTCATCCAAAGAACTGATCATCTTTTGAAGAAAGCACTGATGCTCAACATCAGTGCTTAGGCTACAACAGTGGAATGAAGAATCAATTGTTTTAAAGTAATCAGTGTCTATGTAATCAGTGTTTGTATAGAATAGTGTTTAGAGTTTGTTAGTAGGTTAGATGTCACTTTCATGGTGACGTCAGCTAAAGATGCTCAGTGGTTTGTCTGTACTATAAATAGAATAGTACTTTGTACTGTTCCATTAGCTCTTTCTTCATAAGTCATTCTGTACAAACAAATCACTGAGCTCAGGCTGAGGGGGAGTCTAGGGGCATGCATGCAATTGTCTTGTTTATTGTAATTTGATACAATCATTCGGTTCAATGGAAAACATGTTTGCTTATAACTATTCTTCCTTGATTGTGTAATCAAAGTTTATTTCCATATTTCACTGCACTTAATTCTCTGTTTCATCTTCATTCATAATTAAACTACACAATCTAAGAAACTCAGATTCTAACAAGGTGAGAGATGTAGATGAAGCCTACTTTGTGGATCTAGATAGAATGTAGTTGTAGATTGTGGCAAATATCAGGATTACCTTGTTTGCATCAAGTATATGCTATATACTACATTAATTATGACCTTGAGGATTATGTAAGTGACTGGTTCAAGGTTGAAAAGTTCAAAGAGACCTACAAGCACTATATGAAACCATTAAATAAAGTAAGATGTGGATGTCAACACCTTACATTAAGTCACTTCATCGGAAGGAAAGAAGGATGCCAAACGAGTAACTAAGAGATAGACATGAAACTAAAAAGCAAGGGATACATGACTTGTAGTATTGTTTAGAGAAATGGCATAATATAAAAACATGTAAAAATGGGAAAAGAACTCTACCACCTCTATCACCCAAAGAACCTAAGAAAAAAAGGCAGGCCTAGAATAAGGATGACAATGGACGGTATGAATAGGTAAGTGATGTGTGTAAAATGCAACATATAAATCACATCAATTAAGGCATAAAACTAACCCTTTTTAAGTACTAATGTTGGAAAAAGAGTGTTTTTGTCTTCCTTTTGTATTTTCAGGATGAAATGAGCTCAAAATCACAAAAGAAGCAAAAAGACAACTAATTCTACCATAAATACAAGAAAAGGAACAAAAGTAGACTGCCCGGACCCTCAACGGCACCTCCCAAAGCAAAGGAGAAGAAACAGAGTCTGAACACGCCCCGTGTCCAGCGAACACGGGGGCGTGCCCAGGAAGCAGCAGAAAAGACAAACCAGTAGAAGCTTCCATTGCCCACCACGGGGCCGTGTCCAGCGGGCACGGGGGCGTGGTGAAAGTACAGCAGGCGCATTAATTGTAATTCGCAATTACAATTAATGAAGAGAGAGAATGTCAGACGGGCACGGGGCCGTGTCCAGCCTTCTGTTCAGCCTATAAATAGAGGAGCTTGGCTTCATTTTCTCTCATCCCTTGGCACACCACCTCTCTCACACTTCATCCACCACCCACCACCACCATAACACCATCATCCACCACCATCATCCATTGTCCATCGTAGAGTGTGTGAGTCGTCTCGGGATCCAAGATTGATCGTAAGAGTTCTTGACAATCAAGGCCATGTTTGCCTAAGTCTCTTACATCACTTGGTGAAGACAAGTGTTTAGTATAATACTTTTTATTTTTAATCTTTTGCACTTTTTATTTGGTTTTGTATTAATGACTTTAATAACTAGTTACTTATGTTGAAGGTGATCTTTCCTTATCGTTTGTCCGTGGTGTCTTGGCATTATTTTACTGTCTATATAAAATAAAAGATTTTCACCATTCATATCTCCACGGTCTATATGGAGGTATGTTGGCTACCTGGTCGGGGGTTAAGGGAACGGTTTGGTAAGGGTCTTGCCCTTGTTCAGCGTTTAGAGGTCCTGCTTGGGACCTGGGTCAAATTTAGTAGGATCTCCTTCAATGCCCATAGGTATTGGATGGCGGGGATCCAAACTCTTTGACCCCCTCATAAGTTAACTACTATTAATACTATAACCCGGCTATTTAGGACTGTATCCCTGCTGACTCAGACTACTTAGCCGAGGGTAACGTCACCGCCAAAAGCGGGGCCTACCACAATTTGCATTAATAACTTAATTCATTATCTTTCAATAATCCGACCCTTTAGGATTGTATCCTTGCTGACTCAAACTACTGGGTTGAGGGTAACGTCGCGTTCAAAAGAGGGGCCTACTACAATAACTAAGATAATCTCTTAAACAAGTGCAAAAGTGCAAAAATAATCAAAGGTTATACTAATACACGTGTCGGATCCAAGTGATTCATCTTGTCTATCTGTTTTTATTTTATTTTTATTTTCAGCATTTAGTTAGTTTTTATTTTTCTTAGTTTAAAACATTTTTCTAACTTTTTGATTTGATTAGACGTTGAGGATAAACCGGTATTAAAAGCTCTTATGTCCTTGGACGACCTCGGTATCTTACCAACACTGTACTACGTCCACGATGGGTGCACTTGCCCATATGTGTGTTTAGTGTTAGTGAATATCGTGTTTTATAAATTTAAAACTTGGCTAAAAGTGTGAAAAGGGGCTTAAATACTCATCAAAAATATATACACACCGACACACATCAGTAAGCGTGGTGAAGAGGCGGGGGAAGACATTGTATTGAACAAGAAAGCCAAATAATCTATGAAGAAGCCAAGTGTAAACAAGATGTGGAAGTTGGTGCTAGAATTCAATATGATGAAGTTGTTGAATAAGAAAGAAGTACTTTAGTTTGCTTACAAGATTAGAAAGCAACCGCTTATGTTTTTAAATTTTGTTTCTTGGTTAAGATATGTGTGACTGTTTATATTTGCGTAACTAATATTATTTTGCTTAGAACGAAGGTTCTTTTGTCATATAATTTGTTAAAAGAAATATACATAAAATCACAAAGTATCTAAAAACGATAACCACATCACAAAAGGAAAAAAACAAAATGTTCATGTAATTTGCTTATGTGTCTATTTTCGACATATAGATTGTCCATGTCAACATATTATATCTTATATGTGTGCCACATAAATAATAAACACGTTATTTTAAATCATGTCACAATTTTGTTTGATATTGTGGAGGGATTTTTATATGTAAAAAATTGTTGAGGGAATTTTGTGAAAAAAATAAGTATAGTGTTTTTATGATATTTGCTCAAAAAACGTGATAAACTTGATTTTTCTATTTATTTTTATGATCTCAACATATAAACAACCAACTTGATTTATAATTAGCCACTTTCGCTCATGATTTTTTTTTTTAAATATGAATTCTCATTTAAAGTTGAATGTTTCTTAAAGTCAACAAAATATAAAAACCAATTAAAGTAACATATTATATAGTTTTTTTTTTTTTGAATGGCTAAACTTGCATGCCATGAGAATTGAAATGTTGACCTTCACCTATTCTACACCTTATCTAACTCACCAATATCATTGGACTATTCCCAATGGATAACATATTATATAGTTAGGGGAAGGTTCTATGCAGAACACTAAATATCGCGAGAATACGCAGAACAAAATGAATCACTCATTTTTTCAATCCTAAAAACCTAAAAAGTAAATGAAAATGTTATAAATTTAAGATTTATTGTTTCTCACATTAGAATTTAAAACAAAAAATGAAAAATCTTTAGTTTTTAAATAACCTACATACATGTAGGTTATGTGTATGCTAAATTACCTACATGTATGTAGACTATGTGTAGGGAAAAATATATGATTTTTTATGTATATATAATACATATATGAATGTAAGAAACATAAAATTTAAGAAATATGAACCTTAAATTCCAAAATTTAGTGATTTAGAGTTGTTCTTTTTGTTCTCGCAATAATTAGTTATATTGATACATTTCATTACAGATTAGTATTCAAATATTTTAATAAAAAATATAATATAATGTAATTAACTTATTATAATTACATGGACCGTGATGAAAAGCCTACACAATAATACCTTCTCTACGCAATACACAAGCGAATGACATAGAGAAAACATACGAGGAATTGAGGATAGATTAACACATTGAAGAAGGATAAGAAGGATGAAACGACAAGATTCGGAGAATATTAGGATGTGTGAATAAGATTTAGAGATGTGGAAATAGTGGGAGCCTTAAAGAATCCACTTAAAGTTTTTTTTTTTCTCCAAAGACATTCAACCTTTATTAGGTGTTCCGGTCTTATGTATTTTTTTTAATAAATTTTAAATTAGGTGAGTCAAATGAACACATGTATGTGGAAAGAAACGAAAAATTATTCAAAAGTAAGGAATTGTGTGCCTACAAAGTAGTCGAAGAGATAAAAGAAAGAAGTTCGAATGGGTATAAGAAGATCAAAGCTTGGAGGCATATTATGGAGCAATCGGAGAATCTTAAATTTATCTATTTGTATTATTTCTTTTTTGCTTTGTATGTCATCCAATTCAGCATCTTGCTGGTTGGATTTTATTTGATTGAATAAAAGGATATCTCCGTTGCTTGTCAAAAAAATAAATAAATAAATAAATAAATAAATAAATAAAAATAAATAAATAAATAAATAAAAATAAAACTACAACAAACATAGTTTCATGTGCCACCCTCATTTTCCACGCTAGAGAGTCCCATAATTTCATTGACTTTAACCTCTTTAAACTGAAAATGACGTTAATAATCTTAACGTCTTAAAAATTACAAATATTTTAATTAATCTGCTTCTGTGCCTATCCTTTTAATTAAGTGGTTTGAAATTTGGATTGTGGTAAAATCAGATTTTTTTTTATCGGATTAAAATTTTTAATAATTGTATGTGTACGATTGTGCGAAGAGTGATTTTTTTATCGAGTCAACTCATCAAATATTTTTTTTTTCTTTGAATAAAGTTAGGTCACCACATATTTTTGGTATATGAGTGTATATATAGAGTTTTTGATTTGATTTGATTATGTTGGTATGGTTTTTGAAGGTATCCATTTTCAACTGAAATTTTGTTGTGGATAAAATTCAATTATAGAGTTTGTAAAACTTTGTTTGGGAGAGAGTATCGTTCGTATACGTTTCATTAGTACAAATTTAATACAACTAGTTGCTAATCCATTTGATTCTATATCACACAGGATTCCAAACCTATCCCCAAGATTCATAATCGATTCTCTATCTTTATATTTATAATAACATTAAAAATCATTACCTTTTCTTTCTTATTTTTAATTAAATAATACTTCTTTTTATAATTTTATCATTACATTTTCTCTTACTTCCAATCACTAACTACTTTTAAAAATATTATTAAGAAAATATAAAAGGTGAACATTGTCTTACCAAATGAAAAAATGAATAGTAACTTTTTCTCTATCCTCCACTCATATCCACTCCATACAATATATAGAGAACTACTATAAAAACAAAGAATCGAATGTGAATGCTCTCACAATACTAGAGGTCAAGGGTTCAAAACCTATCCCAAACACATATCCTAATATTGTTATATTGGCCTTATTCTCTAAACACTTAGGCAGGAGGGTGTGGAGGGCGCCACCTCTGCCACCTCACCACCGATAGCGCCGGAGGGGCGCCACCATCCATACTGCCGTTGTGAAACAGGGGCGCCACCGTTTGTCTATGTAACACCCCAAAATGGGTTTGATAATTTAAACTCGGTTAATATAAAGGAATCGGGTAAAATACCGTTTAGGGTAAAAGCGAAACCGTAAATTAAAGTTGACTAGGAATATTTAACCGAGTGGTGACATGTATATGAGTAACAAGATAATGAGTGTAAGTCTCATTATTAATTGAAACGAAATTTGAGGGACCAAAACCGTTAAAAAGGGAAACATGATTTATTAAATTAAAAGAAAACACACACACACACACACACTAGGTGTGCGTGGGACGATCAGGAAGAAGAAGAACAAGGGTTCAAACCCTTGTTCTTGATAAATCTTCAAATTGAAGGGTAGAATGAAGTCCAAATTCGCAACCGAACATGAATTAACGATCACCTTCACAAGGGGATCATAAGGTATGTCTTGAAACTCAAATTTGATGATCTTGTTTGAAGTGGGTTATGATCAATCCATGAATTTGTATGAAATTAAGCATGTAGAGGTGATAGAAACACCAAATAGAACTTGTGTTATGAATAATTTTAAGTAATTGGGTGATTTAGAATAAAACCCATTGCATGAGTGTGAAGATGATGATCATGATGCATTTGAAGATGTTATAATGTGATCTTGTGATGTATAGGGTGTTGTATGATAGGCTAAGATAGATAAATTTGATGTGGAAATTATGATTTTGAGATTTTGCTTGAATGTAATAGTTCATAAGATGAAATAAGGAAGAACATGCTTAACGAACTTGTACATTATGCTTAGGAAGCAGTATGCGCGCCAAGTGTTTGATAAAATGTCTAAAAGACAATGATAAGTGAAATTGTATGCAAGTAATGGGTAAACATATATAGTTCATGTGAAGATTATGTAGGGATGATGTCGAGTATGCTTTAAGCTTGTTTAAATGGATTAATGATGTTGAGTATGCTTTATGTAGGTCGTATGTTAGATGTGAACTTGATATGGTTGTTCATAAGTATAAGCATATATGCTAATAAGAATATGAATGTGATGACATGAGTGTATAGGAATCATGTCAAGATGGATGGGAGCGTTGAAGGCTAACGGGCTACAAATACCCAATCAAATAAGCGAACGCAAATACGGGCGCGCAATGTAAGTGAACTCCGAACTTACCCTTTTATTCGGTATCGTATTTATGATATATGTTAATTGTTGAATGTAATGTAAGAAGGCATGGATCAATACTATTACTAATTTAAGTTTTAATGGAATGGGTTGGAAGTGGTTAAGAAAGAGATTCGGTTAAGTTTGGGTAAGAAATGGAACTTACATAATGAAATTATGCTTGAATGAATAAGATGAATTATTTGTATTTGAGGACATGTTCATATAAATGGAAGCTAATGTACTAATCGTTTTCTATTGAGAATTAATGTGAAGTATAGGCATGTTAACAAAGGAAGCGAAGGTTGACTCCATAATCCGATGCGAGGAATCGAATGGATGGATGAAGAGGCTAGTATAAGAGAAAGCATGATATGTTGACACGCTATTATGCATGTGTTAAGATTTTGTATTATGTCATCGGTTGCTAATAATGTGATTGAATGTGGTGACTGCAGGTTATACATGTTTGGATGTTTCATCAAGAAGTGTACGCGGTTGAAGATCGAGTCAAGACATGGATTGTATGTGGGGGTGTACGTAGTTACTTAAATTGAGACATGTATGTTAGTTTTTGGATTAATTTATAAAAAGAGATTAATGTATTTAAATGAAAGAAAGAATATCATGAAGGAAATTTTAGGTATGTATTTTCCGCTGCAAATCTTAGGTTAAAACGTGTTAGGGCGTTACAGTCTACCACCATGGTAACAAGGAAGAAGGTTATGTGCATGTGGGGCCCATATTATTTCATCAAATATTTTTTTTTAATTTTGTTTAATAAGAGGCTTTATCACACACCTTGCAAGTTAAGGGAAAAGGCCTTAACGTCCCCTGTTTGACGTAGATCTGACGTGACGTGATAAAACCCCTAATGACTTTATCACACACCCTCCAGTCTTAAAGAGGCAAAAAAAAAAAAAAAAAAAAAAAGAGAGAGAGAGAGAGAGAGAGACTGTTCATTTCAAAACAAAAAAATTGTTAAAAACTGCCGAGAAATTATTTGACATTTTTACTATTCACTATTTAAAATTATAGATTAACTAGAATACATGTGAATTCAATTTATCATTTATATTGAAGCGTTATGTACATATGTTTATTTGGTTCTCGTGATTCTCACAGAGCAACGGATCTTTATGTTGATTAAAGTCATTTGTTTGTATTGATAGTTTGCTAATGTATCACCATTATCGTCAACTACATCAGTGTCGTTATCTACTGCTACACTTTTATCTCCACCGCCTACCTTTCATTACTACTATTTCTGTAATCCTTCCACTGCCACTATAATCCATATGTTGTTACAAACCACCTCCTTTAGCTCCCTACAAATCAAGACCCTTACTCTAAACGAGCCAAAACTCACAAAATCTCAAACCCTAGCATAAACCTATGGATCATTATCCATTCGTTACATTCGTAAACCCACTTCCAATCCTAACCCTCACGATCCAAATCCATCCACCAAGTGGCAAACCTATATGTTGAATGAATGAAATCCCTATGTTATGGATCAAAGATGTGTAAACTAATGTTGTAAAACAAGGTTTTTGGAGGCCGGGTACTCACCAAGTAATTGCAATAAGGTAGGCTGCTGATACGACTTTTTTCAACTCCGCCTAATTACTCAGAATTGATCAAAGATGGTCAATCTTAATCAGAATAGGATCTAGTAGGTCAACTCGGACTGAGTTTGACTTAAAAAAAATAAAACATAATTCTTATGCCTATCGTATTAAAATATGAATGCCATTTTTAAAGGAATGAATATCATTTTCAATGGCAAGAATATCAATTTTTG
Organism: Helianthus annuus; assembly: GCF_002127325.2. Lineage (NCBI taxonomy): Eukaryota > Viridiplantae > Streptophyta > Magnoliopsida > Asterales > Asteraceae > Helianthus > Helianthus annuus. The sequence goes on along the minus strand of NC_035441.2, from coordinate 169,523,345 downwards.
AAATACTTTACTTTTTGAACATGTACCTGTTAGAAATTTAGATATTATGAATGGATATTAATTTAGTGAGATTATAATTTAATAAAATTATAATTATTTACTAGATTATTCATATGAAACATAAACTCTTAAGTAGAGATTTATGTCAATTTATTAGTGTTTATTAGAGTTTATGTCTCTAATAAATCTCTAATTAAGTAGTAGACTCTTCATATGTAACATAAACTCTTAAGTAGAGTTTTTATGTCAACTTATTAGTTTTTATTAGAGTTTATGTCTCTAATAAATCTCTAATTAAGTGAGAGTTATCTCTACCCATGTATTTTGTATTAAAAGTAGGCTATGTGCCTAACTTGAGAAGTTGATATATATAAAACTACAAGAGGAAGAATACAAGTAGAAGACATAAAGTTATGCATGAAGAGTTCTTGAAGAAGAAATACTTGACCCATATGTTGGGAATATATAGAGATAAGTTTCTCTACATGATTCAACTACAATTCTATTCTTAATTTCCAAAAGGTCTAACACTATGTTTTTATCCGGTGTAACCTCGGGCGCGTGGCCTTCTCCGGCAGTACAAACTGCTTCGGCTGTTGTACCCTGGGAGACAGACGCGTCGTCTTTAGTAGAGGCGCGAAATCTGTTTTAAGGGAAGCGTGTTGAACACGTGCCTCAGCCACAACCGTCAACATCAGTTTGTTCATCTTTGCAGCCAAGAAGGATCTCACAAGGAGACGCGGTTCAAGTTCTCGTGGCAGAAATTATACAAGAAGACGCTTCTCAAGCTCTTGTCAAAGACAACGATTTGAATCGAATTATTTAAATATGTTGTATTTCATATTTAATTTTGTATGGATTTGTACACGGTACGGGTACTACAATTTCCCAAATAATATGTAAAGAGAGTATCTTTACAATTTTATATTTATTTATATATTTTTATTACAATTGTGACCCATTTCCTACAAACTTAAAACAGATTTCGTGAGATTGTGGCTACAATCTTAAAACCTTATTTATAAGGATTTTGGGTTCACGAAAAAATTTATAATAAAAAAAAAAATAGTTTTTAGAGATTATGATCTTATAATTTTTTTTTTTTTGGGAAATATGTTAGTAGTACAACTTGTTGTGTTTGGATTTATTGAGATTGAGATACAATCTTAAATCCTATACCGTGGTACAAAACGAACAGTTTTGGTTCAAACGTTTGGTTTTGAAACGATTTTGGAAATCGTTAATTTTTCTAACTTTGTGTTAGATGGGTTTAATAGTGTAAACCATACGTTTTTTGTTAACGTTAATTTCTCTAACGTGTGCGTTAGACCGGCTTTATTTTTATAAGCAATACGTTTTTTGTAAACGTTTAATGTTCTAACATGCTTGTTAGAAATGATCATATTATTTATATAATATGGTTTAAAAAATGAGTGTTTAAAATAAGTTTATTTTATATAAACTAATAAGCCTTATAATGATTTTTGTAATCATTTATTTCTACACGAGCGTGTTAGAATTGGGTTATTTATACAAACTAATAAGTTTTATGACGGTTTTTGTAATCGTTTTATGACGGTTTTTGTAATCGTTTATTTCTAACGAGCTTGTTATAATTTATTTATTGATAAGCTTTATAACAATTTTGTAATTTTTTACTTCCAACAAAAATGTTAGAAACTGTTTATAAAACTGTTAAATTTGAAAATGATTTTTGTAATCATTTATATTCTAACATGTGTGTTAGAAACATTCATGGAAAGTGTTAGTTTGGACAATTTTTTAATTGTTTATTTTCTAACGTGTGTGTTGGAAATGGCTTATTTATTTAAACCATATATGTGTTTATAGCAGGTCGAATTAACATTTTGTGGAAATGTTAATATTTCTAACGTGCGCGTTAGAATTTCTTTCATTTTAACATGATTGTTAAAAATGGTTAAATACAAATGCTTTGAAATGTTTTATGTAATCATTTGATATAAGTAATTTGTTGTAGCATTGATTTTAATGAATATAAACGCTTATTTTATTCTTTGTATGGTTTAGAAACAAAAGGTTATACATTGAAGTTGATGTTTGATTGGCTTCAAGATTCAAATCACCATAAAGTGATGGTGTAGTTGTGTGGGATTTATCACCAATCTTAATTTGTGATTTCTAAATCTATTTGAGTGAAATTTTAATTACTAATTAAACTCTTCATATGGTGAAACTCTTGAGTAGAGTTTTAATGATGGCATTGATGGGTTTTATTAGAGTTTAAATATATAATTATTGAGACTCTTAACTCTTCTTAAGGTGAAACTCTTGAGTAGAGTTTTAATGATGACATTTGATGAGTTTTATTAGAGTTTAAGTCTATAATTATTAAGACTCTTAACTCTTCATATGTGAAACTCTTGAGTAGAGTTTTATTGATGACATTTGATGAGTTTTAATGATGACATGTAATGCCTTAATTTGGTCATGTTTTATATATATAAAATGACCTAAATTTCTAACACATGTGTTAGAAAATGTGTATCACGAATACAAGGTTAGAAATTGTTCATAATGAACATAAATGTTTTATGTAAACATTTAATTACCTATATGTGCATTAAAAATGATGAGAAATTGTTTATTTTATAAACTATATCTTTGGAAAACGTTTTATGTAAACGTTCGATTCTATAATGTGCTTATTATAACATTTTTTTATCTAACATGCTTGTTAGAAAATGTTATTTGGTGAAAAACAAGTTGATATTGTTGTGAACAAATTTAATTATTCAAGTTTACTGCTTAAATGTAGTATTTGTAACAACTTGGTGTTGTTTTAAGCATAATTGTCCAAGTTTAAAGTTTCAAGATGAAATGGGGAACTTGTACTTACAAGTGCATGGAGTCTTATTGAGGGAGTACCTCAAGACATGCCATGGGACGATATTGTTGAGAAGATTTCAGTCAGATTATAAAGTGTTGAAGATAAAAGCACTTTGCTATTTGATGTCTACATATTGTCTATGCTTCCGCTTAAATTTCAAAAGTGATTGACATTTATGATTTAGTTTCCAATGTATTTTATTGTTTTGTGTTCAATATCTTCGGATAACACATGCAATGTTTTACAAAGAAATAAATCACTAATGGTTGTGACGTATAAATTATTTTTGTGGAAAATAATTATAACGTCGGTTATACATTGTTTAAAAGAATATGGTTTTAAACGGATAGTACATGAAAATACGTGGACATAAACAACTTGAGAGTTGTTACATTGACTAAAAGTCAAAGATGAAACATCAAATGTATAACCAAATCATGAATGAGTAATGAAAGAACGTAGTGAGTGTATTGAGATGAAATACACTAACGACATTCATGTGACATACTTCATTAGAAGTCATTGAAAAAAAAAATTCACAAGTGTGAATTCTAACATATGAAAGTAAAAGTACTATATGTTATTGTATACCTTTAATAAATCTTGCGAGATTTATAAGTAGATGCGTCTACCACTTGATTATTGTTAGATCTATATGGAGATTTTACATTCATTTGGGAGAGCATCCTAAATATACATATCTCCTAATGAATAACAATAGATGTGTGCAAATCACTTATGGCAAAATTATGAATGCCATGTTGTTGAGTGTCGATCTAGTTAACTCTATCTCACACATAATAGTGATTGTAGACAAGAAACATTCATCTTGTTGGTGATGAATGTGTTCACCAAGTGATTTGGATTAAGACTTATGTTTAAGTACTTATGAGTCAATGGTAGATTGTTGGAGATCAAAGGTAAACAAGTTATGTTCCTTAAATGAATGATAAAATTTAGCTATGTGCTATATACAATAATTTGTGAGACCTTCCTAAATATTGTTGTTTTAGGATTATGAATAAGTCTCACTATTTTGTCTTAACAAGGGATGAATGTTGCAAAGTGATATTATGATATCCTTAGGGCTGTGAAGAATCAGAATGATGCATCTTCTGTTCACATGCTAAAGTATTGTAGTCTAAAGCATGCTAGACTAGTACTTGGTTAATTGTGGGTCTTGACGGAGACTAATTAACTCTAAACATTCAAATGTGTATGAACACAAAAAGAATTTGTGTATAGACAAAGTTGAGGGAGAATTTTCATTCATTATAAGAAAAAGGCATGTAACATTTTAAGAGTTTGTTCGAAAAGCTAATGAGGAGAACTCATTGTCTAAGCTTATTCTAGATGTTAAATTAGAATTATTCTAAGTTGGTGACAAACTTATGCCAATGGCATGTGTTGCTTTGCTTAGCTCGGAAGCTTATGTAAGCTAATGCAATATGAGTTGAATCAAATGGCAAGAAATGTGGGGGAAGATCCATTTAAGAAACAACCCTATATGGGTATATAGAAATGGTTCTCATTAACCCATCTAGATGTTATCCAATAACACTTAAATGTGGGGGTGTCTTGCATTTGTACCATAAAATTTTGGCAATAAGTATTTTGTAATCCAATCTATCATTGCAAACAGACGACTAAGTGGAGGACACAAATGTCGTACTGCATAATGGAGATGTGTTTGCCTTATATAATAAATGTATCATTCTAAGACAAATATTATAACCAGATTCAGGTGGCCACTGAGGTTATAGTCTTAGAAGTTGACAATAGGCAATGTTAACTTTCGAGTTACGAACACGTCATGACAATTGATCTCAATTGCAAAGTTATCTTCAGTGACTTGTCAAAGACAAATATAATGTTATGGATCCAACAACCTGAGAGTTTATTAGAGATCAAGTTGTGGAATGAGACTAAAGCCCATGGAAAAAGGGTGTGTGAAGGAAACCTAACTTAGCTGACTGGAGATCCCAAGATCTAAGTTCAATAGGACAACGAATTCATATACCTAAGGGTGGTCACTATGGGGGCATAGCTGATATGCATAAGCTAGTATATATTGTTATATATACTCCCTAAACGATAAAAGGGTGTTTAAATACGTCCTAGTTCATTCCTATAAACTTTAGTGACAAATTGTGAGGCTAAGCATATTATGTGGTAAATGATTTTGCGTAATCATGATAACGACGCTGCTTTTAATGATTTAAGGAGAATCACCTATGTTAGAGAGAAGTGGGGTCGCTTCGAATGGAATTGGGGGCACAATTCCTAGAGCTCTCGCAGAACCAGGAAAGTGTTCCACGACCATTATTGGACACGACTATGAGGGGATGACCCGGCTAAGGAGAGTATTGTGTGAAGTGTATTGTCGCCTACACAAATGGGGGTTTGTTCAAGGACATCGTGTCTACAAACCGCTAGGAGGCTAAGTATGCTTCACAACGGAAAGTTCAAAGGGACACCTACTTATCCGGCAATACTCAACTGTCGAGGTTCCATTGGAAACTTTATGTGTTTTGATCAATCTCCATTCATGTGGGGGATTGTTAGAAATTTAGATATTATGAATGGATATTAATTTAGTGAGATTATAATTTAATAAAATTATAATTATTTACTAGATTATTCATATGAAACATAAACTCTTAAGTAGAGATTTATGTCAATTTATTAGTGTTTATTAGAGTTTATGTCTCTAATAAATCTCTAATTAAGTAGTAGACTCTTCATATGTAACATAAACTCTTAAGTAGAGTTTTTATGTCAACTTATTAGTTTTTATTAGAGTTTATGTCTCTAATAAATCTCTAATTAAGTGAGAGTTATCTCTACCCATGTATTTTGTATTAAAAGTAGGCTATGTGCCTAACTTGAGAAGTTGATATATATAAAACTACAAGAGGAAGAATACAAGTAGAAGACATAAAGTTATGCATGAAGAGTTCTTGAAGAAGAAATACTTGACCCATATGTTGGGAATATATAGAGATAAGTTTCTCTACATGATTCAACTACAATTCTATTCTTAATTTCCAAAAGGTCTAACACTATGTTTTTATCCGGTGTAACCTCGGGCGCGTGGCCTTCTCCGGCAGTACAAACTGCTTCGGCTGTTGTACCCTGGGAGACAGACGCGTCGTCTTTAGTAGAGGCGCGAAATCTGTTTTAAGGGAAGCGTGTTGAACACGTGCCTCAGCCACAACCGTCAACATCAGTTTGTTCATCTTTGCAGCCAAGAAGGATCTCACAAGGAGACGCGGTTCAAGTTCTCGTGGCAGAAATTATACAAGAAGACGCTTCTCAAGCTCTTGTCAAAGACAACGATTTGAATCGAATTATTTAAATATGTTGTATTTCATATTTAATTTTGTATGGATTTGTACACGGTACGGGTACTACAATTTCCCAAATAATATGTAAAGAGAGTATCTTTACAATTTTATATTTATTTATATATTTTTATTACAATTGTGACCCATTTCCTACAGTACCTTTTATTTATATTGATATTAACGTATTTTGTTATAAATATTAGTAAACTTATGATATTTTACATATATATTATTTCCCGAAAACTAGTTTGTTTATAATTTTACATGTCCGACTATACCCCGAGTACTCTCCGCCTATACTGAATACTCAACTTCTTAGTTGACCGACTAGAGAGCGCCTTGCAACTTATGTAACCATGTGATGGAAAATATGAAGACAGTGGGGGAGGATGAATACCAAGGAATATGCTATGTCATAATCCTTCTATGTTCTATGTCATAAAATGAGGATGAATACCAATTGATATGTATCCTTATCTGTCATAAAATACGTTACTTTTATAAAATCGTGTTCTAAGAGTATTATGATACATTAATATTTTTATATTTAAAAGAATTGTAACACTTTTAACTTTAGAAAGAGACATATGATATTAAAGAAGAATTAAAAAAAACCTAGGAATGTTGATGGGCGACTGCTTCGAGGATGATAATTTTTTTTTTTAAATTGCTTGGTACAGATCGCAGAAAATTGCTTGTTTGATTGTTCTAATATGTACAAAAAGGAGATAAAAAGCGATGGGCAGGGGTGTGGGAGGTGATTATCAAGTTTGTTTGTATGTATGTGTGTATTATTCATTCACTCATTAATAATTGTTGTACTGGAATTGCAAGAACATGCAAAAAATCTCATATTTTTTAATTTAAAAATAACACACTGTCGGTAAAATTGGCATTTTCAAGAACACATAAAATATATTATTAAATAGTATCTCATATTTTCTTAATTCAAAAATAACACACAGTCGGAAAATTTTTGAAAGATAACCAAACAAGTTAAATAGATCGCCGTGTCTGGCAACAGGAATCAATTTTCTTCGCATTTCATCAGATTTATAATTCTATTAATTGTGTTCTAAGGTGCTTTAAACCGTTTCGCTCCACTTTGAAAGATCATACCACTACTCTTTTTCTTTTTTAAGGGTTAAAGATACCAACTTCTACATGGGATAAATTTTATCCCATAAACTGTTTTGTTCTATTCTTTATACGTTTAAACCTAGTTTTTTCTTTTCCACATGTAGTGCATGGTGAGATCTACATAATGTATTCACTGATAAATGCACTAAAGTAAGAATTCATAATAGCTGTATTTGCCATTTAATACACTAACATTCGATCATAATTCATTTATGCTGTATTTATAAACGAATATATGAAAATATGATTTTGATGATCAGGTGTAAAATTGGCAGGTGCATAGTTGAACCTAATACACTCTTAATTAAATAGTATTGTTGCATAGTGAGGCTGTTGTCTTGGTAAACTTGGGAGTTGTTGGGAAAAAAAATATCACCACAATGTAAGTTTTCCCGCACAGACGTATCCCTCTTATAAATGTTAACAACTAGCGGGGATCTCCCCGCGCGATACGATGAGAATTCGTTTTTGGTTGGTATCGCTTAGGTTCATTACGGTACTATCACTCTGTTTGTCCATTGTGTTTTTTTGTTCTATTATCCATTGTGCTCAACATTTTGTTATGGCGATTGCATGACATTAGTGTTATTTGGTATGGTTTTACGCCCTCATCACAACGCAGAAAACTTAAGACTAGTTCTCGTTTAACCTACAACCAACAACACCACGAAACACTGATAATATATAAAGTGGTGTTGGTCAGTTCTGTTTTAGGCATAATGGAAAACATGAAAACATACCTTTGATTGCATCGGTACAGGTCAGCAGAGAATCCAGATGTAGATGCAGCAATAGTGTTTGACATAGTTGTCAGTTTTTGGTCTGGTTCCTCCTTAGGGTGCAATCTAATGATGGTGGCTAAGAAAACCGAAAAGGGTATCGGCCGTAGGAGAGGGAGGCCGAACATTATGATGTTATGGCTAATAGGGTGTCTGATTGTGTAACTGAGTAACCCCTTAACCTCCATATAATTCTCCTTATATAAGCACCCAGGAGGAAACCCTAATTAGTTAATAAGGGTAATTGGGCCCATCAACAATTACCAACTAATTATTTAATAGGATTGTTATATATTTTGATCCATATAATGTAAATGATTATAATGGCTACCAGATTAAATATAAAATAAATATATTTAATCTTACATTCTCCCACTTAGCCGAGTAATCATTTACTATGAGTATTAGATAAGCCTGATCAGGAGTTAACACTCATTTTAGCCTTAAACAAGTACTATAGCAGAGAAATACAGCCGTTAAATCATTATGCGACTCAGGACCCCCATTAATCATACTATAGCCTTAATTTAAAACCTAATCGTTATGATCAAAATACGCGTAAGCCCTTTGTTTGATTTGTAACTATATTTGTCTATATGCCATTATGCTAGCTTGACATATTCTTAGAGACATACAAAATCAAACTGATGAGGAAAATTAACTAATACTTAGTCATTCATAGTACGATATGCAATTGCACATGGCCATTAATTAATACCCGTCTATGAGCTCTCCTAATAAGACTTATGGGTAATAGCCCTTCAGTTATAGGATCCTTAAGCATATCATGAATGTATTCGATACAAAACTTAGTTTCCTCAATTCGTTCATAAACGAATAATTAATTGCGTATCGAAACTTAATGCAACACCTCTTGAACTGTTACTGTTCAAGGAGTTATGGTAGCTGACTTTATCACACTAATTCTTCAAAACATTAATTATATGGAGTTAATAAACTTATGAGTCCACTGATAAATTTCCAACAACATTTAGTGACTATATTATGTCGTTATAACTTAGGTTGTTAATATCAGTGCATTATGACTCCTCCATGAAATAGGTTTTGTCTGCTGACATAAAGATATACCCCAAATTACATTTTGTCATCTTTATATCTCAAAGTTAGAGTAATAAACCGGTTTTAATTCTCACTTCTTCTTCAAATTATAGCTTCTCGTTTCCTTTAAAGATATTGTAATACTCCATTAGATGCTTCACATTAATCTAGACATATCTAGTGTGTTGCAATGTGAGTAATATCTAAACGAGTATAGACTTAAACTTACATAAGGCTTCCAATTAATGAAGCGTAAGGAAATAATCTCATTTATCCTATTATCCTCTAAAGGAGAGCAGTATTTTGTTACATATGTAAGGACCCATTTAACGTTAAACTTATAGAACGAAACTATTGTCCCATTGGGTCTATCTCGGTACGTTATGATATCTATTACATAAGAGACATCTCTGAGATCTATTATATCAAAGTTTGTGTTAACAATGCTTTGACTTATGTAACATATACTTGTCAAAAGAACGTCATCTATATTGACAAGTTCATTTTAGTTGCTCCCACTCATCTTGAGGTAGGTACATTAATCCACTTGATTGTCGATGGAAATAATTATGTTAAGATTTCATCACATTATAATGTTTGCATTAACCCATACATGGATTTTATTGGCTTACAAATAAAGTGTTCTTTGACCTTCAGTTTGAAACTTTAGGTTGTTATCTAATGAACATGTAAATGTGTCAGCCATTTGTTAGGAAAAATTGTTTTTAATGTTCATCTAATGTAGCTTTAAACCATTATAAGCTACTATAACAGTGATGATCCTTAAAGAAATCTTTGATAATTTATCTCTTCCTAAGTATAACCTTTGACAATCAATCATGCTTCTTAGTGTCTTAAAGCTTATATCAGGATTTGGTTTAGTTATGAATACTCGTAGGTAATTCAATCAAATCCCAAACGTTATACGAACACATAAAATCAGTAGAAAACTGTTTTATTCCATTCAGATGATTGATTTACGCTAATGGCTTGATTTTAAGAGATAGGATCATTAAACATTTCCAAAATCCATTTCAACTTTAGTTAGGGAGGTTATGTAATCATCAAAGTTAGTAGGCTTTTAAACCTAGATGACCTCCTGAGTTGATTATTGGGTTCATTAGAAGTTTCTGTTTTATGGATTAGCTCTTGGTTAGGTTGCTATCATTTTCATTCTAAGTTTGTAAATATATATGTAAGGGTTGGTGCAGTATGGTATACAAGAGGTGTAATCGGAGTTAAATTCGGAGTGAAATTTAATGGCACTCTTCCCCCCGCCTCTTGTATTCCTTGCAAATCATGATAAGGACTTTGACTGCTCCCACCGAGCTTAGAAATCTTTAGGAACTCAGCATGCATAGGGTCAATGTGTAACGACCAACAAAAATCTAATAGAGAAAACAAATTAATGACATTAGTCGTTGTGATTTCTCTTGTTGAGGATTATGTTAGTTTAGGTAAGAAATCTAAGTGTGCCCACAATTAAGCAACAATGAAACTTTTGTAAGTGTAGCATTAGATTTTAAGGAGATAAGGTTTGATAGAACGGTGTCGTGATGGAGCGATGTCTTGTACAAGAGATGTAAATTTAAAATTTTCACTCCCCACCTCTTGCAACTATTGCAAGTTATTATTAAGACACTTAATGCTCCCACTGATCTTTAATATCTCTAGAATGCTACAAGAGAAGTTTCAATAAGCTACGTGACGTGGGAACCTATCACATATACGTTAGACTTTATTTGATTTCTTTAATGTCTAGATATCATAAGAAACTTTAGGGACATATTTAATAGAAATCTTATTAACTACATATATGAATAGAGTTCTTCTAAGACCGTGTGCCATATGCGACAAAAGTTAGATATAAGTTGATAGTCTTTCAAATGATAAATGAATTATGTCTGAATATTCCATTTGAAATAAGTTCCACGAATGTCAATAAATGACTTACGATGGACCCATGCTTATTCCTTAAGCCAAGTCATATTTTAGGGCTTTAACATCATGATTTAAAATCACTTAAAATGAGATTAGATGAAAAAATCATCCTCATTAACCATGTTATGATTTCTCATGAATTTTGGTTCTAATGGATGAAATTTATAAGTCTCATTTTCCTTTTGTCAAATTCTCATTAGCATGATGACAAAAGTTGTGAAAAAAATAAGGTATCATCTAGTTTCATTTTAGTAATGTTTCTATCCAGATATTTAGAACAAATAAGAGGAGAGTTTAAGATAAGTGTGACTTTATGTTGACTATGCAAACCTCACAACCTTCATAACATTGCTTAATTATGATACTATATTCTGATTAATCTTTAGAATATATAAGGTATCGAAAAGCGTTGTTGGAAGACTGTTCATTATGGTTCTTATAGTCTTAACATTTAATTTTGTCACTAACTCTCATGTTAGTTATTTGTCGAGTTCTGGTAAGGAAACGTATGGAACTAGAGTCAACTAATCATGTGTTAATTGGAATATTAAAATTATCAGACTTAAATATCATTAGTAAGTTACTATCTAATTAATTTATCCAACTGTTCTTTAGAATAATGGATAGTCTCGTTGCTTATGCCTAGTCTAATGACATAATTATGCAGTGAGATTTTCCCTTGAAGAACCTTAACGTTGGGATTAGCACTTGTAATTTGTCTATGGACCTTAGAACAATCCTCTCTTAAGGTTTTAGTGGTTGTAAGGTGAATAACATCTTACTTTCCAGTTTCAAACATTTATTTCTATGTACATATGTTGCTTATCAACACACTCGTTATACTTTGGTATTTTTGAGTGTTATAGTTGATTTATAAGGCATCAAATTGTACAAGTGAAAATCTTAGTATGTAATGTGCTGGAAAAATATACTTATTTCCATGTGTAAGCCCTTAACTTTATGGGTCATGGTATTGTACATTATAATGTATTCACATATACCACTTAACCTTATAATTTATAATTTTAACTGAAGACATGCACTTTAGGAGTTCTTGTGATTATTCCACAATTATAGATTAGTCTTAGGAAAAAACTAATCTGGAATAACCTTTTAGTGACAGCACTTATGTTACAGAGTTCTTGATTATCATAAGAGACATCATGTTTGATTTGTCCTATTCATCATGCTCTACTTTTCTTCTGTAGTGCTTTATCAGAAGAGAGCAATAGGATCATCGTGTCTTAAGAGATAATCAAGGATTTAATTTAAGAGCTAATTCTTATAGAAACTTTAAGCAAAACATATTAGATTTAGGAATTAGAGTGGATGAGATATAAATTTATAGAAGAAAATTATAGTGAGTAAAATTATGGGTACGAAGAATAAGGCAGACAAAATGATCACAAAATTAATTGAGGATCATTAATATAAGGATCATTATGTGAAGAGGTTGTGATATGTCTATTACTAACATCAAAATAATAGACTACTTAAAGTTCTACTTAAACGAATACAAAACAGCTTTGGCCAGAAGTGTAATCATTTAAGCATGTGTGCAAAGTGGTTGTAACAAATCAGCTTTGGCTAGAAATTGAGACAATCACTTTAGTTATGCACTTGTTAAGTATGCCATCTATGAAGGAATTAAATCAGCTTTGGCCAGATATTAAGACATTCATGTTTATGATGCACACTTAACATGGCTTTCGTAATACTTGAACGATAAGTAGATGTATCAAGTCAGCTTTGGCCAGAAGTGATACATCAGAAGCTCATTCAAGTTAAGCCATTTTGGTTTTGTAAAACATTATTTGATCCTCATTAATTAACTAATTAATTACAAAAACCAATCATTTAATAGCAAACCACCCGTTAGCGCGGATCGAACTCCGCGGTGAGTTCGCTGGGGGTTGCAGGGGGACAGCGTGCCCCCGCACGGGGTTCGGGGCGGAGCCCCGAGCTAAATCTTAGTTCACATTTAACAGCCTAAAATAATGAGGTTTCGAGTCAGGTTTCGACTGAGTTATGAGATCTCGAGTCAGTCATGAGGTCTCGAGTCGCAACCTTGTTGTCACGAGTCGGAACCATGGTCTTGACTACTATATCTTATGAGATCTCGAGTCATGATGAGGTCTCGAGTCGCAACCTTGTTGTCACGAGTCGGAACCATGGTCTTGACTACTATATCTTATGAGATCTCGAGTCATGATGAGGTCTCGAGTCGCAACCACGGTCTCAAGTCGCAATCTTATGGTCTCGAGTTATGACGTTATGGTCTCGAGTCGCAACCTTATGGTCTCGAGTTATGACGTTATGGTCTCGAGTGGAGACCTTTGTCTCGAGTTGTAGACCTTTGAGCCCTTATGATTTCGAGTCGAGACCTTATGGTCTCGAGTCGAGATCTGTTGGTCTCGAGTTGTGAAGGTTTAAGGACCTGATGATTTCCAGTCGAGACCTTATGGTCTCGAGTCGAGACTGATGGTCTCGAGTCGTAATCTGATGATCTCGAAGCTTACTGTTAACAGCTGTGAATGTGAAAGCATAACTGAAAATTCGAATTCTAAGGGATTATGAGATATTATTTCCTGTTTTAAGATGATCTAATTTTATCAGCATATTTCGAAAATTATAACTGTTTATCTAATAACAGTTTTCGAATAAACTTAAAAAATAAAATTGGATCAAACATGGAAAAAACACTCATTAATCCTAAAACATTCCAAAACATAATAGAATTTTCGAATTTTCCTAAGAACATGATGAACCCTAAAAAAAACATAAAACATAAATTCTGGAACCCGAAACCTGAATTTTAATAGTTTTTCTAAACAGATTTCGGTCAAAACATAACCCAGTTGAAATCGAGTGAACATATAATTAATCCTTTTTCCTGAAAACAGAGATCTCGAGTCGATCTTCATGACTCGAAACCGGCTGTCACCGTTTTAAAGTTACAAAAAATCCGTTTTCCAAGTTTCAATCCCAGAATTATGGATACGAAAACAAAACTGACTAATCAACATATGCTCTGATACCACATGTTGGTCAGTTCTGTTTTAGGCATAATGGAAAACATGAAAACATACCTTTGATTGCATCGGTACAGGTCAGCAGAGAATCCAGATGTAGATGCAGCAATAGTGTTTGACATAGTTGTCAGTTTTTGGTCTGGTTCCTCCTTAGGGTGCAATCTAATGATGGTGGCTAAGAAAACCGAAAAGGGTATCGGCCGTAGGAGAGGGAGGCCGAACATTATGATGTTATGGCTAATAGGGTGTCTGATTGTGTAACTGAGTAACCCCTTAACCTCCATATAATTCTCCTTATATAAGCACCCAGGAGGAAACCCTAATTAGTTAATAAGGGTAATTGGGCCCATCAACAATTACCAACTAATTATTTAATAGGATTGTTATATATTTTGATCCATATAATGTAAATGATTATAATGGCTACCAGATTAAATATAAAATAAATATATTTAATCTTACAAGTGGGGCTTTGCTTATGAATTCAAAATCACGGAAGATTTATCATATGGATTATAACTACTCTTTATCCAAGTAAAAACGTAATCAGTACAGTTATGTAGCATATACACATCCGCTTCTTCATAACATCAAAATTCAAGACATGGAAATTTAGCCTTCCCAAAAGTGAGGGCTAAGCCTTAATCGACATCCAAAGGAGCATGCTTAGCCGACACTTTCATAGGCTCATAGCCGTCCCAACTAAAAGTATAGGCTAAGTCTTATCTATAAGGCTATGGGGTATGGTGGGGCTTGAGTTGGGGCATTTGTTAACACGTGGAATGGGAGGTCCCCCACCACTCAAACCCACGCCCAAGGGGTATGGTGGGGCTTGGGTTGGGGGCTTGGGTTTAGGGGCATGATTTTGGTTTGGCCATTGAGAGCCTGCCATGTCATTTACTACCCCGCCCCACACCCGGCTTCAAACCCACGCTATTGGGGCCACGCCCCAAACCCACGCCCCAACCCAAGCCCCCAGGGTAGTGACTTGGGCGTTTTCAGCCAACCCACGCCCTATACCCCACGGCCTAATCTATCTCACAGCCGGCAAAAATAATGTGACGACTTCTTACTGGAAAAACAATTGGAGAAAAATAAAAACTAACTACTTTGATGAAACTTAAATTTCCATTGTCAATTTTTAAAATCTTTTGATCAAACTCACTATTTTATAATTTTCCCTTGTAGAAAACAAAGTCTAAAAAATAAAAATAAAGTAACCTAATGGCCGTCCTCATCTATATATACACTTGAGTTCATTCATACAAAATATATAGCGCACCATTTTCTCTCACTCAAAAACATGGACTCATCATCTGAAACTTCCCCGGCTGCCCCTCTCCGCACCATCCCCGGTTCATACGGCATTCCATTTCTCCAACCGATCAAAGACCGGTTGGAGTATTTTTACGGCAAAGGTGGCCGAGACGAGTACTTCCACTCCCGCCTTCAGAAATACCAATCCACAGTCTTCCGAGCCAACATGCCACCCGGCCCTTTCATAAGCAGCAATCCGAAAGTCATTGTCCTCCTTGACGCCAAAAGCTTTCCCGTATTGTTTGATGTTTCCAAAGTCGAGAAGAAAGATTTGTTCACAGGAACTTATATGCCGTCCACTAAACTCACAGGCGGATACCGCGTACTCTCGTACCTCGACCCATCCGAACCTAGACATGCTCAACTTAAAAACCTCCTGTTTTTCATGCTTAAATCTTCAAGCGACCGAGTCATTCCTCAATTCGAAACCACTTACACCGAACTCTTTCAAGGCCTTGAAACCGAGTTAGCCAAAAACGGTAAAGCTAAGTTCAATGACGTTGGTGAACAAGCCGCTTTCCGGTTTTTGGGCCGGGCTTATTTTAACTCGAACCCGGAAGAAACAAAACTAGGAACGAGTGCTCCAACGTTGATTAGCTCGTGGGTGTTATTTAATCTTGGCCCGATACTCGACCTCGGACTTCCGTGGTTCTTGGAGGAACTTCTTCTACACACTTTTCGACTGCCTGCGTTCCTGATAAAGAGTAGTTACAATAAACTTTACAATTATTTTGAGTCGGTTGCCACTCCGATTATCGAGCAAGCAGAAACGTTAGGGGTTCCGAAAGATGAAGCTTTGCATAATATCTTGTTCGCGGTTTGCTTCAACACCTTTGGTGAGCGAGCATGTTATTCACATATTTCATATTACCACCTGTTAATTTTTATTTTATTGATAACCGGTTAAAGATTCACAAAAGTCAATTTGTACTAAAAAAGGACCTAAATATTGTTTTACCAAAAAGTTAAGTTATTCAATAATTAATAACCAAGTGTCAATTTTGTAGAAACATGGTCACGTCAGGCAGTGACGGATCTAGAAATTCTTGAAAGAGCAACGTTTCACAAAAAAATGATAACGAAATAAAAAAAATGTCAATTTTTTCTAAAATTTATACTATCATCGAGGCGTTAAGGGACACGGAGGTTACCCCTTGTTACAAGGTAGGTTCGCCCCTGACGTAAGGAATATATGAATTTTCCTTGCGCCAGGGTGCAAAATAAATCTTGGGCCAAAAACATAAAAACCACAACAATAAAATAATTAAAAATGATATTTATTAATTCTTCTAAAAATTTAAAAAATATAAAAATCTTATGAAAACTATATATATATATATATATATATATATATATATATATATATATATAGGGTAGGGATATGGTAAAAAGTGTCCAAAGTGTAAGAAGTGTTTTAAACCATTGGATCTTTGATCTAATGGTTGAGATCAAAAGGGTATTAAAATGTAAATTGTGTTTTAATTAGAAGGGGCTTTTGTAAAATTGAAGGGCAATAGTGTCTTTTCCATTCTTTCAAATATGGTAACCGTTTCAAACACAACCATCAAACTCCTAAAAATCAGCGAATTATATGTAACCGCCATCAATCTCCAAAAAAAAATCAGCGAATTTCTTCATACTTTAAAACATTCCCAGATTTTTAAAACGTAATCGCAGATTCAAGTCATGGTGTTTTATCTGGAGACATTGTTGATGGCGTGGTGTTTTATCTGGAGACATTGTTCGTGGCGTAGTGTTTTATAAATACAAAACATTCCCAGATTTTAAAACACCAAGACTAGGATTCAAGACATGGTGTTTTATCTGGAGACCTTGTTCATAGTGTGGTGTTTTAAAACATCTATGATTCAAGTCATGGTGTTTTATCATGAGACATTATTCATGGCGTGGTGTTTTATCTGGAGACATTGTTCATATCGTGGTGTTTTATCTGGAGACATTGTTCATGGTGTGGTGTTTTATCTGGAGACATTATTCATGCCGTGGTGTTTTATCTGGATACATTGTTCATGGCGTGGTGTTTTGTCTCCAGATGTTTAAAACACTATGCCCTGAACAATGTCACCAGATAAAACACCACGCCATGATTCAAGTCATGGTGTTTTATCTGGAATCCCCAGCAACCTTCTATATAAAACACCATGACCAACATCATAGTCAATTTATCCAGTTGTTTTAAAACACCACGCCATGAATCTGATTATAGATCTATTTATGATAAAGTATGAAGAAATTCGTTGATTTTTTGGAGATTGATGACGGTTACCATATAATTCGCTGGTTACCATATAATTCGCTGATATTTGAATTAAATGACAAAATGTACAATTACAAAACTACCCTTTTGAATTAATTAAGAGGATGGACACTTGTCATTCCAGGAATATTTCTTACACTTCTTACAAATTAAGCACTTTGTACAGGATCCTAAACCTATATATATATATATATATATATATAGTGAAATTGTATTGTACAATTTTGCTTAACGTACATTGCGTATGCTGTGAAAATATAACATGCGTGATTAGGTTTTTTACCGCATGCGTGATTTCTGACTTTGTACATGTGTGATTATGTTCATGCGTGATTATTGGTTTCAACATGCGTGATTATGGTTTTTAACATGCGCGGTTAAGTTTTTTGAATTTTATAACGTGTTTAATTTCATCTCGTACGCATCGTACGTTAAGGAATATTGTATGTTAACCAACCCCTATATATATATATCTATATCTATATATATAATAAAAGAAACCAATTTTGAGACACTTGTCATCATATTAGGCCATATCTTATGGATAACTATTATTTAGTTTAATTAATCTCTTTTAATTAATTATAGATAACTCTCATATTAAATATTATTTAGTTTAATCTCTTATAGATAATTATTATTTAGTTTAATTTTAATTTAATTTCTTCTAGAAAAAAATTCATAATTTTTTATTAACGAAACATATTTTTTTAATAAAGAGTAAATTGCCATTTTAGTCCCTGAGGTTTGGTCTAAATTGCCATTTTAGTCCAAATAGTTTTTTTTTCTCCCCTGGATCCATGACTTTTCTATTTTCTTGTCATTTTGATCACATTGACTAACTCAGTCTAAAAATCTGGTTATAACCAGGGGTATTTTTGGCATATCTATTGTGTAGTGATAACCAGGGGTAGTTTACAACATAATTTATAAACCTCATAATAATTTAATGCCAAAAATACCCCTAATTATAACCTGGTTTTTAGACTGAGTTAGACAATGTGATCAAAATGGCAAGTAAAAGGAAAAGTCAGGGACCCAGAGGAGAGAAAAAAAACTTATTTAGACTAAAATGACAATTTGGACAAAAACTCAGGGACAAAAACGGCAATTTACTCTTCAATAAATTATCTAACCATTAATTTAAAATTTCGTTTGACGAATAGGGAATACCCTCAAATATGTTAACTCATTTATATCAATTTGGTATATAAATGTCTCCATCTTTGGTTTGCATTTACAAGAAATATTTATTATATAGTTTAGATTGTTCAACCCGTGTAACACACGGGGAACTAACCTAGTATATATATATGTATATATAATTGATTTTTTTATAATACTTAAAATGCTGAAATAATTAAAACTTATTTTTAAGTAATATTTATCAACTTAGAATTATTTCAAAACAAGAAAAAACATGTTAGGAAAAAAGGACAAGCAAAAAGTCAATAGCTACCCGGTAAAAAAAGGTCAAATAGCCAATTATGCAACTTTTTTGGTGGCCAATTTGGTTATTTTCGCGAAATAATAATTCGGATTACTGAATTTTTCTTTTTTTTTTTGCTTGAACAGGTGGGGTTAAGATTCTCTTCCCCAATACACTCAAATGGATCGGACTTGCTGGTGAGAGTTTGCATACTCAACTAGCGGAAGAGATCAGAGGTGCTATAAAATCGTATGGCGATGGTAAGGTGACGATGGAAGCAATCGAGCAGATGCCATTGACGAAGTCAGTCGTGTATGAGTCCCTCAGGATTGATCCACCAGTACCTCCGCAATATGGAAAAGCCAAAAGCAACTTTACCATCGAGTCACATGACGCGACTTTCGAAGTCAAAAAAGGCGAAATGTTATTCGGGTATCAACCGTTTGCAACAAGGGACCCAAAAGTATTTGACCGACCTGAGGAATTTGTCCCCGATAGGTTCGTTGGGGATGGCGAGGCGTTGTTAAAGTACGTCATGTGGTCTAATGGGCCAGAGACCGAGAGTCCAACACTTGAAAATAAACAATGTGCTGGAAAGAACTTTGTCGTGCTGATAACGAGGTTGTTTGTCATTGAACTTTTCCGACGATATGACTCTTTTGAAGTCGATATAGGCGAGTCTGCGTTGGGTGCGGCTGTTACACTTACGTCCCTGAAGAGAGCTAGTACATGATTGCATCGATAACTAATTACCATTTACTGGCACGTTAGTAAAATGCATGTTTGTTTTGTATTTTCAATAAATATAAAATAAAGAGATAAAAAGGGTTGGGGTGTTGAGAGGTGAGGATCAAGTATCAAGGTTGTTTGTATTATTCATTCTGTGATCACGTGTTGTCTTTGGCATTTTAAGAGCATGAAATAAAATATTGTTTTAAAAAAAATTGAAAAATGAACAAAGTTTTACTGATGATTGGTTCACAATTGAACATGCACCGATAAAAATGAAGTCTATTTACCTTGTGAATCAGTCCTTACATTACAATCCAAGTCAATTCCATCAAAGGTGTCAGAAAGGAGATTTGTAACTCTAGATGATCTAAAGATCTGTTATTCGTCTTAATGTAAACTTAGTGAAACTATATATAAAGAACTAATAAACAAATTTAACATGATGACTCAAGGATCATATCCTAACAAAGTTGGGAATTCACATTAACAATAATTATGGATGATGCGAAATGGTTTCAGAATAATGTTCTTTCCTATAAACTTATTATTATTTTTAGGAGTAAAATGCACGGATAGTCCCTGTGGTTTTGCAAAGTTTCACCTGTAGTCCCCAGCTTTTGGAAATAACACTCATAGTCCCTGTGGTTTATGACTTTGTTTCTCGGATAGT
The DNA here is from genome assembly GCF_002127325.2 of Helianthus annuus. Taxonomy (NCBI): domain Eukaryota; kingdom Viridiplantae; phylum Streptophyta; class Magnoliopsida; order Asterales; family Asteraceae; genus Helianthus; species Helianthus annuus. The sequence goes on along the minus strand of NC_035441.2, from coordinate 169,502,752 downwards.
CCCTGGGTGTAACAGACGTTAATTACCAACATTAAGTGTGGTCATGTGCTGAACATGTGAGGGTAATTTCGTCCATTATTGTATTAAACCCTCCTTCCACCTGTTTTTTATAGCCCACTGAATCATTTTCCCCAACCCTAACCTACATCAAACAGAATCTTAATCAGTTCTGAGTTCAACACCCTGATCCTGATCGACAAAAATGGTGCTTTGCAATTGTGGACAAGAAGCAAAGATTCTGACTTCGTGGACTAATTTAAACCCTGGTCGACGATTCTACTCATGCACTAAGATGGTTAGTTTCTGAAATTGATCTGTATTTACATCATTCCCATCTCTCTAATCTTCAATTTCGTTGTACAGAACGTTGGATGCAGACGATTCATTGGGTGGGTAGACCCCCCAATGTGCAGTCGTTCAGTGTGTATCATACCTGGGTTACTCAGAAACAAAAACCAACTTGAACTTGAGATTGCACGACTATATGGGAAGAATAGGCTGAAGAACAAGCTCATTGTTGTGTTGTTGTTCATTTTAGGGATTCTAGGGCTGATTATAATGTCTGGTTGATGTAATTGAATGTAACTGATGTATTTGTTTAGTATGAAATGAAAACTGTTTTGGTTGAAAAATGTTGTGCAAATGGGTCAAACAAAGTGCCAAACTGTGTCGTAGTGTGCAAATGGTCAAACAAATGTCCAAATTGTGCAAATGTTTTGACATGGTTTAAATGGGTCAAATAAATGACCAAAATTGTGCAGAAATGTGCAAATGTTTTGACATGGTGCAAATGGGTCAAATAAATGACGAATGGGTCAAATTAAATGTGCAGTAAAGGCTAGTAGTTGGACGAATAAATGAATGGTGTGCAAGTGTGCATTTAAATGACCAAATATAACATCAGTTGTGCAAATTAAATGTGCAGTAAAGGCGAGTAGTTGGACGAATCAATGACCATAATAACTCAACTGTGCAAGTGTGCATTTAAATGACCAAATATAACATCAACTAAACAAATGGTGCCAAATACTGCGAAATATAACACTTAACTAAGAACGTCATCAAGTCTAAAGGATGTCAAACATAATATCCGTAACATCAAGTCTACCATTACAACCAAAAGACAACCAAAATACTGCCAAACATCCAAAAGTCTAGTGCATATAAGCTACCATTACAACCAAAAGACTGCCAAAAGTTTAAAAACCATAAAAACTAACATAGACTTCAAACATTGTTCCCCTCCTTTGACTTGTTCCCTTTCTTGGCCTGCTTTACTTGTTTCCCCCTCTTCTGTTTACCACAACCCCTAGAGTTGTGACCCTTCTCCCCACATTTCTTGCAAGTAACTGTTTTCCACTTCCTTGTTAACTTTCCACCATTGTCCACTTCAACATTTGCATCAGCTTGGACATTTTTCCTCTTCTTCCTTTGTGAACTTTGTCCTGCCCTCTCAGCATCATCCTGCAACTCAACCTGATCTTTTCTCCTCTTTTTCTTAGGTCTGCCAATTGGTGTGTGGTGCAAGGGTGGGGTTAAGGTAGTTGGACAAGGTGATTTTGGCCACAAGTCTCTACCATTGATGGGTTCAATTTTGTGCGTGTACACCCTTTTCCATGTGTCCATCCAATAGCAATCAAGCACCCAAGACTCTGGTGGACCAACAGCTTGCCCATTCAAAGCCATGTCCCAGTTTACAGCAATAGCATGTCTACAAGGAATTCCTGATACTTCCCATTCCCTACAACTACAGACCCTCTCCACAACATTAACTACATACTGTGAATGCCTAGTACCACTAAACTGAGAAGTTACCCTCCTACTGACCAGATACTTGGTCCCACCACCCCACTTAACACTGTAATTAACTGCTTCTTTTTTAATTTCTGATAGTCTTTCAGTAGCACGAGGGGTAAGAGGACCATTGCACTTGCCTAATACCCTGATGACATTGACAATTCTCTGCATCAAATACTCCCTCACATATTCTAAAGCTGAAATGATAGGCTTATCTCTCCCATCCACAGTTAATGCATTCAAGCATTCACACATGTTGTTCAACAAAGTATCATTCTTGGCCCTACCTGTTAATGGATCAGTGTCAGGAAAGTTGTAAATATGATAGTTTAGATACAAAGTTATACCTGTAAAGTGAGACCTGGACCAGTAAATGGAAGGAATGGCTGCCAACCAGTCATAGGCTTCTTGGTTATAGTTTCTAAATTCAAGCATCTTCAATTCAAAATCTGGAACTGTTGTGGAAGTTGCAGCATCCCATAGACAGTCCTTGAAGGCCTTTCCTCTCCACTGCTGCTTCATGTTTTGGTGTATATGCCTTAAACAAAATCTATGCTCTGCAGCAGGAAACACAACTTGGATGGCTGGAATAATCCCCTGTTGTAACAAACATATAACACAATGTTTGATCCTTGCATGTGAAAACAATAGCACACAATATAAAAATGGAAACATACCTTTTGGCGGTCTGATATGAAGGTGTAGTTTGCTTCTCTTGGTAGATCTAAATCATCTCGAAGACATTCTAAGAACCAGCTCCATGAATCTTTTGTCTCAGCCTCAACAATGGCATAAGCCAAAGGATATATACCAAAGTTTGGATCCTGGCCAACAGCAGTCAACATTTGCCCAGGATATGGGCCCTTCATGAATGCCCCATCCAACCCCAAGAAATCCCGTCTGCATTCTTTATAGCCTTGTTTTAATGGACCCAAACATATATACACCCTTTTGAAGATCCTAGTGGGTGCACTTGGGTTACCACAAGGCTCAACAGCAAATTTGACAGTTGTACCTGGATTGGTCCTCATCAATTCCATAGCATAATCTCTGAGACTTGAATATTGTTCATTGAAATCCCCTTGCAATGCCTTAGTTTTGCCCTAAATGCCTACAGCAGAAAAATACATTAGAAAAACTTAATCAACATACAAGTTGATTTATAGATCCAACTCTTTTACCTTCATTTTGGAGACTCCAAGTTCGTATTTTCTCCCCAGCTCCTCTTGGATACTTCTAACAGGAATATTAGGGTTTGACTCTATCTGGTTTAGAACCCACTGTTGCTTAGCTAAAAAAGTAGAAGTGAAAGGTTGTATTTTTCTCGATTGCAAGCACTTGTGATCTGGTTTGTAGGTTTTGACAACCCAAGTTTCATCATCCTCATATAACTTTGAAAGATAAAGTACCCAAGGACAGCTGACATTGTTTAACCTAGCTTTTTTCTTGTCATTACATAACCCAATCCCCTTTTTTTCCCACTTGTGCCACTTGAGCCAGGTCCACTGTTTGGCCCAGTGTTGATTGGCCCACTAGTATTACCATTGCTAGGCCCACTGTTTGGTCCAGTGTTGATTAGCCCAGTTGTGAATACAGGCACCTTGCCTTCATATACAACCCTTAGCCTTTTTTATCATTTCTAATAAAAGATATTGCACTCCTTGTTTCAATAGCATGTTTATTAATCAAGTCTTTTGCCTCTTTGGCAGTACCAAACATCTGACCCACATAGAACCTCACTTTTGCTGTTGTGTTTTCACCTTTTTTTTCCTTTTGAGTTCTTTAAGTTTCTTACGCCTTCTACACCTTAACTCCCCCTCTGAGTCTTCTGTTAGAATATCCAATGAATCATAATTTAAATTTTCACCAGCAAAAGGGTCATCACTATCATTCCCATCATTGTTACCAACAGATTCATTCACAGGCCCCATAAACTCCTCACCATGGTCAACATTTTCATAGTACTCTCTCATATCAACAGCAGCATCTTCCATCATAAAGTCCAAGTCTGCTCTAAAATCACTATCTTCTGAGTCATCGTCCTCATCCTCCTCACATTCAGACTCACCATCACATGATCCCTCATGCTCACATTCAGACTCACCATCACACAATCCCTCATGCTCACATTCAGCCTCAACCTCATTGTCAGGTTCATGACCATGCTGATTATCTGTATTGTCAACAGGAAAATCAGTAGAGAAGTCTGCATTTTCAATGTCATATGAAAACCCTCCATTGAATGATTCTTCATAAATGTTACCTTCATTGACAGTACCCTCATTACCCTCATTGATACACACATTTCCCTCTACTATAGACACATTACCCTGTTCACTAACCATATTGCCCTTAGCACTACCCACATTGACCTCATTGACACCAGCCACATCATTAACACCTGCACCATCATGATCAGCCACATTACCCTCTAAAGTACCCACATTATCCTGTAAACTACCCACATTACCCTCTAAACTAACCATATTACCTTGAACTTGCATTCTTTTGTCAATATCTTCAATCCCATTCTGCCCGACCTCTACATTCTGGTTACTAACTTCCACTCTGCTATTTGGTTCACTAGAACCCTTACCAAACCTTAATTTTTTTGCTACCTTCAACTTCTTTCTAGGTATATTAGGCCCTGCATCTTCTAGTTGTTCAATAACCACAGAAGTTGATTTTGGAGGGCTAAGGTAATCTAGAATCCGAGTAAAACCATGTTCTATAAACATTCTTATAACCTTGTTTGCTGCAACATATTTGCCTAAACACAAAACATCCCCATCATTTCCTAAAGGTGTCAAACCAATGTCTAAATCTTGCCTAGGTATATGAAAATGGTAGTAAATTTCAACATCTGAGATATAAATCTTGAGGTCCCTGACCATAAAATCTATCTCATGCACAGAAAACTCATCTATGTTGCAGTAGTCAACATAGCTAACCTTTCCATCAACATATCTTCTCCGTGGAACCTTTGTGAAAATACCACCATACTACACTTTTAAAGTGAACAAGTTGTCATAGCCTCCTATTCGTTTGATAAATCAACAAAAAGAACATAAATTTTGGTTTTTTAACATAATCAAGTTAGGGTTTTTGGATACTTACCATAGACTTTTTCTGCTACAAACGCCTAAGTTGGACTCCTTATTCTCCAAGTGTTGTGTCTCCGTGGGTTTTGCGGATCATCGTCTTCCATTGCTGATTACGATTAGGGTTTGATCGGTGTCAATTTTGGGAATGATGAAGATGATCGCCACTGATAGAGAGAGAATGTGTGTTGGGAGATAAATGGGAGGGAATGCAACTGACAATGCTTTTAATGAGGTGGAAAGAGGGTTTAATACAATAATGGACGAAATTACCCTCACATGTTCAGCACATGACCACACTTAACGTTGGTAATTAACGTCTGTTACACCCAGGGACTATCCGAGAAACAATGTCATAAACCACAGGGACTATGAGTGTAATTTCCAAAAGCTGGGGACTATAGGTGAAACTTTGCAAAACCACAGGGACTATCCGTGCATATGAAAGCGATAACATATGAAAGCGACACAACACCACAACTGAAATTACCCCAACACTTAGGACTCTCTTACGCAATAATGCTAACCTCCACTAATTTATAAGGACAAGTAAATAAGAGATCGACTAGTACGATTTTGTTGGAAGTTTGCACCACGACCACATAATAGACCATACAAGTTTAGCATACCTGTAAAAGATCAAGATATGATAAGCTGATTCTATTCCGGCTTCACACCTTGGACAAGTTGTTGAATCGATATTTACTCCTCGCTTGGCTAGTGCCTCTCGAGTTGGTAATCTATTCATTTAATCTGTCCATATGAAAAAAAGTTGTTTTGATCGGGACATACCTAATCCACATTGCAATTTCGTCTTGATTTAGATATATGCAATGAAATTTCAGATGGAGAATCTTGACCGAGAACTCGTCCTCATTACTCCCACTCCATTTCCGTCTATCCTTCGTGGACCTGATGTTAACATGTACCATTATGGAACTGAGATTTTGCAGCTCACGGGCCTCCACCCCAAATTCTAGCCCTCTACACAAATTCCAACACCAAGAGACATTGTTATCAATTAGAACATATCTTTCACTAACCTTGCTTTTCTTATTTATTTACAGATGAATAGTGCTAGAAAAATTTCCTTGAGCAGAGCTCGATATATCTAAGCATCCAGCCAAAAAAAATATTTCCTTGACATTCCCCACAGTGCCTTTTACAGAACCACCGACGTCGATTGCTCGATCTGAATGCCTTAGACCAAAACTATGTGTAGAAAACTAGAGGGGGCAGAGGTGAATAGGGTTTCTTAAATTTTACTTTGATTAAACACTAATTTTGATTGGTTTAAACTTGTTGAAACCCGAAAATGATAATAAACAATGAATGTAAAGAGTTTAAGGGTAAAAAGGACAAAAACCAATTTATAGAGATTCAAGTGGATGCTAACTAATCCACTCTACATCCTTTCCCCAATTATCTGATCGAGAGTTGTTTTACTAAACATCTCTTTTCAATGGAGGAGATCATTAGTACAAACTTCTCACTATGTCAAGATAGTGTGTCCTTACAAACCTTCACTATTCCAAAGTAGTAAACACCTTCTTCAACACACTACGTCAAGATAGTGTGTCTATACAAACCTTCTCTAATGCAAGGTATTGAACACCTTCTTCAACACACAATGTCAAAATAATGTGCCTATACCCTTCTACAAACATTCATTTGTCAAGATAGTGAATTCCCCCACAATACTATGTCAAGATAATGTTTAACCTCACTGCACTATGTCAAGATAGTGTCTACAACAATCACCAATAATAGCGAGACTCCTCACAAATGTATCACTCTAAAAAGCTAGTGATAACCTCACAATTAATTACGAGAAACTGAATGTTAAGCATAACTTCTTCTTTTTTGCTCTCAGTCTTTGATCTTTGATTTTTAATTGTCAATCTCTGCTTAATTGGATATATAAATATCAAGAGAACTAGAGAGATAGTAATTAAATATGTGTTTGAAAGTGTTATGAGTAAAAATGGTGATTTAAAAAGGTTGGAGGAGGCTTGTGTCTTTGGGAAAGCATAACAAATAATAAAACACTTACTGAAGAATCTGTGGTGGATCCTGCGGTCAATGGATCGATCGCGGGTCGCCGATATTTTCTCTTTTTGCTCGTTTGAATTCTTTAACGTTGTGCAACACCTATATCTAGCCCCAACCACCTTTTACACACACATACCTTTGATTTTTAACCTTTCAAAGAAACAATTTGACCTCTGTCAAGGTTGATATTTACTTTTTAAAGCATAGTGGCGGTTTGGTAAAGAATGATTGTTTTTTCCATTTATGGTAACACTTTGTCTCCTAATATGATTACATCACACAAATTGAAAAATCCAACTATACTCTCCGAATTCTAAAATTTAAAGTCACTCCAATTTGTGTCCAAATAATTTAATTCATTTTGGACTTTACTTGTTGTGATTAGAGGTACTTAAGCTGCTATGTTGTAATTAAGCTTTGATTAATTATCTCTCTAATCCTGAATTAATTTACTTGATGTATAATGCTTGATCCTTGTAACTTGTAAATAATATCCCGTTCTTGATCTTTGTAGTCTTCTGAATCTTCTTAATATCTTGCGTGGATCTCTCACCTTTGCAAAGTCTTTAATGATTTGTTGCACTTGATAACTGTTGTAATTGATATATACCATGTTTGAACGTTATAGACTAGAATCATAACATAACTAACAAAAAATTAGCCCAAAGACTCGAGCTTTCTGATGTCACACCCCGACCCGTGACAGATTATCGGTCAGAGTGAGATTATTGTACAAAGCTTATGGAAACTATTAAAAGTTTAAATATTCATTCATGTTATAATTAAAAATGTCACATAATCATATAAGTTCCAAATAATCCATACATAAATAAAACATAAAACATAAAATAAAATCTCGTTTATTTGTCTAAGGAAATTCCTACATGTCTTCATCCATACATCATCAAACCTTGTTCCTGTACCATGTGTAAAATATTTTGGGCCAACTAAAAGAAGTTGGTGAGTAAATCTAAGTTTAAATAAAAATAATTTGTTTTATTATTTTAAAAGATTAACATGCAAATAATGTGTTAATGAAATAAACACAACCAATAATCACAACAAATACTAGAACACTAAATAAAAACCAACCAATGCGATAAGCGAGACTTAACCCTGAAGATCAAATCTAAATGATGGTGGCGATACCAGGCTCAACCCATGGTCGTGGGGAACTTGGTCAGCCAGTGGATCCACAATGTGATACTGAGGCACAAAGTGAGTAAACAAACAAGTAACAAATATATGTGATACTGAGACACAAAGCGAGTAAACAAACAAATACAAGTATATATAACACATAACCACACATTGATTTTTGCATGTTGATGATTAAAGTGTATAAACATGAGAATTTATGTGACACATAATACACCCCAAAAAGTTTATTAGTAAACAGGGGAAAAGTGATCTACTCACATTTTGCAAAGCGTTCCACAAGTGAGTTCGCATAACAAAATAAATATCCAAAAGAAATCCAACGACAAAGTCACCCTAAAATATATAAACCAATATCTAAACAAACGGAACGATAAAATGGAACTAATGATTTGGGTTCTTGATTTGGAGACTTTTGTATAAAATATTATGTTGAAAAAATATACAAAGAATTCCTAACCAAACTAATATATAAATAAAATTAAATATATATATATATATATATATATATATATATATATATATATATAAATGTGACTTTGATAAGGGGTTATTATTTCAAAGAGAATTAATCCTAAAATTAATTATGTATTATAGTCTTGAATTTCCTTATACAAATTATCTAACAAACCAAATAAACACATATACAACATTTAACTAATTATATCCATTAGTCCATTCATGATCAAATATGAGTTTGTTGATGAAATATATTATTAAGTAAAAATAACATAATATTTGTATATATATTACTATATTTTTGTGATTATTAATTCTAGGCAATGTTAAGTAATCTATCAAATATATTCTATCAACTAAATAAGTAGTTATAACAACTCAAATTGAACTATTACTTTAGTCACAAATATTATTTTTGTAATAAATTAGTCATTTATATAAAAATAATATAACTAGTTTTACAAATTATATTATCTATACATTATGGACAATTACCAAATTAAATATGACAATTGTTATAAAGATCCCACCTCTAAATTATATATTGAAAATCAGATTACAAGATTGAGATATGATACTTTGATTATCTTGTATTTTTACATAACTTTACTAAACTAATATAACAAATTAAATTATCCAAAAAATTCAAACAAAGTTCAACAATTCTCAAGGGTTTCATAACACACTTTTAAGGTTCTCACAATGTTTACCATATACATGTTCGTCATGTAATCGATTCAATCAACACCACTCACTGTGATAACATGTTTCATGTTTAGAATGTTCGACTCAAATGTTTAACCCGACGACCGTTGGTGATGTGTTTCCCGACTTCTCATTAGGACCACTTCTTTTTGCTCTTGTTTTGCACCCCCCTTCTGCATCAGATTAGAGACAAATGCAAGCTTCTTCTTTATGCATGATATCTTGATAATGGGACCATCATTGGAGATTCAGAAGAGGTGGCTAAAGTGTTGAACATCATCAAGGTGACAAGTCCAACATTGAGTCTTGAACTAAATATTAAGAAAACTGAGCTCTTTTGGCCTTCTTGTGATGGTAGCAAGTTTCGTGAGGGTTTATTTCTTGCAGACATCAGGAGGCCATTATTGGGGGGTAAAGCTTCTTAGGGGAGCCGTTAGTAGAGATTTAAGCTTTATTAGTGGGTTGGCGAAGAAAAAAGCTACTAGTGTTGTCGATTTAATGCGTCTTCTACCAAAACTAGCTGACACGCAGAGTGAACAACTCTTGCTTCGTTCCTGTATGGGCATTGCCAATCTTTTCTTTGGCAAGAGGACATGCCAACATGTACACATGGAGGACGCAACGTTATTCTTTGACAAAGGTTTGCACGAGGCGATTGAGGACTTGGTGGTCTGTGGAGGTCCTTTCTTTGGAGACTTCCATTGGCGACTTGCTTCCTTACCTATTAGGTTTGGGGTTGTATTCGGCTATAGAGGCTTCATCCTATGCATTTGTGACTTCGAGAGCACAATCTTGGGTGCTACAGGACCACATCTTACGAGACAGTGATATATGTAATATGGATTCTGATTATGTTTGTGCTTTGGCTTGTCTTTGTGATAAGATTCCAAGCTTTGACTTCAGCGGTTTCACTAATAAGGACTTCCCCCAAAAGCCCAACATGCATTGGCGTGTACTCTTCTTAGTAAAATTGTCCATGACATTGAAGCACAGTTTGATATGTCCGTTAGACAAAAAGCCATTTTTGAGTGTTTACAAGCACCACATGCCCAAGATTTCCTTCTTGCTATACATATAGATGTGTAACAACCCGCACGTTCGTGCGTTGTTACTACTCGATATACTTGTTACGCCTAGCACCAGAGATTCGGATCATAATGTAGCTATATCGCATACATCGCTATTTCGCAGTATTTTCGCATATTACGCATACTTTATCGCTATAACACATCGCATCACACACACTAACGCTCACGATGACGTTGAGTGAAGACCTATTCTACCTTCCTCGATGGCCGTGAAGCGTCGCAGGGTAACGCATATTCGAAACGAAACCCGGTTATTGTATCGCAACTTTGAAATATGGATAGGTATACGACCCTATGTGACTAATTATAATAAATATACGAAAATGAGGATGAAAATGTGTAACCAAACTATCGCAACGCTTAACGATCGAAACGGAACGCCAAAACTCAGCTCGCCGGAGGCGTTTGATCGAATGGCGCTTTGATCGAATGGCCATTCGATCGGACAGCCTTCCGATCCGACACACTGCACCACTTCCTCTCCTCTCTTGCCTATTAATACCCCCACTCTCACCTCAATTGCCTTGATGTGACGACTCCCACTCGACCAGCACGCTTTTGGGCTATTTTCTCTCGATTTCTCGCGATTCCTGTAAGTTTACAACTCAAATCTTGTACTTCTATGATCTACACGCACCTCTTCATCATTTTCTCTTTCGAATCTTAACTTTTAACCGTGAAATCAATGGATTTGAGGAGTTCTAGGGTGATATCATCATGAAGTTCTTACGAACTTCAAGTGTTGGCCTCATTCCACCAAGAACAACTCAGATCCGAAGGATTTCCACAAGAATAAACAACATTTTCACACAGATCTACACATAATCATGAACAAAAGGATTGAAAGATGGTTTTACAACTTTCTTTCAACTCTTATACACTCAATGCACTCAAGATTGATAGAATCGGAGCTTGTACCTACCTTCGACTCATTCTTAGTTTCGTGTTGGTTCAAGATCTGGTTTCTAACAAAGAGACGACCGATTTCGGGTTAACCAAGAACGACCATCACGAGTCAGTAAACCGGTCAGATTTGGGTGATTCCTGTCCGATCGGGTCCCTTGGTTCGAGATGGGGTTTCTCTTATTTAGCACGTCACAACATCGTCTCGATCAAAACCGCCAAAAACCTTCAGAGTTAGTCAAGCGCCAAGGACGACTAGATCGTTTGGACTGATTGCCGTCCGATCGGACAGGCAGTCATCCGAACGGACATGACAGCCATCCGATCGGATTGCCATCCGATCGGATTACCATCCAACACTTGGTTCCCTTGCCGCCATTTAACGTGCTATTCAACACTCACACTATCGATCTGTAATCAGGGTAATCTTAGACGCGCTCCCTTCAATCCAACCAAGTTGTATTTGCTTGCCGAACACCGACTGTGAGTATACTTGAACCCTTTTTGCTTTTGCACTTTTGGGTGTAACATACGTTGCTATCAAATCGAATTACATCAAATGCTTAAACTACTTATCACTTGCGAATGACTTACGTGCATAGTTATACGTGATGCTAGTTACATATGTGCTAGGACTTATACTCGCGACGTCCCACCATGACTAGTATAGTACTATTGCGCCCGACGGGGTCTAGTTTAGCAATCGAAATCGCAGCTCGAGGACTTAGCTAGTAGTATCAGTTTTGTGTGTATATATGTCGTGTATTACGTTTATGTATGTGGAAATTTGCAGCTTTTATCTATTACACTATTACATATCAAACCTGTATGCTCGCCAATACTTTTGTATTGACATTATTTTAACGTATGTTGCAGGTTTAGTCGCAGTCTACATCAAATCAAGCTAGGAAGTCTAGAAATTCACCTAAAATCTACGTTGTCGGATTTGTATTGTTCGAGAGAACAAGAAATCTGTGATGACTTATGTGATTGTATTATTTGTTAGTATGGGATAACAAGTGTAATAAACACTGTCGCAATTTAGTTGTTATGGATTCTCTTGAGTAATCTGATTCGCCTAGTGTCGCGCCCCGATGATTCCGCCATCGGTTGGGGTGTGGCAAGATGGGTTAGGGAAGCATATGTCGCCGGTAGAGTACCGTATTAAGTATCGCCTCATGATTCAATTATTTCCTATTGATGAGATATGCCTGGTTTGTCATAAGGCGTGTTTGGACTCCTTTGGAGAGCATGCAGTGCATTATAGAGAGCTCTCAGGGTTCAAGTACCGACATGATTTGGTTAAGGATGTCCTCTTTGACATATTCAGGTGCGCTGGGATTTTTGCTAAGAAAGAGACACCGGTGAATTTCTTAACTGACCCATTGGAAGGAAGATCTACCCTCAGACTAGCCGACATTTTGGTCTTTGGATGGACATGAGGAAAACACGCTTGTGTGGATCTAACATGGGTTTCTCCCCTTGTGGGCTTAGGAGTTAGTGTTTTCATGGTGTGTCAGCCTGATTTAAAAGCTGCTTTGGGTAAAGTCATTAAACACGAGAAAGTATGTCTTAACAACCAACATATGTTTATCCTATTTGCATTTGACATTTTTAGTTTCTTTGCTCTGATCACACAACCTTCTATTCCAATGTAATTTATTTTAACATGGTACTTTAAAAAAGGTCTGGTCTATTCGCACACGTCCTTCGTCTATTTAAACACCCAAAGCGCCCCGCTATGGCCAAAGTGGGGCGCTTTGGTGTAAAGTTAACAGACAAGGTTTGACAGGTTCAGTCCTTGTCTGTTGACTTTACATCAAAGCGCCCCGCTTTGGCCTAAGCTCGGCGCTTTGGTTTTTTTTTTTTTTTTTTTTTTACATTTTGGGCGTATTTTTGACTGGTGACTGGTCTACGTTTAAGTTCAAATTTTACATTTTTGGTCCAAATTTTACAATATTTAATTTGTTTGTGCACATATATCTAAAGGTGAAGTCCCATCTCAATATTTAATTTGTTAAGGCATCTCACTGTCGCGTACAACCCTTTCCAACTCTTTGACTAGTCCCATCCGTGCTATAGTATACATTTAGCAGTTCTTGTGGGCTCCACAATGCCACTTGCCACAATGAAATATTGTATACATTAGGGTGTAGGGAGTGGTTAGACACTTGAAAGTATTAAACTTCAAAATTAACCAATGAGAGTGTGTCACGTCATTCAGTCATAAGTGTTTAAACTATGTTGAAAAGCGTTGGCAATGGTTAGACACTTGGTGAAGTGGTAAATTTTTTTTTAAAAAAAAAGGAAAAGGTGTGATTGGTTAAAGATGACATGGACCCCACTACCGACGGAACAAAACTCACTGTTCTTTTTCATGATTTTATCCTGTGTCGCGTTCTACCGTGCACTAACAATTAACATGTTTTGTTCTAATTAATCTTCTTTATCACACCCATTTGAAATCTTTTCTTGAATCTTGATTTTATATGAATTTACAAGGCTTGTTGTATGAGATTCTTGAAAAAAATAGTTCAAATATAAAAAATAAAAAAAATAAAAAAATTTTACAAAAGTATTAATTTCAAACTCAATACATCAACCCATGTGATAAAATGACAGTATTGATTTTATTACTTTTAATGTAACCCCATATGTTCAAGATGTATGTTAAATGTGTTTAATAATAATCACGTTAATTCTTTTACAATCCAAGACTTTTACAATCCAAGAGTACGTTTGTGTTTGTTCAATATATGCGTTACATCACGTTAAAAACCGAATGTCACCGACACGACCCAATCAGATTCAATACGCACTTGTACGACCCAAAATGACAATATACATCATAATACTACAATTAATGAAAAAATACGTCATGTACATGTACGGTAGGCGGCTGATACACATAAAACTACTCATAGGAGTACTTGTGCTTTCAAACCAAAATGATACGATATAATGGAATACGACATCACACGTAACCGATTTGATCCGGAACTTGCAGTATAGTCCATATATATTAAAAAATGATGTATAAGGGAAAAAGCATAAAATTTAGACTATTATCGACACGTTTGTGAATTAAAAACAATTTTAAAAAATTTATAAAAGGCCCTAAGCGCTGCGCTTTGACCTAAGAGGGGTGCTTTGCCCCAAAATGTAAAAAAAAAAAAAAAAAAAAAAAAGAACCAAAGCGCCGAGCTTTGGCCATAGCGGAACACTTTGATGTAAAGCAACAGACAAGAACTGAACCTGTCAGACCTTATCTGTTGACTTTACACCAAAGCGCCCCACTTTAGCTATAGCGGGACGCTTTAAAGTGTGAAAATAATTTTCTACGTGTGTGAATAGAATGACCCTTAAAAAAAATCATACGGTTTCATGAGCAATCATGTTCGAAATGACATTATATTATATCTACATGTTAAAAAGACAGCTATTAGCTACAGTATCAATATGTGATTGATTGGTTTCTTGATGGTGGAACCCTGTATTTTCAGTTGATTTTTCTTTTGTTCTTTGTGAATGGATACACGTGGAGCAAATAATATAAATAAGGGAAAATTACCAAATTAGCCGCTTGACCAGGCACTTTTCCAAAATAGCCATTTGACCAGGCTTTATGCACCTTCAATGCAAGTGAACTCTCATTTTTATGCACCTGAATTTATGAGCTTTCAATCCATGCCCAAGCCGCTACACCCTGAATTTATGAGCTTTCAACCCATGACCAAGCCGCTACGCCCCGAAATTATGAGCTTTCAACCCATGCCCAAGCCGCTACACCCTGAATTTATGAAGGTGCATAAAAATGAGAGTTCACTTGCATTGAAGGTGCATAAAGCCTGGTTAAATGGCTATTTTAGAAAAGTGCGAGGTAAAGCGGCTAATTTGGTAATTTTCCCTATAAATAACCTTGACCAACTTTTGTTAATTTCCTTCCATGTGCTGTTCATTTTTGAAAGTGGGTATAGCATGTGGTCACAATTTCATGGTATATTTAATATTTTCTCTAAAATCCGAATATATCATCTACTGATTATTTAGTAACTTTAGAATTTTGATCCACTCCAATAGACTTTTGATCTCACTAATCATACAAATTTAATATATCTTCTACTGATTATTTAGTAACTCTTCTATTGATTGGTTTCTTGATGGTGGAACCCTGTATTATGCATGTATCACATGACTCGATTAATATCCAATTCTTCGTAACATTAAAATTTTAAATTCAGTATTAATTTTTATAATTATAATTCGTGAAAAAAACATGGTTGTAAGTTCTATTTTAATAGTAATTATTATTATCACGTTTAGAATTCGCTCGCACTAGAAAGTAGTAACATATTTAATAGATTACTAGGTTAGAACCCCGTGTGTTACACGGATTGCATAAATATAATTTTATATAATAAATAATAAAAAGATACATCTTTAAAAAAACTCGTATATTGCACGTGTTGAATAAAATATAATGTCATATGTTAAGATAAATAGTCATCAAAATTAATCTTTTAAAAATAAACATTGATGTACTATTTACTTATTATAACATTTTACTTTGTTTTTTTATTTTGCATAAATGTAATTCTATATAATAAATAATAAAAAAGATATATTTTTAAAAAATCGTATATTGCATGTGTTGAATAAAATATAATGTCATATGTTAACACATACAGTCGTCAAGATTTATCTTCTAAAAATGAACTTTGATGTACTATTTATAACATTTTACTTTTTTTATTTATTTTTAGATTAAAAACACATATATTATATGGGGTTGAATCCCATTTTTATGATACATTCAAATTATGAGATACAATTATTTTAGTTTGTTTTATGCACCTTCATGCTTATTTGTTTAATTCATTCATAAAATACTCGTCTTAAATTTATATTCAAAAGAGTTTACGATACAAAAAGGTGGAGATCGATCCCCAAGTTTTTATACGTTTCATCATTTTTATAAATTATACCGTAAAATCGAGAATTAAATTCTCTTTGAATGGAGTATAGAATTGTTATATTTAAAAATGGTGTTCTTTCTACATATTGATGCAATGTGCAAATAATGATGAGTTTAAACCAAGTATAACAGTACACCTACCATTATAGCTAGCGATGCTTATAATAAAAACAATAACGTTTATATTCTTATCTAATTTTTTGATTATTATTATTATTATTATTATTATTATTATTATTATTATTATTATTATTTTTTAATATGATCATAATAAAAACAAATGTTTATCGTTATCTAAATATTTATTCTTATCTAATATTTTGTTTAAAATTATTATTATTATTTACTATGGCCTGAGGACAACCCGGTTTTCATCCACCTGTTACCTCAGCGAGTCTCTCGTGTGGGGGCAGTATGGTTTCCGACGAAGGTCAGTCAGAGCGGCAGCCGGGGCCCGATAAAACATCGCGTCTGCGAAAGCTGGGCTGACGGGTAACCGTCCTAGACGGGAACCCGGTGACCAATGGTCCATGTACATATTGAAAGTCACCCTTCAAAAAAAGATAAATAGGAAAATAATGTAAGAACACACCAGAGAGTGACACATGTCAAAAAAAAGATTTTCGTTTATTAGTATAGGAAGATAATTTTGAAGTAAACAAAGTATAATAAAATAAAATAAAATATAGAAAGGCAAAAACCTAAGCGCAGCTTCCTCGTCCTATATATAGATACACTTAAGTTATTAATGCAAAGACACAAAACATTTTCTCACACTTAAACATAATGGACCCATCGTCTGAAACCTCTATCCGTGAAATCCCCGGTTCCTACGGCATTCCTTTTATACAACCGATCAAAGACCGGTTGGAGTACTTTTACGGAACTGGTGGCCCAGATGAGTTCTTCCGGTCCCGCGTTCAGAAATACCAATCCACGGTGTTCCATACCAACATGCCACCAGGCCCTTTCATTAGCAGTAACCCAAAAGTCATTGTTATCCTAGACGCCAAAAGTTTTCCTGTATTGTTTGATGTTTCCAAAGTCGAGAAGAAAAATTTGTTTACGGGAACTTATATGCCGTCCACTAAACTCACGGGTGGATACCGCGTACTACCGTACCTTGATCCATCCGAACCTAGGCATGCTCAGCTTAAGAACCTCCTGTTCTTCATGCTTAAATCTTCAAGCACCCGAGTCATTCCTCAGTTCCAAACAACTTACACGGAACTCTTTCTAGTTCTTGAATCCGAGTTAGCCAAAAACGGGAAAGCCGCGTTCAACGAGGTTGGGGAACAAGCTGCTTTCCGGTTTTTCGGCCGGGCTTATTTTAACTCGAACCCTGAAGAAACAAAACTAGGGACGAGTGGGCCGACTTTAATTACCTCGTGGGTGTTGTTCAATCTTAGCCCGTTGGGCACTGCCGGACTTCCGTGGTTCTTGGAGGATATTCTTCTGCACACTTTCCGACTGCCGTCGTTCCTGATAAAGAGTAATTACAATAAGCTTTATAACTATTTTGAGTCGGTTGCGACTCCGGTTATCAAGCAAGCAGAAACATTAGGGGTTCCGAAAGATGAAGCTTTGCACAACATCTTGTTCGCTGTTTGCTTCAATACTTTTGGTGAGTATGTTATTAAATACTGCACATGGTTTTTATAGCCATTGTCACTTGTGTCTATGCCTATTTACTAGGTGAGCCGAGGCAATTGCGCCTTAAGCCAAGACAATTGCTCTTTAGTTCTTCAGGTGATAGTTCAACCGCAGAGTCTAGCGAGATTTATAGATTCTGGAGAGTTTCCGTCCAAATTCTCTAAATTTTGGCAACACATTCCAATGAGATTTCTACTTTTATCTAATGAAAAGAGAAAAATGCCCGGATAGTCCTTGTGGTTTTGCCTTTTTTCACCTATAGTCCCCAACTTTCTAAAATTACCTGAATAGTCCCCAAGTTTTCAATTTTTGTTCCCGGATAGTCCCTGGGTCTAACTTCAGTTTGTTTTCTCTGTTAAAAGGGTGTAAAATGTCAAAAATACCCTTTTCCTAAAAAAGCCAAACCACAGGGACTATCCGGGCATCTTCTTCATTTTTATTTATAAAACCCCACCACCACATTTCATCTTCAACCTCCACCCACCATCACCCTCCTCCACCCTCCACCATCACCGCCACAGTCACTCTCCACCAAATGGGCCCACCAAACATATCTCTTCTTCTTCAACAAACCAATCCCCTGTCTCATCGTCCCATGAAGACTGTTACACCACCACCACCCTACACCGGAGCTTCCTTTGGCGGCAGATTAAGCCACCAATCGAATACAGAAGCAAGAATACAGTTTCTAATTTAACACAATTTGAAACCAAGAGTCCCTTTGTATCAAATTCTAAATTCTTAATTAATATGCAAACCCCAACCACACATCCATTATAAAGATTCCCACAACACTAATTTCAAGTTTGCTTCTGTATGCATCGAATATCACCCAAAACAACAAACTAAATCATACAATAACAAAACAACTCATGATCATACAAAACACATATCAATTCAAAAACCGAGTTGCAGAACAGAAGCTCACAGTTAGGATCTTTATCTGCCATCACTTGCTTCCAATCCAAGGATTTATCCTTCTCTAGCATTCTACACCCACGATGCCCATTCACATTCGCATTCATCTCCGCCGTCTGTTTCATCATCAATTCCGTATCGAACGAGTCGAGGCGTGCGAGGAATCTGATCGGAGAACGGAGGCTCCGGCGTCATGGAGAAACGGGTCGAGGCGTGCGAGGACGTCGAAGGAGAGGTTACGTAGGCCGGATCTTAGGTCCGTCATTGATGGCGGTGGTTTTAGGGCAAAATGAGAGCAAAGGATTCAGAGTTGAGAGTAGCTGATTATGGTGATCATGATGTAGATGTAGTGGAGTGCAGCTGTTACGGTGAAATTAGGGTTTGGGGTGTGATCTGTAATGGAAAATCGGGGAAGATGAAGTGTTTGTGAAAAGGATTGATTGGTTAATTTCTGCATTTGATTTGGTGGAGAGTGACTATGGCAGTGATGGTGGAGGGTGGAGGAGGGTGATGGTGGGTGGAGGTTGAAGATGAAGTGTGGTGGTGGGGTTTTATAAATAAAAATGAAGAAGATGCCCGGATAGTCCCTGTGGTTTGGCCTTTTTAATGAAAGGGTATTTTTGACATTTCACACCCTCTTAACAAAGAAAACAAACTGAAGTTAGACCCAGGGACTATCCGGGAACAAAAATTGAAAACTTGGGGACTATTCAGGTAATTTTAGAAAGTTGGGGACTATAGGTGAAAAAAGGCGAAACCACAAGGACTATCCGGGCATTTTTCTTTAATGAAAACTATTTTTCTACACTAATATTTGAAAATTTGATACCAAGCAGATAATACTAAATGTCAAATGATAGTTTTAGTTTATTTTGTGTTTGAAGAGTAGTATTAATATTCTAATACATAAAATATTTTTTTTTCGTTGTGCACTTCTTTTTCTTAGGCCTTAGTTTTTTTTTTTTTTTTTGCGCCTTGCGTCTAGGCTTAGGCGAGGCCTTTGCGCCTTGAGTGCGTCTAGCGCCTTTAATAAGTATGATACGTACATTACTAATGTGAAAGTTAATTTTGTAAGTAACTGAAATGAAATGTTGGGGAAAATCAGGAAAAACTATAATAAAAAACTTAAAGTTTTACACAGATTTTTTTTTCACACCTTTAAATTGATAACGTGTTATAAATTGTAACACCCCAAAACCCGAATATTTATATTCGTTAAAATGCTGTGATATGGTACCTCAAGAAATAAACAACTAGGCTAATTAACCTACTTAGATGTATGGTTAAAACTATTAAAAGATGGAATGTAATAAAATGTTTAACAAAGCAAACAAGGGAACAAACTTGAGGGACCAAAGATGAACAAGGGGGAAAGTTATGTCTTAAGTAACAAACACACCCACACAAGCACACACACATTTCGTGTGTTCTAGAACGATCAGGGGGAACTCCCCATGAACCAAACCCTAGTTCTAACACAATCATCAAATTGAGGAGTCAAATGAAGCTCAAATTCACAACCAAACATGAATTAAGGATCACCTACTCAAGGGGATCATGAGGTATGTCTCAAAATTTAGATTTATGAAGTTGTATGAAGTGGGTTATGTCTTAATCCGTGAATTGGTACGAAATTGTTCATGTATAGGTGTTAAAATCACCATATAGAACATGAATTATGCATGATTTAACTTAATTTGATGTTTAAAGGTGAAACCCAATTGTTGGGGTGAAGATGATAGCATGGATATCTCATCTAGGTCTAATTCTTGTTCAAAAATTTATGTATCATGTTATGTATGATGGATTCTTGTTAGAAGGATTGGAAGAAATGTGATAATTGTAGGTTTGATGGTTATGCATGTATGATTTGTGTTGACTAGAAGGAAGAAATTGATGAATTGTGTATGAGATTAGAATGATATGCATGAACTAGTTGTACACTATGCTTACAAGGTAGTACATATATCAAAAGCATGAAGAAACTATGAAGAACTTAAGATTTGATCACTTGTAAGTGATTAGAAAAATAGTCATGAAGTGGGTTTTGATGATATGATGAAAATGATAATATGTTCATATTATTGATGTTTGATTTTAAATACTACATGTTGATTAGTAGAAGGATTTGATGCACTATGTATGAAATTAGAAGATTGTGCATGAATTAGTTGTGTGTTATGCTTAAAAGGTGGTACGCACACCAATCGTATGATAAAATGTATATAGTGTCGTCCGTATAGTCTATCATGATGATACGGGTATAAAATGATAAGTCGAAAGTTAAATAAGATGAATTGTTGACTTTCTGGAAGTCAACTACGAACAAGAAGCATAATTTAACTTCTTGTTGTGAAGGTAAGATATTAGGAAGTCATACGTTACATGTTACATCAATACACGTTATATGTAATGACATGATGAACTACATGAGGGCAAACGGATATGGATATGACTATATGGGTTATGCTTGTTAGAAACAACTAATGATATGATAGTCAACATGTACAAATGAATATGCTAATAAGAATGTGATTTCGATGACATGGAAGTATAGGAATCAAGCACGGATGGATAATGGGTCAAGAAGTGGCGAGGAAACGAATATGAACACGGATGCATGAGGTAAGTGATTCCGTAATCACTTCTTAGTTGTTTATGTAAAGTTATATGCAATTTAATTAGATAGGGTAATTGAAGTCAAATAGAAATGAATTGTATGATATCGATGAAGTATTAAACGGATCTTAGTTTTGATCCGAGCAAGTTATGTGTGAATAAGATTTGTAGTTAAGTAGTAGGATCGGTTACTTATGCAAGGAAATCTTTTGTTGTTAAGGATAGCGTAAGTTGACAAAAACGCCCTTGATAGGTATATCGGGCAAACGACCTTAAAAGTTGTTTGGAAATGAGCTATTCGATTAAAGTAATGTCTTTGTCAAGTATGAAAGCGTAGTATAGGGTTTTGTATGTCATAGACCAATTAATGCACAATTACCCATAACGGGTCAAAATAAGCCTTTGAGCGACGGGTTAAGAGAACGCTAGACATCCGAGAAATCAATCTTTTATGATAGGCGTCAATGAAATTATTAAGTTCATATGAGATTGAGGTCAAATAAACAGATTATGTTAATAAATGCACGAACGGGTCAAATAATTAGAAGATAATAATAAGCCGAATGCATGTAAGTTAAGATTTTCCTTAATCCGGATGTGGGATTTTAAGTTCATATGATAGAATATGAATTTACAAGCATGTAGGAAGAAACGGGAGGTTAAACGGGTAAACGGTTCAAAAGTTATGCGCGTTTTAGTGCGTACGGACGACGAAACGGAGCTGCAGAAAAATGCAAAATCTAGAGGGCGTCGCCGACGGGCATGGGGGCGTCGCCGACGGGCTCTAGAAAACCAGTTTTTGTGCTGACGGGTTAATTACCTGTCTACGGGTTTTTGGGCTACGGGTAAATGCAAGGCCCGTCGCCGACGGCCCTAGGGGCGTCGGCGACGGCCTTCCCAAGTCCCAAAAGCTGAAATCTTGTTATTTAAGTTAATTTATGTACCGTGGGCTTCGGTTTGATATCCGTGGACTACGGTGGACTTTCCAAACATGATTTTGATGGTTCCTTAGATGTTTATGGGCTATAAAGCTAAGTCTAAGACCCATGTTAATGATGTATGATTATGTAAGAGGTACGCGTGATCTAGTACGTGTTTGTTAAAGTATGTACGTATGTAAATGTGTATGTATGCATGTATAAAGATATGTACGAGTGTATGCATGTACGTAACGATGTAGGAAGGGTATGTATGTATGTAGAGGTGCATGTACGTATGCATAAAGATAGGCATAAGCATATGCGTGGATGTAAAGATGTAAGAAAGGTATATACGTATGAATGTCTTTTGCGTTTAAATGTATGTATGTTGGTGTGTAGGTAGGTAGAACGTACGTATGCGTTTAGATGAATATGGGCTCACGAGAGGATCCATACACGAAGGTATGCACGTATGTAGGTTTGTGTGAAGGCAGGTAATAAGTATGTATGTATATATGTATGCATGTATGTAGGTATGTATGTATGTATGTATGTATGAATGTAGGTATGTATGTATGTAGGTAGGAATGGATGTAATTAGGTATGCGCGTACGTAGGTACGTACGTATGTATGCAGGTACGTATGTAGGACAATTGCTATTTGTGACCGTAAAGGTATGTATCAGTTTGTATGAAAGGTATGTACGCATGCATCTAATGAAATTGAGTACTAACGGTAATAGTTGCGTGCTTGGTGAATGAAGTGTAACGCAGGAATACCAAAGAAGTCTCACTACGGATCATATGATCAGGATGGGAACGCTGGGATATAAAGAGTTAACGAAACGAGAAGTAAACGTGAACAAACCTTGTATGTTTATAACGCGTACTAATGATGTGAAATTTTATGTGGTGAGCGCAGGTAGTACCAGTCATGAGGATATCCAAGGATTGGAGATCGAAGATCGAGTCACTAGAGAGATTGTACGGAAACGTTGATGTACATAATGTAGTAAACATAAGCTATGTTTTTAACTAGTAAATAAGAGGATGACGGATTTATGAGAAAGAACTGTGTTAAAGTTAAATCTTAAATAAGTTGAGGTATTTATAGTGAAAGAAATTTTATGGTACGTGTTTCCGCTGCGACTTTTGACAAATACGAATTAGGGCGTAACATAAATTTACATCGAGATAGATGGCAAACGGCTAACAAGCAGCGCTGTTACCCATTTTTGAATAGCAAAACTAAGTCTTTTAAAAACTACGTCCATAGATCTCGGGATCATAACATTACTATGCATGACCCCTTAAATTGTTAAAACTTATTTAAAAAAAAAATCTATATAAGTACTGTAGAAACTTAATCCTTTAAAAATTATGTATAAACATAAAATTTATTAAAAGATCGACGTTTAAAAACATTTAAAACATAAGTACTGACATTACAATAACCACATATGCGGACAACTAGGCATGAACTTATAAGTTCGGACAACACTAAGAACTTATAAGTTCCGACAATATACTTAGCTAAATTCAGACAAGCTATTCATAAGTATTGACAACTTTAAACCAACAAATGCGGACACCATAACTTGACAAATGCGGACTACTCTAATACATAACCTAGTCCGCATTTGTGCTTTGTGAACATAAAAACTTTCAACAAGTTGCAAACAAGTCCCTGAAGTATCATCAAGTTACAGCATCCAGCAATTATCATCCTGGGGTGCATTTACAGACTCCCCCTTGATATATGCGGGATCTGCAAATCTTCATCAAGTCTTTGAGAAGTCGTTTCCTGTCATCTTTTAGTTAATCTAAAATAGCTTGTCAACACTTTATTTAAACATATTAGAACGCTCAGACCTAAACCATAAAAGTCTAGAAACCTTCTAAGTAACTCATACATAGAAAGATATCAAACAACTTGGAACAAACGGTTTCCCACACAGACACTCACACTTAGACAAACTTAGCAAGACCGATTGTTTTTATTAAAAGACTTATTTTAAATTACCCCACCGGATTGTTTTTAATCCGTTTTCAAAATTGTAAAACCTCTTTGAGTATCGTTAAAAATATAAAGCCCATCCATGGAAACGAGAAATAAAATCTTTTTGTATTTTTCAAACTTTATATTAAAACACACCGAAAATCTTTTTGTAATTTTCAATATTTGAAATGGAAATGAAACGAAGATATTTACAAGCCACATCTTTTTGTGAAAATGCGGACAAGAAGATCATATCGGCTTATCTGTCAAAATCTATCACAGTTAGTATCCATTTAACGAATTTAGGCACAAAAAATGATAATGATAGTTCAAGATGTTTAACATATACTTGTCAACTTAAGCTTTAGCACGTGTTTGAACACTATTTTCGAGATATGCATTTAAGTGTCTTATTAACTGATATAACTGTGTTCCCCACTCAGAATATATTCCCCTATCAAGACTACCAAAAATTACATCTTATAGGTGAGTATATCCAACTATTATCTGTATCCGGCTAAAATTGTGAAACCTTGAGAGCTCAGGTTAGTACCTCTGCACCGAAAAAGAGATGAAGGCTCGGCTTTAGGTGGTGTACCAACGATTTGGTATCTTTTGCTGCAGTTTGGCATTTTTCAGTTTTATGTACCTGGTGGTCACATATATTTTCAGTTGTTCACCTGGTGGTGACAAGCTTTGCACAGATCATCCGGTGATTACTGTTAGGCAGAAAAGAAATCCACCTGGAGGGTTTGCGCACAAACGAAGCGCTTAGCAAAGTATTATACGAGGTCTACGCCATTGCAGACACAAAATCAGAAGACCAAGTATAATACCCCAGATGATAATCAGATATAAAGACGTAGTATCTCAGAATTTTGGCAATCCGTCAAACGAAATTACGATACCAAGACCATATATCCGAGAGATGTTACACAAAAGTTACGCAATTCGTATCTTTATATACCAAAAACAGGTTCTTATTAACGCGTAAAACCTATCGTTACAACATATAATGGAGCTGTCAATAGTTTAGGTTTTAATTTTGTAAGATACCCTGTAAAAGATATGACTGCCGATGTACTATCATTTCTTCTCACAATCAACGCGTCCTCAATTTTTCATTTTCTAATGTTTTTGGATTTTTCTAAAAATATACTACAACTAAGTAAAATCTTTTTAGATTTTTTTTACGACAAACAGTAACCTGTACAAAGAAACAGGAAATAAAGTTTCCATGAGGGCCTATGTTGTGACAACTGTCAAATTTGCATGTATCCGTACAATTAATTAATATTGATTTATGATTAATGACTGTGCTTAATTACAACTGATTACGTGAACTGCTTCCTGATTTCTATATCATACATACATGTGCATCACATTTTATACTGTCACCCCATTTATCACATACAAACTTTAGTGACATACATGATGCACAAAGCACCGTTAGCACAGTTAGGGGATAACTCAGAAACATGCTTAGAGGAAGTGTCAACAGGTGAGATGAGTGGCCCAAAGGGAATTGGTAAGGGGCCGTGGGTGTTGGTTCATCTTCCAGGAAGGTGTAGGTGTTTGGTTGGGTGGTTAAGGAAAAGGGGAAGGTGGATTCATCAAAGTCGACATGTCGGGATATATGGACTTTACCAGTTGAAGGATCCAGACAACGGTAACCTCGGAAATTTGGTGGATAGCCTAAAAAATGCACCGGGTGGAGCGAGGGTTGAGTTTGTTTGATTCGGTGGCCGAAAAGTTAGGATAGCAAGCACAACCAAATACCTGGAGGTGATCATAGGTGGGGTGACAAAGGTACAAAGCAAAGGTGGGAGTGTTGTAGTTGAGGCGAGTGGTGGGGAGAATGTTGTGAAGGTAGGCGGCGGTATGAAGTGCCTCTACCCAAAAGGTGGGAGGGATATGGGCATGGGTGAGTAGGGCACGTATGATGTCATTTAGACGTCGAATCATGCGTTCGGAACGTCCGTTTTGTTGAGAAGTTTGTGGGCATGAAAAACGAAAGGTAAAACCATTTGAGGAGGCAAAGTAACCTCGGAAATTTGGTGGATAGCCTAAAAAATGCACCGGGTGGAGCGAGGGTTGAGTTTGTTTGATTCGGTGGCCGAAAAGTTAGGATAGCAAGCACAACCAAATACCTGGAGGTGATCATAGGTGGGGTGACAAAGGTACAAAGCAAAGGTGGGAGTGTTGTAGTTGAGGCGAGTGGTGGGGAGAATGTTGTGAAGGTAGGCGGCGGTATGAAGTGCCTCTACCCAAAAGGTGGGAGGGATATGGGCATGGGTGAGTAGGGCACGTATGATGTCATTTAGACGTCGAATCATGCGTTCGGAACGTCCGTTTTGTTGAGAAGTTTGTGGGCATGAAAAACGAAAGGTAAAACCATTTGAGGAGGCAAAGTTGTGAAAAGCATGATTATCAAATTCTCCCCCTAAGTCGCACTGAAAAGCTTTTATATTTTTGTGAAATTGTGTTTGGATTAATTTATGAAATTTTACAAATATAGGAAAGGTTTCTGACTTGAATTTTAACGGATATATCCAAACATAATTGGAAAAATTATCAACTAAGACCATATAATATTTATAGCCAGCATTACTTAGGACAGGTGAAGTCCATAGATCGCAATGAATGATATCAAAAGGAGCATAAGTAAACGAATTAGAAGCAACAAACGAAAGCCGTTTACTGTTAGATAAATGGCAAGAGTCACAAAAGGCAAAAGATTGTTCATTACAAGAAAAATTAAAAGTACGAGAAAGAAACTTTAAAACTTGTGGGCCAGGATGTCCAAGACGATCATGCCACTTATTTGATTCAGCAACTAAAAGGACTTGACGGGGTGTTGTGAAGGGGTAAAGGTCACCGGTGCTATCATGGCGCGAAAGAGGTTGTCCAGTCTTGAGATCCTTCAAAGTAAAACCATAGGGGTCAAATTCAACAGAAACAAGGTTATCACGGGTAAATTTACGAACTGAAATTAGGTCTTTAACAACTGAGGGTGCATAAAGGATATTGTTTAAATGGTAGGTTGTGTTGGGTGTTTTATGGTAACCCTTACCCGATCCCTTAATTGGCAAAGTTTGGCCATTGCCAACTAAAATATTTGCATTAATTGAATTTGATACTAAAGAATCGATTTTACCTGGGTCCGAAGTGATGTGAGAGGAGGCCCCGGTGTCCATGTTCCATTGCGGCATTGGTTGAGTGAGAGTCAAGGCGGAGAGTGCGGTACCGAGTTCGGTTGGCTGCATGGGGTCAATTGGTGGTGGGGTGGGGTTACCAGGTGGGAAGGGAAAACCGGGTGGTGGAGTGTAGGGTGAAGGGGTGGTAGGAGCAGTAAGGCCGTAGCCAGCAGGGGGTTGGGAGGGGTGAGCAGGTTGGTGCGGAGGGGTGGTTTGGGCTGTGCGATTCCAGTTAGATGTCCAAGGTGATTGGGCTGGATATGGGCAAGGTGGTGGAGAGGCCCACCAAGGGTAGGGTGAGTAAGATGGGTTGTAAGGTTGTTGGGTCGAATGGTTAGTGGGTTGGTGGGTTTGGTAGTTGGAGTAGCGACCACGACCTCGACCCCGATAAGAGTGTCGGCCGCGGCCCCTGCCCCGGGTGGGATATTGGGCTCTTTGGTCAAAGGTTTGGGCCGGATGATAAGGCTGGGGAGGGTGTGGGTTCGGGTTATGAGTTGGATTTGCGGGTGGGTTGGGTTGTGGGTTACTCGGTGCACTAGTAGGATGAAATGCCGCCTGAATGGATTGTCTTGTCGCTTGACGACGTTGCTCGCGTTCAATCATGTCGCGAGCATCGTCCCAAGACTTTTCGGCTTGAGTGATAAACGAGGCCACAGTGTCATATTCTTGTGGAAGACCCGAGACCATTTGAAGAACAAGACGAGATTCACTCACCGGGTGATCGACATCACTGAGTTGATCGGCAAGATCTTTCATGCGCTGAAAATAGTCATTCAAAGATGAGCAGGACGCCATAGTGGTATTGGTAAAGGCGTGTTCCAAGGTGGCAGCACGAGCATTCTTGTTATTGAGCGGTGGAGCGATTCTTGTTAGAAGGCGCTCCCAAGCTTGTTGGGCGGTGCATCCGGGTTTGGACAGGATATCAATGATACGTTTGACATACAAATCGGACAACGTGTTATAGATCCATTAGAGTACAATGGAATCTATTTTCGACCATGACTCGTAAGCCGGGTCGGTTTTACCCGGGGGCTCAGTTCCATCTATATGAGATAACACGTCATACCCGTGGGCATGTAGCCGAAATAGTTTCACCCAGTCGGAGTAGGTGACCTTTTCGCCATCAAGAGTGCGGACCTTAGTGTTGATATTAGTGACTGAGTATACGGGATGAAGGGGTTTAGGCGAGGTGGCTGGGGTAGTTGGGTGTGAGTCAGACATGATGATGAAGGTGATGGTGTTTCGAAAAACACAGATTCAAAACCCGAAGGAGAAAAAGATGCGAAATGGTTTCAGAGTTTGTTAGGCTCTGATACCATGTTATTCTCTGAAATTGTGTATGTTCCGAATACAACCAAGGATTACAATATATAATGATCTTTGCCTAACTAACCTCCTACCCATATGGAGGGTTTCCTATTATCTATATACAGTATTATGGAATACATATAATGACAGTAATGGCATGCATAATTTACGGCTGGCATGCATAATTTACGGCTGATAGTACCTTGGGAGACACAAGGACTTTTGGATAATAACATTGGGATTATAAAGGATCATGAACATCATCATCTCCACTCACCACAACAAATCCTTTTTCCCTCTTACAAGGCTACGGCCGAACACCCAAGCACTACCACCATTTTTTTTGTTGCAATCTCAAGTGTTCCAAGGTTATTACAAAGTGCAAGGAGCCAATTTAGAAGGTGTGGAACACTCGGATCATCAAGGACCTTTCTAGTTTGCCTTTATCCACTCATTTTTCAAGCTTGATCTTCCCTAGCTTAAAAGCTAGTAGTAAGCTTCTTTGATCCTCTTTTACTTCATGTTTATGGTGGTTAATAGTTATGTTACGATGAAAATACAAGAATACTAAAAGATCATAAACCTAAGTCTTGAACATAAAGCTAATATGATGATGAAATAAGATGAAATCTTGGCGAAATGAAGTTGTTTTGTCATGTTGTTTGTTAATTATTTGATGTTTATTTGATGATTACTAGTAATAGGATGTTTAACATCATGGTTGAACTTGTTAAAGTAAGATTAAAAACTTAAGTTAACAAGTTCGGAGGTGATTAGTGATCTGCATAAAAGAATCACCTCCATGTTTCAACATAAACTTGGTAACAAAGTGATTTCTTGAAAAATAAGTGAACTAAGTGAGTTGGTGATCGTATGGATCCGAGGTTCACAAATGATTTTTCTAAACAAACCAAGTTAAAAAGACGGATTTTGAAAGGTATTGCACCATTTTGGAAGGAAATAAGTTTATGAATACTAGTAAGACAAGAAAATGTTGTAAATGGATATTTTTGTAAAAAAAGTTCACAAGTTGAGAACAACTAAAAATCCCGAGAACAAGATTTTAACAAAAATAAACACACTTTGGAGGGTAACTAAACCCACTAAACACCCCACTAGGTTACTACGCGTTTTTATGAAAAACCAAGTTCATGTTGTTATGTGAAGTGCATTGTCTTTACACTTGACTAGTGAAATGTTGTTTAGTAACTTGTTGTTGATTGATTGAATGATTTCCGAAAAGAAAATGATATGCTAATGAGCATGGACGCCTCCATTTACAAAGGAAACTCTGGCGAAATTTTCTAAAAATTTCAACACTTAGAAAATATTTTTTTTTAAACAAGCGTTACAAGTATATTTTTTAACTTGGTTTTCAAAATAAACTTCGCCAAAGGTTTTGTCACCAAAAATACAAAGTGTTGGAGGTTGGTTTTTGTAAATGAAAATGGGTAAATATATATTTAGAATATATATTTTATACTAAGACACTTGTGTGAATATTTGAATATTTTGTGAACTAGTTATATTATTTTAGGGTAAAATAATATAACTTGACATTTACAACTCCAAAATAATACCAAAAATATCAAGGAATAAAATATTTAACTTACATGTATAATATTGTGAAACCGAGCAAGAAAACGTAACTTATGAATTATTCCAGAAAATGCTCTTACACATATATTTTTGGTGAAATATTATTTTGGAAACTAAAGAAGTAAAAATATATTATTGTCGGGAAAAATACATATATATTTTGGGAATACGTTATTTTGGACAAATAAGTTAAACATATTTTCTAAGTTAGAGTTAAAATATATTATTGTCGAAACTATAAATATACATGTGTAAATATCCCCATCGTTGGGAAGGAAATACGAAGTTAAAATACGTGTGAAGTATGAATACGAATTATTGATTAAACAATTATTCCTAAACTAAATATAATTCAAGGTTAAAATGATTATTATTTTAACAAATAATTATAACTTAGAATAATATTGGGAACACAAGAAACGTAACTCAAAAACCTTCATACTAAGTAAAGGCACGGCCCGTTCATCTAATAGACGTTAGTACACTGTATGTAGTCGTGTTTGTTGAGGAGACTTGGGTTACACATACTGAAGACGCAATACTGTGAGTTCATGTCCCCCTTTTCTCTTAACTGTTTTCAGTTTTATACTTCAGGGGTGGAATACATGTTACAACTATCCCAGACACTTTTATACATGGTATGATTAGCTTAAGGAGGGTTTACTACTAGATCATGTGAATGAGTAGGGCGATTAGGAATCTACTTAGTGTAGTAGAAAGTAAAGTTAGACGACCCACTCTTAGTGAGGCTGGTTAATAAACGACCTAGACGTAGTAACTAGGATGAACCCGCGGTCGAGCAACCAAGCGGAGAATCGTTATCCGCATCCCGGAGTCGAACGACGAAGCAATCATGACTCATGAGGCAAGATACGCCTCTACAAACTACAAATTGCTTGAAGGCATGGAGGATGTTACGTAAAGAATATGTTGTTTCTTGGCCCATGTCGGGGACAGGAGGAGCCGAAGAACTAAGCACGAAGATCTTCTTATTACAAGGAAATGCCCTAAGGTCTTCCCCGAGGATTTGCCAGAATGTTCTCTCCCACGGCTAATCCCGTTCACATCAGATAAATTCCCGGCGTCGCACCTGCAGTCAATACCCCCCCTCAACGACTTACATCTTCGGGAATGCAAGGATTGACAGTGAAGTTTCAGAAGTTGATGGAGAAGGAAGATAACAGACCAAAAATCCCCTGTTGGGTAACCCCATATCTGCTCGCCAAAAAGAGGGATGATGATTTTCAAGTAAACGTCAGCTACCAGGAGCCGAACGAGCTAACCCACCAGAGTCAGTGACTCTTGCTAAAAATTAGCGGACCTCTTACACAACTGACTATGATGACCCAACTACTACAACACAACTAATCGGCGATCGAACATCGTTAGCAGAGAAATTCAGGGAATATACTAGGATGAAATTGTGGGACAATGATTGTGCTTAGACATAAACAAAATGTTGCTTCCTACACAATGTATAAACCAGATCCACACGAGATGCGGAATCCGGAGAAACTAGAAGCCTTACATCTAGGAACCATATCTGTCAACTCAATCAAACATCATTAACTTGACCAACGTGTCATTGCAGTTAACGAAACCGAAAATACTTAAATTTTCTTCCGTTGAAGTCTTCACTTTCACTTCTAACGAGTAGATATTTGCATTTCTACTCCCCTCAAGTAGTTGCATCACGTTGTTTCCTTCGCTGAGAGCGAACACACGCTTGCTTCGTATACTTGGTCACTTCTCTCTTTTGGTAGAAGCGCATCGCTTCATCACTTGAAAACTTATGTATAACCCATGCACCGTTTGCTACGCATGCGGTTTCATTTCGAATAAACGCTCCATTAAAGCTCAGATATTATGTTGCCAAAGCTAATTACTAGTTTGTGATTCAAATAACCTACATTTTTGTCATTGATGACTCTGTTGTTATCAAGTCAACATACTTTCATGAAACCACTTTCTTTTAAGTTACGTGTTTACTATCATGCCAAGATTTCGTTGTTGATATGTACGTTTATTGTTGGGTTACGTTGAAACTAAGTTTAACTGCTTGAACTTATCCAGTTCACATGTTTGACTTGAGACGCCATATGATGTATTGAGAGCATCATATTCTAATACTTTGGCACAGATTCTTTTGTTTCGAGTCATAGTAGACTTATTTGGTCTATGACTCCACCAAATCGTTGATAGATTTCGATACCTTACAGTGATACTTTCACAGAATTGAAGCTTGCGCTTATCTGACTACTCACTTCGTACACGGATTTAATTGATTATTTGACAACTTGCCCTAAATCCGTTTTCTTTATCACAATTAAATCACTCTCAACACACTTGCGTGCTGAGTGAAAGGTACATAAATTCGTTTCATATCAGGATGTACCTCCTAACGATTCTTTCATTATCAATTAAATGCCTTACAGTACTTAGTTCATCTTCCGGCTTGTTTCGGCACACCTTCATCTGGTCTCAAACTCGGTGAATTTGTTCAGTCACCGCTATTATGGAATCATGTCGTTGCGATACCTTGTGGTGTCATTACAAACTTGTAGCTTGTGCTAATCATGGTCAACCGTTTTACACCAAACTGCATATCCTTTCGTTTGACCTGCCATTTAAACATTCCTGATGCAACTACAAATCAAGGTAAGAATACACCAGATTCGTTTGTATTCATTCGGCGTATTCTCGCAGTTCAAAATGTTCAACGCACTAAACTTTACCATACACCTACTTGGGAGTTGACAGATCAATTTACCATTTCATTTGAGATGTTGATTTTTGAATTCATATAGCGGGTGCTATGTTTCGTGAAAACTCGCTTGGATACTGCGATCGATCGTTTGAAGATCTTATTAGTTGAAGCTCCTCTCTTGTGGAACCCCTGCTAGCTGGAATACATTAGGCTATACGTCAAGTACGTTTTGTACTTCTGACATCAACTACTATGAGCACCCACCTTTTTAACCCTAGGGTACGGGTAGTTAAATATTCTTGGACTCACCAAATGTGAGTAAGGTTTGATTCGGTTGATGATTATCTACCTCGATGTTAGTTATATATATACATGTGTGACGTGACCATAAGGAGTTGAGGTAGTACAAATTTTGGGGACGAAATTTCTTTAACGGGGGGAGAATGTGACAACCCTAAAAATTTCAGGTATCCGTACGATTAATTTATATTTAATTACTGCTCAAATACTGTGCTTGCTTATGATCGGATTGTCGCGCTCCGGTCAAAGATAATATTTATAAGCCCAAATTACCCTTAACAATGTGTTAGTGGTAGTAAGGGGTCAATCCACGAAGAGTATGTGGTTTGTGTATGGATTTGACTGAATTATAAAGACTTGTCACAATTATGAAGCTTGCCAGATATTTTTGTATTTTTGTTTAGTGGAAAGATGTGAATTTGGACTACTGAAATCGAATTACTTAATTAACAACTACTACTTAATGATTGCGAGAAATTTGGATACGAGAACAATAATAATAAAAAGGAATCACACCCGGTTTCGGTAATTGCTAACATAGGATCTCTACAAGTTTTAGTTTTAACTCAAATGCATTTGATTAACGGATTTAGTGTACCGTGACTTAGGTGCTACTAACTATCAACGCCCCGAAGAACGGACAAAAAGACACTTTGTAATCAACACAAGTAAATCCTAACAATGATAATGCACAATTACATATCACCGTTTCGTGAAGTCATAACTTTTAACATCGCTCGACAATTCACGAATTCGCAACAAATGTAACACTATTATCAAGAGTTTCAAAAATCAAACACAAATTTTCACTAAATTAAAACAAGAACAATTCGAAACCCTAAAATTAACAACTACCTACACCGGGGTGAAACCGAGATGATTAGCCGCTCATGGTTGATGCAACTTGATCACCGGAGGTTTGGAATGCGGATGGAGTCATTTTGAAGCTTGATCGGATGATTGGTGAATGATGAAGGTTGGTGATGGATGGTGATGGTGGAAGAAGTAGGGTTTGTGGAATGATTGATTGTGTAGATGGTGATGATGACTCTTGATTCGGATTGGGGATGTAGTGATAGATGGAATTGGAGATGTAATGGTTGGTGAATAAGGCTCCAAGATCAAGTTTCAAACTCCAAAAAGTGTGTAACTCCCGTCTTGAATGGTCAACAACCCCATTTTACTCGTTCCAAACCCAAAAGATCAAAATTTCGCGTAGTCAATAATTGGGAGCCGTCGGTGACGGACAACCCTACCGTCGGCGATGGTACTTGTTTTTCCACTATTGGCCGACGGCCAATGTTACTGTCTACGGAGAATTTTAGGCTACGATCAATTGTACCAACCGTCGGCGACGACCCTTCTGGGCGTCGGCGACGGTGCCCAAAAACTGTACTTTCTGTTTTTTCGCTTCCCTGACTCCCGGTTGACCCGTTTTTCATCCCGGTGACCTGTAAAGCTCCCGAAAAGCTCCTTAAACTCTGCTAGACCTGCAAAATACATATCTAATCAAAAGTAGGCTATTCGAAACTAAAATTTGTGTAATAACATCAAATTAAGCAATTACAAGCACCGGTTTTCAACCACGTATCACATCCCCACACTTGTCTTTTGCTTGCCCTCAAGCAAATCTGTTTTTCACTTTCACGTGGGTCGAACAACGAATATACATCCCATTCCCGAGACAAAGGTTAAGGTCTAATGTCATGCTAAAGTTCAAACTCTTTACAAATTTCACATATTTACCGGTTAAGTGAATAATCACATATACTAATGGTTATCCAAGACTAACCCGCCCGTAAAACTAACAACGCATGCATATCCCTCACAATGTGCTCTCCACTCGGCTTAAAATTTGCTAACGTGTATAACGTATTAGCATTTCAACAATTAATCGCTCAAAACCGATTAGAACACGTACCCGCATAGGCTTGCAACTCAATCATTCTCCACCACCGAACACAAATACTAAGCACAAGTCAAAAGGTCTTTGAAGGGTTGTAACGGGGCTAGGCTAAGGGTAGGGAATAGGACATTTTAAAGTGGCTATGGCGATGGAAATTCGATTTTTATTACAAACCACTAAATTAAACAAAACTAAATATAAACATCAACTATGGGCAATAATCTTTCACCCTTTTATTCGACAACTACTAACACTTCTTTTTGTGTTTTTCTTCAACAATTTTCAATTCTTTTTCATAATATTTTCTGTTTTTCTCTTTTTTTTTCGCAACAATGCAAACAATCAAGAATAACTATACAAATGCGACTCCTATAATCGAATTTTCATCACACGGGTTTAAAAAGAAAAAGTTTAAGGTTTATGGGCTATAGGGTGGTCAAACGAAAGGTTTAGGCTCAAAATGGGCGACTAAGGAATTTGTTCAGGTAAGGATAGAAAAATGGTTTTAAGAGAAAAAGGTTTACCTAATGCCTTAATCATTCTCGTGCTTGTATTTGGTCTATAGTCTCAAACGTATCAAAAGTTGCAAGTTCTACAATACGCGACTAATGGTCCACTCAAACAAAGAAACATGTAAATGTAAATCTATGATATATAAGTGGCTCAAACCTCAGGTATAAGGGTATGATATGTGATATGCATAAATTGCTAGTTCCTTAGGCGAATTATTCCCACATAACCACCCGGTAAATACCCGCTATGCTTATTAATTTGAACTTGACCATGACAAAAGACCAAATGGGTTGTGACATCCCTCGTTGACTTGGTTACTTGTGCTTTTAAGATCGCTTTGAAAACAAGACATTTTTGAAAAATTTTTGAAATTTTCCCCCATCCCCACACTTGAGGTACATATTGTCCCCAATGTGTAAGAACTAGAGTTTTAAGAATGCACAAGGGATGTGACACGACTAACCTTCCCAACTTTCCACCCCGGAAATTAAAATACATATTACAATCCACTTATTCCTAACTAACAATCAAAGTAAAAAGAAACACATGCACCTGATTTTTATCGCTTGATGCTCATATCCTTCGTCTCTTCATAAAAATGGTTGTCCGGCAAACATGTTGTACCTACAAATTCTAATCCTTGTGTAGAAGCATGCTTCTCACAACCATCAAAATTTGTTAGTACGTAGTTCTACCTTTTTTATGAACATATTACCAAGTCATGCATTATTTTACTTTAATTTTTGTGGAAAAAATTTTACAACAACAACAAACCTAACTCACTTTCGTAGGAATCACGGTTGCATTTAGCTTATGCAACAAGCCCTTTTAAACCCCCCAATAGCTTGGGAGGACGAGAGGTCTCGTGAGGGTTATATAGGGAACACACCCACAAAGTTCATTTAACTAGACGATAATTTAAATAACAAAATGAAAAACAACAAAACAAAGTAATAATATACAACAACAACAACAAAAAACGTACCTCGCCTCTACCGCTGATATCTCTCATTCGGGTTCACGGGCGGATTTGGCTGGTATGGATAACCAGTAAGGGCCTCAAACATATCCCTATAGTTATCCATCGGGCTTGACTCTTGTTGAGGTGGCGGTTGGTACGGCGTCGGAACAAAACTCGAGCCGACTGCTTCGGGCCAATGAGGGGTTGGATCGGATGGCCCTTGCGGGTGAGGAAGGTTGGGGTAATCGGTCCACCCCGAATGTTCAGCATATGGAAGCCCGACTTGATAATCTCATTGATGGCGTTCTTGGTCATGGAGCACCTTGAAATTATTAATCGCCATCTGGTTGGAGAAAGCCAACGCCCCCCATCGGCGTTGGTCCAACTCTGCCTGTGCATTCCGGCGCCTAGCATCCTCTTCCTCCCAAGCTTGTCTGCTGGCTCTTTCCTCGCTGTACCATGCGTTCCATTTGTGATTGTTGTAACACATATTGCAGCTGTTGTTCCTCCAACTGCTTTTCCACCCTCTCGCGGAAAGATGATTGAAAACCCCATTGTTGTTGTGAGTATGCCCCTTGCGCCTCTTCCCATTCTTTCCGACTAGCATGGTACTCTCTTGCTTCACCAATACCCGCCGACACATTGTCGTAGATTGCTTGATCCCCACGGTTCCACAACCGATACGACGGTATTTGCCTTTGGTTCACAAAATCTGCCACATTGGCAGAGATTTCCCTGTGCTTCTTCCGGTACCTACGCCTCGGTCCCCGTGGACCGGAAGGATCAATGTCCTCCTCAACATCGGGCATTTCCTCATCGCCCCCTTCTTCATCGCCTTCTTCATCACCCTCTTTGTCGTTGAACCGATAACTATCCCCTTGCTCATCTTCAACCGTATGCAAATGCCCAAAAGCTTTTACGGTTATGTTCCAATGTCGCCTCATAGAGGCGAAGTTGAATTGATCAATGGGCTTAGATACCCATAGTGAGTCTTGAGGTAATACATTTTGTTGGAGAATCATGGCGCTGATCAATCTTGGGTAAGGAATCATTTTGCGTTTAAACGATTCCCGTGTATCCCATGTGTTAATCATAACAATTTGACGCCACGGGAGCTTGGGCGTCCCATATAACAATGCATGCACCACCCGACAGTCGGGTGCCTTCACCGTTCCACGGTCTCCGAACCGTACCATAATGTTCTCCAACGAGATACCTTGCAATATCTTTCCCATCAAAGACATATCTGCCCTTGCATTACCTGCACCCCCAGAACCGGGTAATGTATCCTCTAAAAGCCTCACTGGGTCCGCATCATTTTTCTTGTTGTCCAAAAACTGATCATACCCATAATAGTCATATGCGTCGACCCCAAGCGAGTCAAACCTCGCTATAGCATTCATATGTTCGAAAGACATGACCATTTGACTTTTTCCAATGTTACCAATCAACTTCCACCTATGAGCCGGCTGATCAGATTGTTCAAAACGAAGGGTGGATAGCCACTCACAAACTGCTCCCAAGTATACCCGAGTGGTGATGTCATCACACCAGTCAATCACCCGTTCCCAACCAAGTTTCTCAAACCTTTGCACTATACCAATCTTCCTAAACTCTTCAATATCTACCGTACATTCACAAACCGCCCTGTCGGGTACGGGTTTTGAGATGCCCGTAACCATTTTCATCTTCCACATCTTGGCTTCCAACCTCTTATTCTTGTATCGAGAAAGGGCCTTTGTTTTCTCTTCCTTCCATGCCGAAGCCGACACACTGTTCTTAGCCTCTTCCCAAGCCCAATCTTGTCTTTCAAGTTGCCCATCGCCTTCTTCTACATTACTAAGTTGTTCCCAACGTCTTTGATATACCCCGGAGCCCGACCCGACTCCCGAAGATGAACCTTGACCGGAAGTCTTTGCTTTCTTTCCCCCTCGGAACATGGCTACAATCACAAAACAAAGACAACAACAATTAGTACTTCCTACCTTCAACAATCTCAAACTTTGAACATGGTATGCAATGTTGAACTTCAATCAAATTTTAGATGTAAAATCGCCATTTTAAACTTCCAAAGTCGCTCATTTTATCATCTATATTGACTAACACGTTTAATCCTAAGAGTTTTCAACAGAAAATCATGGTTCAACAATGTTCAACATCACTACTATGTTCAATCATGCCAAAGTTTTAGTGTAATCACATCACTAAAACTAAAGTATGCTCAAATCCATCCCAAATCAAACAAACATTCTTAAATTCATACCAACACATACTACATTGTGATAAACAACCTACTCTTAAACAATAAGCTTAAAATTTCGGAAGAAATCAACAACACATATGAAATTAAAGCATAATTTAAGTGAAAAGTCATACCTTTGATGAAGATTGACAAGAAGAACTAAAGAAAAGTGTAAAACAAGAAACTTGGATGAACACTCTTCAAAACCCTAAAACGCACGTCCAGAAATCTTGCAAACGAGCAAGAATTGATGAAATTGGTTATGGGGGTTTTGTTCCTCTCGAAAAATCACTCAAGATAGACTCAAGAGTCAAGTGATTTGGTTGCGATTTGAAGAAGTTATGAGAAGTAGAAGAATTAGGGTTCTTAGAGGTGAGTTGGGGAAGATGGAGTGGAGAGAGAAAGATAAGAAACGTATGGACTGAATAATTGGGTTTGAATGGAAGCAATAGGTAGTTGGTAACGTTTTCGGGTAACTTGGGAGGGTAAAATAAGGTTCGGGTCAAGTTTAGATGGGTTTATAAATGTTTAATTCCGAAATAAGACCCAAAACTCAAACCCGCGTCGGACGATTTTAGAGGCACCGTCGACGACGGTGAAAGTATCCGTCGGCGACGGTATGTGGAATCGCAAAATGGGCCGACGGCTTAACTAGCTGTCTACGGTGAAAAATCATCTACGGACTTTTTGATGCACCGTGGGCGACGAAGACTCCAGCCGTCGGCGACGGCTCTTGTATCTTCCATTTTTTTATTTTTTCAATTTTAATAATTTTTTTTTGAAAAATGAAGGAAAATTATGACTTTTTAATAAAGGGCCTATGTACACTAAAAAATCCTAAAAATTATTAAAAATCTTTTTGTGAATTTTTATAAGTTAAAATTTTTAAATGCAATAACCGTCAACGGCCCTACCACCCCCCCCAAAAATTCGTGTATTGTCCTCAATACACATAACAAAGCCTAAACACATACCTTGTGTCTTCATGACCCGTTCGGAATGTCCGGACTTCACACAATCAAGAGAGATTAGTATCAAACGAAAACGATTATATCTAGAACACACAAACAATTAAAAGATTGTACATAACTTTACACAAAGTGTTACCGGTCCTTTTCATTCGACCTCGTAAACCGGGAAACTTACCACGAAGCTTACCGATTCCTTGTTTTCATCCACTTTCTCGTTACCCTCAAGAAACGGTTTTAGCCGATGACCATTTACCGTTTGCCTTACCCCGTCCTTCGGGTCCTCGATAGTAACATCACCCAATTGTCCGACCCGGGTGATAACATAGGGTCCCATCCATTTGCTCCGGAGCTTCCCGGGAAAAAATTTGAGCTTCGAATTGTAGAGCCACACCTTTTGACCCACCTCGAATTCTTTCTTTCTCAACTTGGCATCGTGCGCCCTCTTCATTCCATCCTTGTATTGAGATGCGTATTCATATGCCATCTCCCTTAGCTCCTCTAATTCACACAACTTGAGCTTCCGTTCCTTACCTGCATCATCATATTGCACATTAACCTCTTTAATAGCCCATAACGATTTGTGCACAAGTTCAACCGATAAATGGCAGTTTTTACCGTAGACCAACCGGTAAGGTGTAGTGCCTATGGGTGTCTTATGTGCCGTTCGATAGGCCCATAAAGCATCGTTCAATTTAATTGACCAATCCTTACGGTCCACCCGCACGGTCTTTTGCAAAATCTGTTTGATTTGCCTATTTGACACCTCAACTTGCCCGCTTGTTTGCGGGTGATAGGGGGTAGCAATCCTATGGTCAACACCAAACCGTTTTAAGAGTTTTCCAAACCGAAAATTTTTAAAATGAGATCCTCCATCACTTATGATGACACGAGGAATCCCAAACCTTGAGAAAATATTGGTTTGTACAAAGTTGCATACTACGGAATGGTCGTTTGTCTTGGTGGCTATTGCTTCGACCCATTTTGACACATAGTCAACGGCCACCAAGATATACAAATTGCCATAGGAATTGGGGAATGGGCCCATGAAATCAATACCCCATACATCGAAAACATCGACTACAAGGATTGGTTGCATGGGCATCTCATCCCTTTTTGAAATACCCCCTAATTTTTGACGCTCTATGCAATTTTTGGCAAACTCATTTGCATCCTTGAAAATAGTAGGCCAATAAAGGCCACTATTCAACACTTTGTGACCCGTTTTGTGACCACTAAAGTGACCACCACATGCAAACGAGTGTAGATGCTGCAACACGCTCGGAATCTCTTCGTCATCAATGCATCTTCTTATAACTTGATCCGCACACTCCTTCCACAAATGCGGTTCCTCCAACCGATAGTACTTGATTTGGGACATGAAGTGTTGCCTTTTCCGTCTATCCCAATGTGACGGCATATCACCTGTAACAAGATAATTGACAATGTTAGCATACCATGGCAATTTATCTAATTTCATTATATGCTCATCTGGGAAAGACTCATTGATTTCTAAGGCTTTCGGATCATCTTCCACCATCAACCGGGACAAGTGGTCCGCTACCACATTCTCAATACCCTTCTTGTCCCGTATCTCCAAATCAAACTCTTGGAGCAACAACACCCATCGGATTAACCTCGGCTTCGCATCTTTCTTCTCCATGAGGTACCTAACTGCAGTGTGATCCGAATAAATAATCACTTTACTACCCCATATATAAGACCGAAATTTATCCAATGCATATACCACCGCAAGTAGCTCTTTTTCGATGGTTGTGTAATTCAATTGCGCATCCGAAAGAGTCTTACTTGCGTAGTATATGGCAACGGGTTTCTTGTCAACCCGTTGTCCCAACACGGCCCCTACCGCATAATCACTTGCATTGCACATGATTTCAAAAGGTAAAGACCAATTTGGCGATTGCAAGATTGGGGCCTCCACTAACTTCTCTTTTAAATTGTTAAAAGCATTTTGGCAATTTTCATTGAAATCAAACGGTTGGTCTTTTAGCAACAAATTACATAAAGGCTTTGTTATATCACTAAAACCCTTAATAAACCGCCTATAAAACCCCGCATGACCTAAAAACGACCTAACACCTTTAACGGTCGTGGGATATGGTAAAGTAGATATGACTTGTACCTTAGCACGATCAACCTCTATCCCACGACTTGACACCACGTATCCCAACACAATTCCCTCTTGAACCATAAAATGGCTCTTTTCCCAACTTAAGACCAAACTAGTTTCAACACATCTTTTCAACACCTTATCTAGTTGGTCCAAACAAGTCTCAAAGGATGATCCAAAAATTGAGAAATCATCCATGAAGATTTCCAAAGACTTTCCCACCATATCGGAGAAGATACTCATCATGCACCTTTGGAAGGTGGCGGGAGCGTTACATAATCCAAACGGCATTCGCCTAAATGCGAATGTACCGTAGGGACATGTAAACGTAGTCTTTGATTGATCTTCCGGATGGATGGCAATTTGGTTATAACCGGAATAACCATCTAAGAAGCAATAAAATTTTTGCCCCGACAATTTCTCAACTATTTGATCTATGAAAGGTAACGGAAAATGA
Organism: Helianthus annuus; assembly: GCF_002127325.2. NCBI lineage: Eukaryota > Viridiplantae > Streptophyta > Magnoliopsida > Asterales > Asteraceae > Helianthus > Helianthus annuus. The sequence continues at coordinate 169,460,116 of NC_035441.2, read as the reverse complement.
TCTTTGGAAGTTGCGGTATTCAACTTCCTATAACCAATACAAATTCGCCACCCGGTTACCGGCCGGGTGGCTACCTCTTCACCTGCGTCATTTTTGACGACTTGTATACCCGCTTTCTTGGGAACCGTCTGTGTTGGGCTCACCCACTGGCTATCCGAGATCGGGTAAATGATACTCGCATCCAGCCACTTCAACACTTCTTTCTTCACGACCTCCCGCATGTTCGGATTTAACCGCCTTTGTGCATCTCGAACGGGGGTCACATTCTCTTCTGTGATGATTTTGTGCATCACCACCGAGGGACTAATACCCTTCAAATCCGCAATGGTCCATCCAATCGCCGCCCGATTGGTGACTGTCACACCCCCATTTCCACGTGTCACCGGTGGGCCCGGTGTGGGGTACAGTGACGTAGTTGGCATCGTCATAGACAATCAACACAATATAATAATGCACAGCGGAAGCAGAATAGAAACATTTCAACTTTTAAATAAAGTGTAATAATAAATATCACAATAGTTGAAATGGATCCACAGGCGGATCAAATAAAATAAGATAAAAATAGTTCAACAGATATATGTCGTCCGAGCTTGCGAGACTATAGTGGACGCTCTTTAGGAAACAACCAGCCTATTTCCGTATAGTACCTGCACTTAACCTTTTGGGAAAAATACGTCAGTTTACACTGGTAAATACAAATCGACTGACTCATTTTGAAAATGATTGAAAATTTATTTAAATGCACAAGGCATAAATATTTTTATTAACTTGGGATAATTATATAATATAATCTTGTGAACGAATTACATGCACTTATATCTCTGGTGGCCCGGGATCTACTGTCCGGGCTAGAGATTTAATTGACACACCACATCAAAGAGTTATACACGACGAGTGTACGCCTACACCCCGTGCTCTGGTCGTGGCCATCTCGTAAGATAATGCCAAGGATATCCGGGACATGGTCAATAACCCCCCAAAGCCTTTAAGTAAGACAAGACTGTTTAAACGAAATCACACAAGCTATTCAAGACTGTACACCCATAGGGCGCAGGACTTGTGTGCCCGATCAAGCGGTATTTTAAATACCGTACCCCAAGCCCGTATAGGGAAAATAAGTCAAAATGTATTTACCTGAGCAAGTATAAGTCACAAACGATAAGTGTTGGTAGCTTTTACCGGGCCTCCTAATCTGGAACAAAGGTTTATAATTAACCTATTAGATTCCTAACGGGTCTTTTATTTAAGCCTAAGCTTTGACCGGTTAGTTTTAGGAATGATACGGTTTACGCACGATTAAGCGAAAGACCGGATAGAATGTGATTTAGACCCGACAAGTTTGAATACTTGTGTAATATGGGTATACTAAATACATTCTGGATTTTGAAATAAAAATGATATCGTTTGACCCGTTTCGGTCAATTTACGCAAACTAGTTACGTAAACCGAACCGAACGCGAAAAGGGCGATACGGGTAGCCAAAAGATTCAAATGCAAGTTCCCTGAATTAATATGCTTAGAATATGATATTATATCAGTAAGTTATGTTCTATATTGCCCGGAATAATTTTAAACCCAATTTATGCCTTAGAAGGGCATTTTGGTCATTTAAAAGATAATAAAAGAGTAAAATTGAAATCTGAGTTTCGGGTCTGGTTCATACAGTAAATATACTTAATATAACATATTATATCAGTAGGGTATGACCCAAATATCAAATTTACCATTTAAAACCAAACTATGCACCGAAGGGGTATTTTAGTAATTTCACAAGGGCTAAAAATGCCAAAACTGGAAGTCTGAGTTTATATACTTATACTTACTGTTATTATATGAGAATATGATAATTACATCAGTAGGTATAAGTCTTTATATGTTAAAAACAAGTATAACGCTTACTATGCGTTAAAAACGCTAAAATGCGATTTAAGGGTGTTTTCGGGTTTTCACAATAAATCTGAGATTTTTATATTTCCAGAATACTTGAAATAATTTATTTAACATTTAAAATCAGTAGAAAAAGGTTTCGGGTCAAAAGGATGTGTAAAACTCATTTTATGGCCTAAACGGTCAAAACCGACATAACCCGAAATAGCTAGGCGATCTGGGATCCGTTCAGCCAAAAATTTATTAAAAATCATCAAAATTCCCAGAATATTATAATACATCAGTTGGTAAAAAGTTTTGCATCAAAACGTGGCCAGAAACGGGTTCTACGCAAAAAGGACCGTTTATGTAAATTTATAATATAGTTTTACGCTAATGGCCATAACTCACAATCTGGACCACCAACTGATTCGAAACTTTCGGTGCAAGTTTATATAATAAAAATAAAGATTTCTATCCTTTCACTTTTCCAAAAATCCCGTTTTAAATCAAAAAGGGCAAAATAGTCAACTTTATGCATAAACCGGAAACAAGCATTCGAATAGGCTAAGCATAGACTCAATCAAAGAAAATTCCAGAAAGTTTAACTAAAATAAAAATAGTCAAAAATACTTTCCAATACAGATCTCTAACATGCATGTACGAATCCGAATCGATAGTCTACGAAATAATCGTTTTACAAGACTTTCGGTTCCGATTCGTGTCTATACTATAGATTGTCGAGTTGATGATGATTAAAACACATTCTTATATGTGTTACAAGTTATTTTTAATGATCAATCAGGTTGCATGTCATCTATATCATTAATCATGTGATTTTTCACAAAAATCGCTTCTGTTGACTTTTTAGAAATAGGTTTGACTCGACATTAAGCATGCATGTAGTGGGAATCAGTTAGTACCCTTTAGAGGGTTTGTTTCCCACATAAATACCAATCTATAACAAGTTTCAATTCGAGAAATGACTGAAAGAAATCCGTTTAATCAGAAAGTCAAAGGTTATTAACACCCAGTTTGACTTTTAGCAATAATCACTACAAAAACGGATTAAAGAACGAATTGAAGGCTTACAAGAGTCCTATAGATGTTTAGTGAACACTAGGATTGGCCTTGTTGCTCAGATTTCCTCCAGAAAGCTTGCTTGAAGTTCTTGAATGTTGAGAGCACTTGTTCTTCAATTGTAAATGACCAAAATGAGATCAAAACTTGATTTAAACCAGAATTTTCGAGGCTACTGTAGTAGTAGCCATGCAAGACATGTCATTGGTGCATTTGGAGGCGAAACCAGCTGTTAGGCACCCAAAATCGGACTCAAATAACCCATTTTCAAATTTCTGCACGCTGGGCAACCCACGCGGCCCGCTTGGGCTTTCCCAGGCGGGTCGCCTGACCCCTGGTTCAGCCAAACAACTTTCAATTGTTGACAGCTTTGACCCCTGGACTTGTACGTGATGTTTCGGCTACTTTTCTCGACCCGTAAACCCCCAAACTTGGTTTTTAAGAACCTTAGGACTTTTACCAACATGGTAATGCCCTCGGATAATTTTGCGCTCAACCGAAAAGCCCTGAAATTCGACGTTGACGCTTTTAGTCCCTTAAGTACGGTTTTGGCCATAACTTTCTCATACGTTGACGAAACTTCATGAAATTTTTACCACATATTCTAGTGAGTATATTTTAGCTATACAAAGCTTCGGGTCTGCCAAAAGTTCACTCAGAGGTATAAATTAAACATGTTGACACTTTTGGCCCCTATAGTTTACAATACTTCACTTTTGTGCAATTTCCGCGTCGTATGATCCATGAACCATCCGTTAAAGGTTATAAACATTATGTGGGGTTATCATAGAGCCTATTTATCCATTGTTGACACTTTGGACCCTTACGTTCCATAGTTTTCACTGTTTGTCACTTTTAGTCCCTCTAAAGTATGTTTTCACATAACGGAACCTTATGACACGTGTCAAGACATTATTGGACGAAATTTTTTCGAGGTGTTACATCCTCACCCCCTTAAAAGAAATCTCGACCCCGAGATTTATTCAAACAAATGGGGATATTTTTCTTTCATCGTGGATTCCACTTCCCACGTGTATTCGGGACCTCTACGGGCATCCCATTTGACCTTTACAATAGGCACGTGCTTCCTTCGAAGCTTCTTTACCTGTCGATCCTCAATCGACAAAGGTTTTTCAACAAACTTTAGACTTTCGTCTATGTGTATATCTGTATGCGGTATAACCAGTGAATCGTCAGCGAAACACTTCTTCAAATTACAGATGTGAAACACATTATGAATGGCACTAAGCTCTTCAGGCAAGTTTAACTTGTAAGCGACTGCCCCGACACGTTCGATTATCTCGAAAGGTCCTATGTATCTCGGGCTTAGCTTGCCTTTCTTTCCAAATCTCATCACACCTTTCCAAGGTGATACCTTAAGCAACACTTTTTCACCCACATCAAAGTGAAAATCTTTGCGCTTAGGATCCGCATAACTTTTCTGCCTATCCCTGGCAGCTTTCAAACGATCACGGATCTGAATGATCTTGTCTGTCGTCTCAAAGACGATATCTGGTCCAGACAACTGGACATCTCCAACTTCTGCCCAACAAATGGGCGATCTACACTTCCTACCGTATAGGGCCTCAAAAGGCGCAGCCTTTATGCTGGAATGGTAGCTATTGTTGTAGGAGAATTCAATCAGTGGTAAGTTCTTATCCCAGCTACCACCTAAGTCGATCGTACATGCACGAAGCATGTCTTCCAGAGTTTGAATAGTACGCTCACTCTGACCATCAGTCTGAGGATGGTAAGCCGTACTAAAATTCAAACGAGTGCCCAACGATTGTTGGAAACTCTTCCAAAAATGTGACGTATATCTAGTATCCCTATCAGAGATAATAGATATAGGTATACCATGTAGCGCTACTATCTTATCGACGTATAATTGAGCTAACATATCTGAGCTATACGTCTCTTTGATGGGTAGAAAATGAGCTGACTTAGTCAGTCTGTCAACTATGACCCATATGGTATCATTTCCCTTTTTCGTCTTCGGTAACTTGGTGATAAAATCCATTGTCACCATTTCCCACTTCCATTTGGGAATTTCAGGTTGTTGAAGCAAACCTGACGGCTTCTGATGCTCAGCCTTGACTTGCGCACAAGTCAAACATTTGGCCACATACTCGGCCACGGACTTTTTCAAACCAATCCACCAGTAGTTTGATTTCAAATCCTGGTACATCTTATCAGCTCCAGGATGAACGGAATATTTAGAGCTGTGGGCTTCCTGGAGGATAACATCCCGAAGTCCTCCATAGACTGGAACCCATATTCGTCCGTTTAGTCGTAGCATTCCATCTTTGTCGTGGGATAACTGCTCCTCAGTTACTCCCAACTTTTCTGCAGGATAGTTAGCTTCCAGCACAGCTTCCTTCTGTGCAGCTAACACCCTTTCGTTCAAATTATTTCTTATCTCAATGCGCTTGGCATTGATTCTGATCGGTTTAACCCTTTCCTTTCTACTTAAGGCGTCGGCAACCACATTTGCCTTGCCTGGATGGTATCTTATCTCACAGTCATAATCATTTAAAGTTTCCATCCATCGCCTTTGACGCATGTTCAATTCCTTCTGATTGAACAGATGCTGAAGACTCTTGTGATCCGAATAGATTATACACTTGGTTCCATACAAGTAATGTCTCCATAGCTTCAAAGCAAATACAACCGCACCCAATTCCAAATCGTGGGTGGTGTAGTTCTTCTCATGCACTTTGAGCTGTCGAGAAGCGTAGGCAATGACTTTGCCTTTCTGCATGAGTACACAACCCATGCCCGTATGCGATGCATCACAATACACCACAAATTCATCTATACCATCGGGCAATGTCAACACTGGCGCATTGCTCAGCTTCTGCTTCAGAATGTCGAAGGATTCCTGCTGCTTAGGGCCCCAATCAAACTTAATCTTCTTACGGGTTAATGAGGTTAGGGGCGCAGCAATCCTTGAGAAGTTCTCGATGAATCTCCTATAATATCCTGCCAATCCGAGGAAACTACGAATCTCGGTAGGAGTCTTCGGCTCCTGCCAATTCATGACTGCTTCTACTTTAGCGGGATCTACTTGGATACCACGCTCACTTACAACATGTCCAAGGAACTGGACTTCTCGAAGCCAAAATTCACACTTCGAGAATTTGGCATAAAGCTTCTCTTGATTCAAAAGTTTGAGAATACAACGAAGGTGTTTCTCATGGTCAGCTTGGCTCTTCGAGTAGATAAGAATATCATCAATGAAGACGATGACGAACTTATCTAAATAAGGTTTGCAGACGCGATTCATGAGATCCATGAACGCGGCTGGTGCGTTAGTGAGTCCAAACGGCATCACTAGGAACTCGTAATGCCCATAACGAGTCCTAAACGCGGTCTTGTGTACATCTTCCTCCTTGACTTTCAACTGATGATAACCTGACCTGAGGTCAATCTTTGAGAAGTAGCTTGCTCCTTGCAGTTGATCGAATAGATCGTCGATCCTGGGTAACGGATACCGATTCTTGATAGTGACCTTATTAAGCTCACGGTAATCGATGCACAGACGCATCGAACCATCCTTCTTTTTAACGAACAAGATTGGCGCTCCCCAAGGAGACGAGCTAGGTCTAATAAAACCTTTGGCTAAAAGCTCATCCAACTGCGTCCTCAACTCCTTCATCTCCGTTGGTGCCAACCTGTATGGTGCTCTTGCTACAGGTGCTGCACCTGGTATGATATCTATCCGAAACTCTACTTGCCTATCCGGTGGCAAACCGGGTAGTTCTTCAGGAAACACTTCAGGATATTCCGAGATAACAGGAATATCTTCAATCTTCGGCTTCGGCTCATCTATGGTAACTTGTGCCATATAAATGACACATCCCTTTTGCATGCATCTGGATGCCTTGAGCATGGACACTTGCTCGGGCAATCCATGCTGGGTATCTCCTTGAATAGTAAGTAACTCACCAGACGGAGTCTTAACTATTACTTGCTTTCTGTTGCACAGAATCTGGGCTTGGTTACTCGACAACCAATCCATGCCTATCACTATGTCGAATCCAGCTAGCTTAAAGGGAAGCAAGGATAACGGGAAGGAATGATTCCTAATGGATATAACACATCCATCTAAAACAGTTGAGGCGGTTTCTAAGGTTCCATCGGCTAATTCCACCTCATATTTCACACTTAAGGTTTTAACAGGAAGGTTCAACAGTTTACAAAACTTATCATCTACAAACGACTTATCAGCTCCTGAATCAAACAAGACTCTAGCAAAAATATCGTTTACAAGAAACGTACCGGTAATGACGTTATCATCAAGGACTGCTTCCTTTGCGTCCATTTTGAAGACTCTCGCATTAGTCTTCTTCCCTTCCTCGGCCTTCTTCGCAAACTTTGGGCAGTTGGGCCGAATGTGACCTTTTTCGTTGCAACCAAAACACGTTGCATCCTTCATTTTCTTGCAATCCACAGCCTTATGATCTGTGGACTTGCAGATTCCACATCGTTTCTCCGAAGACTGGGATTTTGTTTCAAACCGACACCTCCCAAAGTGGTGTCTCCTACAAATCTTGCATCTGGGTTTCTCACCCGACTGATGATCACTTTTCCTAGACCCCGACCCTTTCCTGTGGTCGTTGTTCCCTCTATGTCGCTTTTCAGATCTTCGTGAGGTGTCATCCTCACGTTTCCGTTTGTTCTCCTCAGAGCTCTTCATGGCTCTCAATCTAACCATGTCTTGAGTGAGGGAGAGGGATAGATCCGCTACGGATCGAAATGTTGTAGGTCTTGAAGCTTTAACACTCGCCTTTATTTCCGGTGCCAGACCCCCGATAAATCGAGCAATCCTACGCGGCTCCGGGGTCACCAAGTAAGGCACTAATCGGGACAACGTGTTGAACGTAGTAAGATACGCTTGACAATCGAGGTTCTTCATAACCAAGGATACAAAATCCGATTCGATTCGCTCGACCTCGTGCTGCGGACAGAAGTTCTCTTTAATCAGGGCCACAAACTGTTCCCATGACAAACCGTACAGTGTGGCCTTACCGGCAGCTTGTAGGAGTGACTTCCACCATGCTAACGCATCTCCTTTGAATGACTGGGACACGTACTTCACGACGTCCCTATCAGCACACCCGCTGATATCAACTACAGTGTCCATCTCGTCAATCCACGTCATGCAGTCGACGGCTCCTTTTTCCCCAGTGAAATCTCTGGGCTTGCAAGATACAAAGTATTTGTACGTACAGGACCTGCTGTACGTGTCACGTTTCAGTTCAATATCCTGCTTTGGGACGCTGCTGTGGTTGGAGGAATGATTATCATCCTCAGCTTTCTTCGGCTCACTCTTTTTAGACGGCGGCTTACTATGAGCCCCAGAATGAGTCTTAGCCTTGACATGCGTCACTGAGCGGGTTCTACTCTGAGTACTAGATTCTTTGAACTGCCTATCCATAGCCTTGGCGACAGCATTATCAATCAGTGCTTGCAATTCTGCACCGGTAACGTGAATCTTTGCATTGTCTGAGCGTTCCCCAGAATGACTGTTGGTTTCTTCCGATTTGGCCATCGTAGCTTTAAGCTACAATAAAGGACAAGGTCTTATTTAGAACCTAACAGTATTATCGTTCTAGACGATTTATTAACCATGGTATCAAGAACCTTAGCAGTTAATTTAATAAATTTCATTCGGGCTCTTATTAGCAATCATGGAATGAAAATATATATACATTGGCACCATAGGCCTAGTCACATGGACAATTACTAAATTATAAATTTAGATTTTTATAGGATTATAAATTGTATAATTAAACAAATAATCCTTTACTAGACAGAGAGTCATAAACCACAACTGTCATTATATAACATAGTCATAACCCGTAGGTATCAAGTCATAAACAGACTTGTGTACAGATATAATCTGTAGATATTTCTTTACTAGGCAGGGAGTCATAAACCACAACTGCCACTATATGACATAGTTATAACCCGAAGGTATCAAGTCATTAATAGACTTGTATACAGATAAAAATCTGTAGATAATTTATTAAAAAGGGTGACATGTGTGATTTTACGAATCACGCTTAGTCAAGAATGTTAACATGTTCTCAGATGTTAACAGGGAGTTGAATCTTTTCAACCAGGTTTTACCATCGGGGCCAGGCCTGTTAATAAGGCATTCAGGCTAGGTTATACCTTACTAAGATTCTTATAAAATGGCAAATCAAATAAAAATTGATATTTTCCATTATTTTAATATTATTCATGCATATAAATAAAATGATAAATTCAAATTAACCATTTAAATTTCCAATAAAATACCAGTACATATTTGCCCTAAACGGGACTTTGAAATAACATGGATAACATGAATAACAGGCCCGCGCAGGGGCTAAACAAGTAACAACAATAACAAAACAAAATAAAGCAAACCCACGCAGGGGTCAACAGAATAGCATACCCACGTAGGGGTAGAATAAGATAGATATACCCACGCAGGGGTAGAGTACTGGAATAAATGTCCACGCAGGGACATGAGTACATGAAATGATAATCGAAGGATTCAACGATCCTTCTTGCTCTTACCCTTGAGCAAATCGAATACCTTCTGGAACATGCCACGGTTGTGACGGCGATCATTTTGCATCTCCCGTCGCATGCTATCAATCCCATGCAGGATCTCCTGAACCTGCGGCGGCGACATCATAGGCGCCGGTGGTGGTGGCTGGTAGTGCTGCGGCTGCGGCGGCTGGTAAGGCTGCGGCTGCGGTGGCTGCTGGTAACCCGGAGGGTAACCAAAAGTAGACTGCCCAGCAGTCCAAGTGTCTCCCAATGGACCACTAGGAGGGAGTGAGCTGTAGTTCACAGCTTGCCAATAAGGGTCTCCCGTGTAATCATAACCCTGAGGGAATACATGCTCGAACGGGTTGAACTGAGCGGCACTAGCATAAGCCGGAATCGGCTCTCCAAAATTCTGCGGCGGCAGAGGCGGGATCGGAACAGAAGTAACCTCCGATACGGGATGCTGAGACTCCCCTGTCTCGGACTCCCCGGGAAGAGACGTGTAGCGGCTGCTACTAACACGTGGAGGGGTGCCTATGCGAATCCCTCCGCGCGTAGACATGCGCGCATTCCTCCTCGGCCTCTGAGGTGGAGGAGGTAAAACTGGCGGCGGCGGTGGTGACGGAGTGATCACGTCACGCCACAGGGCCTCAGATAGGTCCTGCGGTAGAGGCGGCTGCTGCTGGAGCTGCTGCTGCTGCGAGTGGTGCTGTGAGTGCACCGGCGAACCATGGAGCGATTGGAGCATCGGAGTACCATGGAGTGATTGAAGCATCGGAGAGTTGTGGCTAGGGGTGAAGTACCAATCATGCTGCTTAAACCTCTCCTGGAAGCTGTCCCCACCATTATAGGGTGATCCCCTAAATGGCGACCCATCCGATATCTCAATCGGATGGTTAGGCGTACCTGATGGTGGTAGCGACGGGTCCGTATCCTCGTCTACGTCCATCTCGTGCTCTCCCGGAAAATGGTCCTCCGGCCCGAGTGGGTTGTGGCCCACTGGCTCCTCCACATAAGCATTAGGGTTATATAAACCCTGGTAGGCTGGCGCTGGATACTGCTGCGGTGACTGGTGCAATGGTATGTACGATCCATGCGAACCATGGGGCCCGTTCTCCGAGTGGGGCCCAAACGAGTGGGGTAAAGACGGTGAAGTGCTGGCGGACACCGAGTGTCTAGCAGGCTCGGCGAAAGACCTCCAAAGGTCGTTGGCGGCTGTGTTGTGCGTGGCGGATGGTGCTCGCCTATGTGAGGGCCCTGCCTCATGGTCGTGGGTAGTAGCAAATCCTCCTCGACCTCTCATTCTTGGCGGCATAGTGATCCTGTCAAAAATCAAGCAAGTTGCACAACAATATATATAAGACAATGCAATAATAATTAAAAATAAATTAAACGAAATGTTGAACATTTCCTAGGTTCTTTGTCTAGACTCGAAAATCGAGGAATGTGCAATTGTGTAACTGAGATTAAACACAAAAGACTAGTGTTTAATTCACTCAGCGTTGGCTCTGATACCAACCTGTCACACCCCCATTTCCACGTGTCACCGGTGGGCCCGGTGTGGGGTACAGTGACGTAGTTGGCATCGTCATAGACAATCAACACAATATAATAATGCACAGCGGAAGCAGAATAGAAACATTTCAACTTTTAAATAAAGTGTAATAATAAATATCACAATAGTTGAAATGGATCCACAGGCGGATCAAATAAAATAAGATAAAAATAGTTCAACAGATATATGTCGTCCGAGCTTGCGAGACTATAGTGGACGCTCTTTAGGAAACAACCAGCCTATTTCCGTATAGTACCTGCACTTAACCTTTTGGGAAAAATACGTCAGTTTACACTGGTAAATACAAATCGACTGACTCATTTTGAAAATGATTGAAAATTTATTTAAATGCACAAGGCATAAATATTTTTATTAACTTGGGATAATTATATAATATAATCTTGTGAACGAATTACATGCACTTATATCTCTGGTGGCCCGGGATCTACTGTCCGGGCTAGAGATTTAATTGACACACCACATCAAAGAGTTATACACGACGAGTGTACGCCTACACCCCGTGCTCTGGTCGTGGCCATCTCGTAAGATAATGCCAAGGATATCCGGGACATGGTCAATAACCCCCCAAAGCCTTTAAGTAAGACAAGACTGTTTAAACGAAATCACACAAGCTATTCAAGACTGTACACCCATAGGGCGCAGGACTTGTGCGCCCGATCAAGCGGTATTTTAAATACCGTACCCCAAACCCGTATAGGGAAAATAAGTCAAAATGTATTTACCTGAGCAAGTATAAGTCACAAACGATAAGTGTTGGTAGCTTTTACCGGGCCTCCTAATCTGGAACAAAGGTTTATAATTAACCTATTAGATTCCTAACGGGTCTTTTATTTAAGCCTAAGCTTTGACCGGTTAGTTTTAGGAATGATACGGTTTACGCACGATTAAGCGAAAGACCGGATAGAATGTGATTTAGACCCGACAAGTTTGAATACTTGTGTAATATGGGTATACTAAATACATTCTGGATTTTGAAATAAAAATGATATCGTTTGACCCGTTTCGGTCAATTTACGCAAACTAGTTACGTAAACCGAACCGAACGCGAAAAGGGCGATACGGGTAGCCAAAAGATTCAAATGCAAGTTCCCTGAATTAATATGCTTAGAATATGATATTATATCAGTAAGTTATGTTCTATATTGCCCGGAATAATTTTAAACCCAATTTATGCCTTAGAAGGGCATTTTGGTCATTTAAAAGATAATAAAAGAGTAAAATTGAAATCTGAGTTTCGGGTCTGGTTCATACAGTAAATATACTTAATATAACATATTATATCAGTAGGGTATGACCCAAATATCAAATTTACCATTTAAAACCAAACTATGCACCGAAGGGGTATTTTAGTAATTTCACAAGGGCTAAAAATGCCAAAACTGGAAGTCTGAGTTTATATACTTATACTTACTGTTATTATATGAGAATATGATAATTACATCAGTAGGTATAAGTCTTTATATGTTAAAAACAAGTATAACGCTTACTATGCGTTAAAAACGCTAAAATGCGATTTAAGGGTGTTTTCGGGTTTTCACAATAAATCTGAGATTTTTATATTTCCAGAATACTTAAAATAATTTATTTAACATTTAAAATCAGTAGAAAAAGGTTTCGGGTCAAAAGGATGTGTAAAACTCATTTTATGGCCTAAACGGTCAAAACCGACATAACCCGAAATAGCTAGGCGATCTGGGATCCGTTCAGCCAAAAATTTATTAAAAATCATCAAAATTCCCAGAATATTATAATACATCAGTTGGTAAAAAGTTTTGCATCAAAACGTGGCCAGAAACGGGTTCTACGCAAAAAGGACCGTTTATGTAAATTTATAATATAGTTTTACGCTAATGGCCATAACTCACAATCTGGACCACCAACTGATTCGAAACTTTCGGTGCAAGTTTATATAATAAAAATAAAGATTTCTATCCTTTCACTTTTCCAAAAATCCCGTTTTAAATCAAAAAGGGCAAAATAGTCAACTTTATGCATAAACCGGAAACAAGCATTCGAATAGGCTAAGCATAGACTCAATCAAAGAAAATTCCAGAAAGTTTAACTAAAATAAAAATAGTCAAAAATACTTTCCAATACAGATCTCTAACATGCATGTACGAATCCGAATCGATAGTCTACGAAATAATCGTTTTACAAGACTTTCGGTTCCGATTCGTGTCTATACTATAGATTGTCGAGTTGATGATGATTAAAACACATTCTTATATGTGTTACAAGTTATTTTTAATGATCAATCAGGTTGCATGTCATCTATATCATTAATCATGTCATTTTTCACAAAAATCGCTTCTGTTGACTTTTTAGAAATAGGTTTGACTCGACATTAAGCATGCATGTAGTGGGAATCAGTTAGTACCCTTTAGAGGGTTTGTTTCCCACATAAATACCAATCTATAACAAGTTTCAATTCGAGAAATGACTGAAAGAAATCCGTTTAATCAGAAAGTCAAAGGTTATTAACACCCAGTTTGACTTTTAGCAATAATCACTACAAAAACGGATTAAAGAACGAATTGAAGGCTTACAAGAGTCCTATAGATGTTTAGTGAACACTAGGATTGGCCTTGTTGCTCAGATTTCCTCCAGAAAGCTTGCTTGAAGTTCTTGAATGTTGAGAGCACTTGTTCTTCAATTGTAAATGACCAAAATGAGATCAAAACTTGATTTAAACCAGAATTTTCGAGGCTACTGTAGTAGTAGCCATGCAAGACATGTCATTGGTGCATTTGGAGGCGAAACCAGCTGTTAGGCACCCAAAATCGGACTCAAATAACCCATTTTCGAATTTCTGCACGCTGGGCAACCCACGCGGCCCGCTTGGGCTTTCCCAGGCGGGTCGCCTGACCCCTGGTTCAGCCAAACAACTTTCAATTGTTGACAGCTTTGACCCCTGGACTTGTACGTGATGTTTCGGCTACTTTTCTCGACCCGTAAACCCCCAAACTTGGTTTTTAAGAACCTTAGGACTTTTACCAACATGGTAATGCCCTCGGATAACTTTGCGCTCAACCGAAAAGCCCTGAAATTCGACGTTGACGCTTTTAGTCCCTTAAGTACGGTTTTGGCCATAACTTTCTCATACGTTGACGAAACTTCATGAAATTTTTACCACATATTCTAGTGAGTATATTTTAGCTATACAAAGCTTCGGGTCTGCCAAAAGTTCACTCAGAGGTATAAATTAAACATGTTGACACTTTTGGCCCCTATAGTTTACAATACTTCACTTTTGTGCAATTTCCGCGTCGTATGATCCATGAACCATCCGTTAAAGGTTATAAACATTATGTGGGGTTATCATAGAGCCTATTTATCCATTGTTGACACTTTGGACCCTTACGTTCCATAGTTTTCACTATTTGTCACTTTTAGTCCCTCTAAAGTATGTTTTCACATAACGGAACCTTATGACACGTGTCAAGACATTATTGGACGAAATTTTTTCGAGGTGTTACAGTGACCAACACTTCCATCAACTTTTTCTCTTGCTCCACGGTTAAATTCGATGCAATAATAACTGGGAGGGTATTGCCTTCTTTAACGTAAGCATACTTGAGATGCTTTGGCAATGCCTTCAACTCAACTTCCGGAGGCTCTACTAATGACGGCTTTAATTTAGTGTCAATGCTCTCCGGTAAGCTTTCAACTTGGTGCGTCCATGTCGGTTTTCCCTCTCTAACCGCAAGCACCTCCAAACTTCTTACTTCCTCGTCCATGCTTTGCTCTACCTCCACCTGTGACCTGTCAAACATATAACAATCCTCCATTGTGTTTTCCCCATAAACGACTGTGTCGCAAAGAGGTATACACGTGTTAACAATGTCTGCCATATAGCATTCATCATCAACTGGAGGGCTCATAAGTCCGGAAAAAACATGCAACCTCAACCTTCGGTTTCCAAATGTCATGTCAACCGTTCCTGTTCTGCAGTCAATTTGAGCATTTGCAGTTGCTAAGAACGGTCGACCCAAAATCACCGTAGGTTGTTTGGTTGGGTCTTTGGCCACATAATCAAGTACTAGAAAGTCCACCGGATAGTAGAAATCCTCGATTTTCACTATCACATCCGAAACAACTCCACGGGGTAACTTGGGTGTCAAATCGGCTAACACCACGGTGGTGTTTGACGATTGAAGTGGACCAAATTCATATTGGTCATACAAACTACCCGGGAGAATGCTTACGCTAGCTCCAAGATCTAGAAGTGCCCGGTTGATTTTAAAATCGCCTACTTGAATTGAAATGATATGCGCACCCGGATCTTGGAGCTTGGGTGGTAGTGCACCCGAAAGAATCGAACTCACATTTTCGGTTAAATCTATTTTTTTTGGAAATTTGTGAGTGCGTTTTTGGGTACACAAATCTTTCAAGTACTTAGCATACGACGGTACTTGTTTAATTGCATCCAAAAGAGGTAAATTGATTTTGACTTGTTTGAAGATTTCCAACAACTCTTCTTGTTGTGGACCTCTTTTGTTTACAACTTTTTTCATGGGTCCCTTCAATGCTTCGGGATAAGGGGCGGTATTAGCCTCCACACCCTTTTCCTTAGCCTTGGGGACGGGGATGGTCCCAACGGGTGGGTTGTTTTTCTTTTTCAAGTCATTTTTATTTTGACCCGTTTGACCATCCTCACGTTCATCTTCACTCGCATCTTCCACCACCCCTTCAACAAATTGGGGTGATGGTGGTTTAACACCATTATCTATGACTCGACCACTACGTAAAGAAATTTCATTTAAGTGTACCTCACGTGGGTTTCTCGAGCTCGACCCTTGATGCTTAGGGTTTACCGTGGTGTCACTTGGAAGCTTCCCCATACTTCCCTTTATTTGGGCCACTTCTTCCGCTAGTTGACCCACTTGTTTCACCAATGCCTCGTGTGCTTTGTCTCGAATCTCGTTTGCCTTCTTTATCTCTTTAACATCACTGTGAGTCTCCTTTTGCATGTTTAGCAAAGCATCCATCTTGACACTCAAGTCATCACCACCGGTTTGGTTGTTTGACCCACTTCCGTTACCGCCTTGGTTATTGTAATTCTTTTGGTACCCACCTTGGTACCCTTGGTTGTAATTTCGTTGGTAACCTCCTTGGTTACCACCTTGACGGTTTTGATATGATGACCCACTTCCTCCTTGATTACCCGACTGGAAATTCGGGTTCATTTGATTTGAAGCGTTGCCATATCGGAAATTGGGGTGATTTCTCAAACCCGGATGGTAAGTGTTGGAGTTCATGTCATATTGTTTTCTATCTCCATACACTTGATTTACTTCTTCAGTGTAACCACTCGATCCCGTTGGACATTGTTCCGCTCTATGTCCAATATCACCACACTCCTCACAAACTTCGAATTGAACCGCGTTCACTTCTTTCTTCTTCTTCAGTTGGGCCATTTCCCGTTCTAAGGTGGAAATCCGGTCTTTGGAATCGAGATCGGGGAGTGACCGGGAAACTGGATGTCTCTTTGCTCTATTGGCCGATTCTTTTTCCTTGGATCGCTTACTCATCCTTTCCAAAAATTCCCAATCATCGTCTTCATGATTGCTCAAGAGTGTACCATTTCTTGTTGACTCGAGACGATTCCAAGTCGCATCATCTAAACCCCTTACAAAGCATTTCACCAACTCCCATTTTTCTATTTGGTGATGTGGGCATCTCCTCATTAGCTCTTTGAATCGGGTAAATGCTTCATGTAAAGGCTCACTCGAAAGTTGACGAAACGACCGAATTTCATCTCTAGCATCGTCGGTCTTTGCCAAAGAATAGTATTTGTCCAAAAATGCTTGTTGCATTTGTTCCCAAGTTCGAATACTGTTGGCCGGAAGTGTGAGGAACCACTGTTTTGCCTTGTCTTTTAACGAAAATTGAAATAACCGAAGCTTAACTTCCTCTAGTGCGAAATTGTGCCCCCCAATAGTATCACAAATGGAAGAGAACTCCGTTAAATGTGTGTATGGTTCATCATTGGACCTCCCATTGAAGTGAGGAAGTATGTTGATGTAATGCGGTTTACAATCAAACATCCTCCTTTCGCATACTATCGGAGAATTATTCTCGGTCACTATCGGTCGGAAACGGTCATTTACTCCCCGTGGAGGTTGTTGACGACGTGGTGGACCATTAACTTCTTGATCGACCGGTCTCCGATTATCCCGTCTTTCACCTCTTCGATCCTCCCTTCGATTATCCCTTGGGTTACCACCTCCCACAAAACGAGGAATCCGGTTAGGGTTTGCATTGTTGTTATTATAAAACCCATCATTCCGGTTTCGTTGGTTATAGTTCCGTGGTTGACGGTTGTTCCCATAACCATCATTTCTTCCACCTCCGTAACCGTATTCATCGTCCCCAACGTAATTGGCATTTTGGTAGCCAAATTCCTCATCATCATACCTTCTAGCATTGTAGATGTTTCCCCTATTCACATAGCCCCAATCTTCATCATCGTTAACCCGATCATCGTAGTACCCCCCATCGTCCGAATTTTCCGTATGAATGCTTACATGTTCCGGCGATTGATAACCGGGAACACTATACGGTTCATCATCGGGGATTGCATTCCTTAAATCGTCGATGTTGAAAAACGGGTCTTCATTTGCGGGATTGCCGCGATCACGGTTTCCTCTACGATCGGAATTGACATTCCGATCATCAAGGTTGATAGGTAACGATGCTTGTCGGTGAAGGGTTTGTTGTTGAGGTGTTCGTTGGGTGTTGTTGGTATTTTGGTTTCGGAAAGGTGGAGTGGGTGGTCTAGCGTTGGTATTACCACCCGGTTGTTCTTGAGGTATGGGTTGGACATTTTGGGCGGGATAAAAGGTTCCTCGAGATTGAAATTGATTTGGATGAAGATTTTGGTTGGAATTGAGGTTTTGATTGGAATTATGGTTCGCCATTGAATCGGTTTCAATGGTCGGTGTGAGTGGTGGTGTTTGGTTGGTTTGATTAGAAGCAAGAGTTGCTTCTAACCAGCTTGCTAGGTTCCTTCTTGCGAGTCTTTCGATTTCCGGTTCGTAGACTAAAGGTGAAGTCCTCCCGGAGTTTCGTGTACGCATGCACTACCTGTAACCTGCACAAGTAACACACCCCGCGTAACAAGGAAAAAGACAAATACAAAAAGAAAGCTAAACAGCTTAAACAGTTAATCACACAAATTCAAACAATATCCAAACACAAAGCGCACGCACTCCCCGGCAGCGGCGCCAAAATTTGATCGGATTGTCGCGCTCCGGTCAAAGATAATATTTATAAGCCCAAATTACCCTTAACAATGTGTTAGTGGTAGTAAGGGGTCGATCCACGAAGAGTATGTGGTTTGTGTATGGATTTGACTGAATTAAAAAGACTTGTCACAATTATGAAGCTTGCCAGATATTTTTGTATTTTTGTTTAGTGGAAAGATGTGAATTTGGACTACTGAAATCGAATTACTTAATTAACAACTACTACTTAACGATTGCGAGAAATTTGGATACGAGAACAATAATAATAAAAAGGAATCACACCCGGTTTCGGTAATTGCTGACCTAGGATCTCTACAAGTTTTAGTTTTAACTCAAATGCATTTGATTAACGGATTTAGTGTACCGTGACTTAGGTGCTACTAACTATCAACGCCCCGAAGAACGGACAAAAAGACACTTTGTAATCAACACAAGTAAATCCTAACAATGATAATGCACAATTACATATCACCATTTCGTGAAGTCATAACTTTTAACATCGCTCGACAATTCACGAATTCGCAACAAATGTAACACTATTATCAAGAGTTTCAAAAATCAAATACAAATTGTCACTAAATTAAAACAAGAACAATTCGAAACCCTAAAATTAACAACTACCTACACCGGGGTGAAACCGAGATGATTAGCCGCTCATGGTTGATGCAACTTGATCACCGGAGGTTTGGAATGTGGATGGAGTCATTTTGAAGCTTGATCGGATGATTGGTGAATGATGAAGGTTGGTGATGGATGGTGATAGTGGAAGAATTAGGGTTTGTGGAATGATTGATTGTGTAGATGGTGATGATGACTCTTGATTCGGATTGGGGATGTAGTGATAGATGGAATTGGAGATGTAATGGTTGGTGAATAAGGCTCCAAGATCAAGTTTCAAACTCCAAAAAGTGTGTAACTCCCGTCTTGAATGGTCAACAACCCCATTTTACTCGTTCCAAACCCAAAAGATCAAAATTTCGCGTAGTCAATAATTGGGAGCCGTCGGCGACGGACAACCCTACCGTCGGCGACGGTACTTGTTTTTCCACTATTGGCCGACGGCCAATGTTACTGTCTACGGAGAATTTTAGGCTACGGTCAACTGTACCAACCGTCGGCGACGGCCCTTCTGGGCGTCGGCGACAGTGCCCAAAAACTGTACTTTCTGTTTTTTCGCTTCCCTGACTCCCGGTTGACCCGTTTTTCATCCCGGTGACCTGTAAAGCTCCCGAAAAGCTCCTTAAACTCTGCTAGATCTGCAAAATACATATCTAATCAAAAGTAGGCTATTCGAAACTAAAACTTGTGTAATAACATCAAATTAAGCAATTACAAGCACCGGTTTTCAACCACGTATCAGCTTACAGTTGTAAATAAACCTCTACATGATTTCTGAAATATATATAACCATGCCTCATACTTTATTTGTTGTCACTCCATTTACTTACACAAAAACCTTAGTGACAAACTTGATGCACAAAAGCACAGTAGCACTCGAACGGATAACCCAGTAAACGTGCGGACATAGCCAGCACCAGGCAGACACTGCCTCTAAGGCCTGTGTGAGCCAGAGATAGTTTACTACACCTGTAGAGAGTGTAGGGAAATGAGGATTGTAGAACTGTGTCACTAGGTGATAGTTATAGTGACCGGATGTGCCTATAACGTACTTTATGTACAAAATTCTGCACTTTAATTAAAAATTCAGCATTTAGCTAACTAGTAAAGTGCCAAAACATCAGAAAAATATTACTAGACACTTTCCAAAGTGTCGGGAATAAATTGTGTCACTAAAAATAATATCAACGACACTTTATATATTTATTTAGCACTTTAACGGATCAGTATCCAACCGAACAACCGGACTTAACCCGGGACATAAAAATTATTGTCATTAACATTGTTTTTATTTTTCTGAGCCAGTTAGGGTCCCCGAATACCCTAACACCCGCTATAACTTACAATACACTAGTAATTAAATTAACCTCCTAACTAACTAACTAATGCTTAACCGGCTAGTTGGAATCGAACCAAACCCCCTCCCTTGTAACCGAATTCGCCCCCCCCCCCCCATAGGAGACACCATCTTACAACTTTGATTAAAATAATCCATATGTCTGAGATCTAAATGACATAAAATCCTTTGGATAATTAGAAAGGGAATTGTCTATAAGAACAAGTATTAGTCCATCCATCACTTTCATCCACTTAACAAAAAAAATTCACTTCTTCTCTCCCTCCTTGCTCCATTCGGCCGAAACCTTAGCACCATCCACAACCACCTTTCAATTTCATACAAGCTATTTCAAGCATATACAAGTGTGAAGGATCACGGATAAGGAAGCTCGGTGCACTCGGATTGCAAAGGACCTCACTACATTGCTTTTAACCGCCTATTTTTCGACTAGTTTCTTCCCTAGCCTCGAGCTAGTAGTAAGTGACTCTAAACGCCTTCTTGATCTATTCTAAAGTGGTTAATATGAACCTTGTCGGTTAAAAATCATGAACATACAAGATTACATATTAAAAGTTTACAAAAATGATAAACATGTTGGATAAAAGCAATAGAGTTGTGTAAAACTTGTAAGACTTGTTTCATTGTGATTATTTAGTGTTGATCTATGCTAGTAGTAGCTCGGATCGTCATCTAACCCGGCTAAGTCATGTCCATGAAACATGACCTAGAATATGTTAAAAATATGAAAGAGGTTAAATGATGAACACTACTACATATCAAGCATGAACTTGTGTAAAGATAATTTTTCTTATGAATAGACTTGTAAACTAGTAGATCTACGGATTTACAAGTGGTGTTTTCAAAGGACCAAGTGTCAAAAGAAATCATATTTTCTAAACCGGGTTTTACATGAATAAGAGTGATTTTTGTAAACACACAAGTGTGTAGACACTTGTGTAACAAAAAGTTTTGACAAAAGAACTATTTTTGAAGTATTTGACAAGAAGTTGTAAAGATGTAACTTCTTTAAAAACGAGACTCCTAAGAAACCGAGTTGATTTATCCAAAGATTCACTAAAAGTAATGAAAAGTTACTACATATTTTAGATAAACCGCAAGTTCATGTATTTTTGCGATTTATATCTATTTTGACTAGTTTGATGATTGAAATATTGTTTGTTAATGTTGGGCACATTGTCGATGTGAATTTTAAAAGAAAATGATACGCTAGAAAGCGTGGCCACCTCCAGTTACAGGGGAAACTCTGGCGAAATTTTTCCAAAAATCTAACACTTGGAAATATTTTATCACAAGTGTTATAAATATATTTTTAACTTGTTTCAAAAATGTAAATTTCACCACGATTTTTATTACAAATTTCTAAGTGTCGGAGGTGGGATTTTCACAAATAAAACTTGCTAAAATATATATTTAGAATATATATTTTCATAACAACACTTGTGTAAATTTTTGTGATTATTTTGTGAACTACGTAAATATTATTTTTAAAGTAAAAATAATATTACCGAATGTTAACAACTCCAAAATAATACGAACGCCTTCACAATAAATATTAAGTTACAACGGTATTATTAATACCACCCGATCTTTAAACATAACTCACGCATTTTTAGAAAATACTCATAAGTGTGTATTTTGACGAGTGTTATTTTGGGAAAAATTATATGGATTAAATATAATATTTTTGGGAAAAATATTTATATTTTGGAAGTAAAGTATTTTTGATAAATGAAATAAAATATATTTGATTAAGTGAGACTTAATAATATATTTCGCTAATTCACAAACGCACATGTATTAAAGCCTCCATCCTTGGGAAGGAAAATGTTTACCAAATATTTGCAAAGAGTAATTACGAAATAGTTGTCTAACTATTTCCCAAAGACATTAAACCTTAAGCTAAGGCACAGCCGTCCATCTAATAGAAGTTAGTACATGTAGGTCGTCGCACAGCAGATTGATCAGGAGATTTACTTGATAGAGACGCACCACTGTGAGTTCATGTCCCCCTTTTCTCTTAACTGTTTTCAGTTTTCTAAACTGCGGGGGTGAAATACATGTTACTATGATTACAAGTACTTTTACATGGTATGGTTAGCGTAAGGAGGGTTACTACTTAGATCATGTGAGTGGGTAGGCGCAACTTGAGGCCATTAATCCTCATTGTAGGACCGAGGGACAGTAGCGGTAGATCTATCTGGGTGTAGCGAGCCCAGCCCCAGGCCCAGCGTAACGGACCTCGGGGTGACTTTGTACCCAACGCAAAATATGCTAGGTTTGAGTCTTCCTACTGCACATCACACATATCAATGGCCTTGCAAACCATTGGTGATCTCTTTTTCCTTATTTGCTACATACCAGGATTTTTATACTTATAAAAGTTTTACTTACTCACTACACATGAACTTGCTCAACAATTTTTGTTGATTTTTCCAACTTACATGTATTTCAGGTAATTAAGGATCTGGCATGGTATGCTACGTTTTTCACGCTGCATAAGAGAAATAAGGTCATCCAAGTTTAGGGGTCGTGGCTCTTGCCTAGACGAGCCACAGTTCTTAAACTACGTCTGCTTTATGTTTGTGGTTATAAATTCTGAATAATGTTTTTACGTTATTAGGTTGTAATCTCCGTTGCATGTGTCAGCACTTTAAAACAATGTTGTGGTACTTTTATTTCGAAACTTAAATCAATGGATGATCTGCATGGTTTTACTTTCATATAGCTTTGTTGTGATTAAGCTATGGTATTAAGAAGTCACACCAAATCAACTCACGCTTCCGCAAAGCCAGGGTGTGACATTACATGGGCGTATGCCCCATGACTATTTTGAACAAGTTTGTGGTTATAAATATAAACGGGTCAAAATGTTGAAATTGAATAATAAGCCGAAGGTTTAAAAATATAGAATTTTATTTGTTTGAATGTTGAATTTTAACTTCACAAGATGGGGAATTAAATTACGAACGCGTAGGAAAAAAGAATCGCGTAAAACGGACGTACGAAACGAAAGTTATGAGACTTTGAAGTTGAATTTTTAAGAAAAATGGTGCTGGGCAGAAAATGCAGGTTTCAGTAATGAACCCGCTGGAAATTGGGTTCCCCCGCACACGCGACGGAGGACTTAGTTTGGGGCGCGACACGCGACGATCGTCGCGATACGCGACAGAATATATGAACGCCGTCGCGACACGCGATGGCTTAAAAATCTAGAAATTGTTGCTGAACTTTTTGTTGGCTTATTTTGTCCCACAAACTGGCTCGAACATGTTTTTAAATGGCAAATGACTAACTCATTTCACGTTTTATGAAATGTAGGTATATTGTACATAAACGGAGGACGATCAAGCTCGATGGAACGAACCGTACACACATCAAATGAAGCTTCCGGGGATGTTTTAATTTGTGTTATCAAAAGTGGATTTATGAAAACACATTCAAGTATGTTTTGGAATGTTGTAAATATGTTTAATTACTTATAATGTAAAAGTTTTTGTTAAGTGGCATTTTTCATATAAAATGCTTACTTTAATATTATAGAATTGTTAAAAATTACTACGGGTGTTACACGAAATTTGCTAGGTTTGAGTCTTCCTGCATCACTTCACACATATCAATGGCCTTGCAAACCGTTGGTAATCTCTTTTCCTTATTGCTACATACCAGGGACTTACATACATACTTACAACGTTTCAAAGGTTTATACATACGCACAAACGAACACATGAACTCGCTCAGCTTTTGTTGATGTTTTTCAAACTACATGTATTTCAGGGAATTTGTAAAGTGGATCTGGCGGGCATTGGAAGTTTTTATGCTGCGTTAAGAATAAAGATGTCATCCATGGTCTTTGAGTTTGGTTAGTGTGTCTTATTCCTGGACGAGACACGTCTTCCAAACCTTGGTGTTATTCATTAACTTTTGACGGGTCTTTAATAAGCTCATAAACAATTTGTATGATTTGTAAAACTTGAATTTGGAGTCTACATTTTAAAACGATGTTGTTATGTTTTACACTTAATTAATGGATGACAAATCTATGGTTTTATCATATAGTTGATGTTATGATTGAATGCAATGATATTAAGAAAGTCACACCGTAATCACGCTTCTGCAAAAGTCAGGGTGTGACATATGCAACCATCCTACTCAGGGTTATCATCCCGATCATTCGGACTAAGTTTTCAAACCTCGTTCGATCGAATGTCTTTGTAAATAGGTCTGCATAGTTGTCTAAGGTGTCAACTCTAACTACACCAATTAAACCTTTTTCAGCACAATCACAAATAAAATGATGCCTAACATCTATATGTTTAGTGCGTGAATGGTGTACTGGGTTATTTGTTATTGAAATAGCTGAATTATTATCTACCATGATGGGAGTTTATGTATAATCCACCCGGTTACCGGCCGGGTGGCTACCTCTTCACCTGCGTCATTTTTGACGACTTGTATACCCGCTTTCTTGGGAACCGTCTGTGTTGGGCTCACCCATTGGCTATCCGAGATCGGGTAAATGATACTCGCATCCAGCCACTTCAACACTTCTTTCTTCACGACCTCCCGCATGTTCGGATTTAACCGCCTTTGTGCATCTCGAACGGGGGTCACATTCTCTTCTGTGATGATTTTGTGCATCACCACCGAGGGACTAATACCCTTCAAATCCGCAATGGTCCATCCAATCGCCGCCCGATTGGTGACCAACACTTCCATCAACTTTTTCTCTTGCTCCACGGTTAAATTCGATGCAATAATAACCGGGAGGGTATTGCCTTCTTTAACGTAAGCATACTTGAGATGCTTTGGCAATGCCTTCAACTCAACTTCCGGAGGCTCTACTAATGACGGCTTTAATTTAGTGTCAATGCTCTCCGGTAAGCTTTCAACTTGGTGCGTCCATGTCGGTTTTCCCTCTCTAACCGCAAGCACCTCCAAACTTCTTACTTCCTCGTCCATGCTTTGCTCTACCTCCACCTGTGACCTGTCAAACATATAACAATCCTCCATTGTGTTTTCCCCATAAACGACTGTGTCGCAAAGAGGTATACACGTGTTAACAATGTCTGCCATATAGCATTCATCATCAACTGGAGGGCTCATAAGTCCGGAAAAAACATGCAACCTCAACCTTCGGTTTCCAAATGTCATGTCAACCGTTCCTGTTCTGCAGTCAATTTGAGCATTTGCAGTTGCTAAGAACGGTCGACCCAAAATCACCGTAGGTTGTTTGGTTGGGTCTTTGGCCACATAATCAAGTACTAGAAAGTCCACCGGATAGTAGAAATCCTCGATTTTCACTATCACATCCGAAACAACTCCACGGGGTAACTTGGGTGTCAAATCGGCTAACACCACGGTGGTGTTTGACGATTGAAGTGGACCAAATTCATATTGGTCATACAAACTACCCGGGAGAATGCTTACGCTAGCTCCAAGATCTAGAAGTGCCCGGTTGATTTTAAAATCGCCTACTTGAATTGAAATGATATGCGCACCCGGATCTTGGAGCTTGGGTGGTAGTGCACCCGAAAGAATCGAACTCACATTTTCGGTTAAATCTATTTTTTTTGGAAATTTGTGAGTGCGTTTTTGGGTACACAAATCTTTCAAGTACTTAGCATACGACGGTACTTGTTTAATTGCATCCAAAAGAGGTAAATTGATTTTGACTTGTTTGAAGATTTCCAACAACTCTTCTTGTTGTGGACCTCTTTTGTTTACAACTTTTTTCATGGGTCCCTTCAATGCTTCGGGATAAGGGGCGGTATTAGCCTCCACACCCTTTTCCTTAGCCTTGGGGACGGGGATGGTCCCAACGGGTGGGTTGTTTTTCTTTTTCAAGTCATTTTTATTTTGACCCGTTTGACCATCCTCACGTTCATCTTCACTCGCATCTTCCACCACCCCTTCAACAAATTGGGGTGATGGTGGTTTAACACCATTATCTATGACTCGACCACTACGTAAAGAAATTTCATTTAAGTGTACCTCACGTGGGTTTCTCGAGCTCGACCCTTGATGCTTAGGGTTTACCGTGGTGTCACTTGGAAGCTTCCCCATACTTCCCTTTATTTGGGCCACTTCTTCCGCTAGTTGACCCACTTGTTTCGCCAATGCCTCGTGTGCTTTGTCTCGAATCTCGTTTGCCTTCTTTATCTCTTTAACATCACTGTGAGTCTCCTTTTGCATGTTTAGCAAAGCATCCATCTTGACACTCAAGTCATCACCACCGGTTTGGTTGTTTGACCCACTTCCGTTACCGCCTTGGTTATTGTAATTCTTTTGGTACCCACCTTGGTACCCTTGGTTGTAATTTCGTTGGTAACCTCCTTGGTTACCACCTTGACGGTTTTGATATGATGACCCACTTCCTCCTTGATTACCCGACTGGAAATTCGGGTTCATTTGATTTGAAGCGTTGCCATATCGGAAATTGGGGTGATTTCTCAAACCCGGATGGTAAGTGTTGGAGTTCATGTCATATTGTTTTCTATCTCCATACACTTGATTTACTTCTTCAGTGTAACCACTCGATCCCGTTGGACATTGTTCCGCTCTATGTCCAATATCACCACACTCCTCACAAACTTCGAATTGAACCGCGTTCACTTCTTTCTTCTTCTTCAGTTGGGCCATTTCCCGTTCTAAGGTGGAAATCCGGTCTTTGGAATCGAGATCGGGGAGTGACCGGGAAACTGGATGTCTCTTTGCTCTATCGGCCGATTCTTTTTCCTTGGATTGCTTACTCATCCTTTCCAAAAATTCCCAATCATCGTCTTCATGATTGCTCAAGAGTGTACCATTGCTTGTTGACTCGAGACGATTCCAAGTCGCATCATCTAAACCCCTTACAAAGCATTTCACCAACTCCCATTTTTCTATTTGGTGATGTGGGCATCTCCTCATTAGCTCTTTGAATCGGGTAAATGCTTCATGTAAAGGCTCACTCGAAAGTTGACGAAACGACCGAATTTCATCTCTAGCATCGTCGGTCTTTGCCATAGAATAGTATTCGTCCAAAAATGCTTGTTGCATTTGTTCCCAAGTTCGAATACTGTTGGCCGGAAGTGTGAGGAACCACTGTTTTGCCTTGTCTTTTAACGAAAATTGAAATAACCGAAGCTTAACTTCCTCTAGTGCGAAATTGTGCCCCCCAATAGTATCACAAATGGAAGAGAACTCCGTTAAATGTGTGTATGGTTCATCATTGGACCTCCCATTGAAGTGAGGAAGTATGTTGATGTAATGCGGTTTACAATCAAACATCCTCCTTTCGCATACTATCGGAGAATTATTCTCGGTCACTATCGGTCGGAAACGGTCATTTACTCCCCGTGGAGGTTGTTGACGACGTGGTGGACCATTAACTTCTTGATCGACCGGTCTCCGATTATCCCGTCTTTCACCTCTTCGATCCTCCCTTCGATTATCCCTTGGGTTACCACCTCCCACAAAACGAGGAATCCGGTTAGGGTTTGCATTGTTGTTATTATAAAACCCATCATTCCGGTTTCGTTGGTTATTGTTCCGTGGTTGACGGTTGTTCCCATAACCATCATTTCTTCCACCTCCGTAACCGTATTCATCGTCCCCAACGTAATTGGCATTTTGGTAGCCAAATTCCTCATCATCATACCTTCTAGCATTGTAGATGTTTCCCCTATTCACATAGCCCCAATCTTCATCATCGTTAACCCGATCATCGTAGTACCCCCCATCGTCCGAATTTTCCGTATGAATGCTTACATGTTCCGGCGATTGATAACCGGGAACACTATACGGTTCATCATCGGGGATTGCATTCCTTAAATCGTCGATGTTGAAAAACGGGTCTTCATTTGCAGGATTGCCGCGATCACGGTTTCCTCTACGATCGGAATTGACATTCCGATCATCAAGGTTGATAGGTAACGATGCTTGTCGGTGAAGGGTTTGTTGTTGAGGTGTTCGTTGGGTGTTGTTGGTATTTTGGTTTCGGAAAGGTGGAGTGGGTGGTCTAGCGTTGGTATTACCACCCGGTTGTTCTTGAGGTATGGGTTGGACATTTTGGGCGGGATAAAAGGTTCCTCGAGATTGAAATTGATTTGGATGAAGATTTTGGTTGGAATTGAGGTTTTGATTGGAATTATGGTTCGCCATTGAATCGGTTTCAATGGTCGGTGTGAGTGGTGGTGTTTGGTTGGTTTGATTAGAAGCAAGAGTTGCTTCTAACCAGCTTGCTAGGTTCCTTCTTGCGAGTCTTTCGATTTCCGGTTCGTAGACTAAAGGTGAAGTCCTCCCGGAGTTTCGTGTACGCATGCACTACCTGTAACCTGCACAAGTAACACACCCCGCGTAACAAGGAAAAAGACAAATACAAAAAGAAAGCTAAACAGCTTAAACAGTTAATCACACAAATTCAAACAATATCCAAACACAAAGCGCACGCACTCCCCGGCAGCGGCGCCAAAATTTGATCGGATTGTCGCGCTCCGGTCAAAGATAATATTTATAAGCCCAAATTACCATTAACAATGTGTTAGTGGTAGTAAGGGGTCGATCCACGAAGAGTATGTGGTTTGTGTATGGATTTGACTGAATTATAAAGACTTGTCACAATTATGAAGCTTGCCAGATATTTTTGTATTTTTGTTTAGTGGAAAGATGTGAATTTGGACTACTGAAATCGAATTACTTAATTAACAACTACTACTTAACGATTGCGAGAAATTTGGATACGAGAACAATAATAATAAAAAGGAATCACACCCGGTTTCGATAATTGCTGACCTAGGATCTCTACAAGTTTTAGTTTTAACTCAAATGCATTTGATTAACGGATTTAGTGTACCGTGACTTAGGTGCTACTAACTATCAACGCCCCGAAGAACGGACAAAAAGACACTTTGTAATCAACACAAGTAAATCCTAACAATGATAATGCACAATTACATATCACCATTTCGTGAAGTCATAACTTTTAACATCGCTCGACAATTCACGAATTCGCAACATATGTAACACTATTATCAAGAGTTTCAAAAATCAAATACAAATTGTCACTAAATTAAAACAAGAACAATTCGAAACCCTAAAATTAACAACTACCTACACCGGGGTGAAACCGAGATGATTAGCCGCTCATGGTTGATGCAACTTGATCACCGGAGGTTTGGAATGTGGATGGAGTCATTTTGAAGCTTGATCGGATGATTGGTGAATGATGAAGGTTGGTGATGGATGGTGATAGTGGAAGAATTAGGGTTTGTGGAATGATTGATTGTGTAGATGGTGATGATGACTCTTGATTCGGATTGGGGATGTAGTGATAGATGGAATTGGAGATGTAATGGTTGGTGAATAAGGCTCCAAGATCAAGTTTCAAACTCCAAAAAGTGTGTAACTCCCGTCTTGAATGGTCAACAACCCCATTTTACTCGTTCCAAACCCAAAAGATCAAAATTTCGCGTAGTCAATAATTGGGAGCCGTCGGCGACGGACAACCCTACCGTCGGCGACGGTACTTGTTTTTCCACTATTGGCCGACGGCCAATGTTACTGTCTACGGAGAATTTTAGGCTACGGTCAATTGTACCAACCGTCGGCGACAGCCCTTCTGGGCGTCGGCGACGGTGCCCAAAAACTGTACTTTCTGTTTTTTCGCTTCCCTGACTCCCGGTTGACCCGTTTTTCATCCCGGTGACCTGTAAAGCTCTCGAAAAGCTCCTTAAACTCTGCTAGACCTGCAAAATACATATCTAATCAAAAGTAGGCTATTCGAAACTAAAACTTGTGTAATAACATCAAATTAAGCAATTACAAGCACCGGTTTTCAACCACGTATCAGCTTACAGTTGTAAATAAACCTCTACATGATTTCTGAAATATATATAACCATGCCTCATACTTTATTTGTTGTCACTCCATTTACTTACACAAAAACCTTAGTGACAAACTTGATGCACAAAAGCACAGTAGCACTCGAACGGATAACCCAGTAAACGTGCGGACATAGCCAGCACCAGGCAGACACTGCCTCTAAGGCCTGTGTGAGCCAGAGATAGTTTACTACACCTGTAGAGAGTGTAGGGAAATGAGGATTGTAGAACTGTGTCACTAGGTGATAGTTATAGTGACCGGATGTGCCTATAACGTACTTTATGTACAAAATTCTGCACTTTAATTAAAAATTCAGCATTTAGCTAACTAGTAAAGTGCCAAAACATGAGAAAAATATTACTAGACACTTTCCAAAGTGTCGGGAATAAATTGTGTCACTAAAAATAATATCAACGACACTTTATATATTTATTTAGCACTTTAACGGATCAGTATCCAACCGAACAACCGGACTTAACCCGGGACATAAAAATTATTGTCATTAACATTGTTTTTATTTTTCTGAGCCAGTTAGGGTCCCCGAATACCCTAACACCCGCTATAACTTACAATACACTAGTAATTAAATTAACCTCCTAACTAACTAACTAATGCTTAACCGGCTAGTTGGAATCGAACCAAACCCCCTCCCTTGTAACTGAATTCCCCCCCCCCCCATAGGAGACACCATCTTACAACTTTGATTAAAATAATCCATATGTCTGAGATCTAAATGACATAAAATCCTTTGGATAATTAGAAAGGGAATTGTCTATAAGAACAAGTATTAGTCCATCCATCACTTTCATCCACTTAACAAAAAAAATTCACTTCTTCTCTCCCTCCTTGCTCCATTCGGCCGAAACCTTAGCACCATCCACAACCACCTTTCAATTTCATACAAGCTATTTCAAGCATATACAAGTGTGAAGGATCACGGATAAGGAAGCTCGGTGCACTCGGATTGCAAAGGACCTCACTACATTGCTTTTAACAGCCTATTTTTCGACTAGTTTCTTCCCTAGCCTCGAGCTAGTAGTAAGTGACTCTATACGCCTTCTTGATCTATTCTAAAGTGGTTAATATGAACCTTGTCGGTTAAAAATCATGAACATACAAGATTACATATTAAAAGTTTACAAAAATGATAAACATGTTGGATAAAAGCAATAGAGTTGTGTAAAACTTGTAAGACTTGTTTCATTGTGATTATTTAGTGTTGATCTATGCTAGTAGTAGCTCGGATCGTCATCTAACCCGGCTAAGTCATGTCCATGAAACATGACCTAGAATATGTTAAAAATATGAAAGAGGTTAAATGATGAACACTACTACATATCAAGCATGAACTTGTGTAAAGATAATTTTTCTTATGAAATAGACTTGTAAACTAGTAGATCTACGGATTTACAAGTGGTGTTTTCAAAGGACCAAGTGTCAAAAGAAATCATATTTTCTAAACCGGGTTTTACATGAACAAGAGTGATTTTTGTAAACACACAAGTGTGTAGACACTTGTGTAACAAAAAGTTTTGACAAAAGAACTATTTTTGAAGTATTTGACAAGAAGTTGTAAAGATGTAACTTCTTTAAAAACGAGACTCCTAAGAAACCGAGTTGATTTATCCAAAGATTCACTAAAAGTAATGGAAAGTTACTACATATTTTAGATAAACCGCAAGTTCATGTATTTTTGCGATTTATATCTATTTTGACTAGTTTGATGATTGAAATATTGTTTGTTAATGTTGGGCACATTGTCGATGTGAATTTTAAAAGAAAATGATACGCTAGAAAGCGTGGCCACCTCCAGTTACAGGGGAAACTCTGGCGAAATTTTTCCAAAAATCTAACACTTGGAAATATTTTATCACAAGTGTTATAAATATATTTTTAACTTGTTTCAAAAATGTAAATTTCACCACGATTTTTATTACAAATTTCTAAGTGTCGGAGGTGGGATTTTCACAAATAAAACTTGCTAAAATATATATTTAGAATATATATTTTCATAACAACACTTGTGTAAATTTTTGTGATTATTTTGTGAACTACGTAAATATTATTTTTAAAGTAAAAATAATATTACCGAATGTTAACAACTCCAAAATAATACGAACGCCTTCACAATAAATATTAAGTTACAACGGTATTATTAATACCACCCGATCTTTAAACATAACTCGCGCATTTTTAGAAAATACTCATAAGTGTGTATTTTGACGAGTGTTATTTTGGGAAAAATTATATGGATTAAATATAATATTTTTGGGAAAAATATTTATAATTTGGAAGTAAAGTATTTTTTATAAATGAAATAAAATATATTTGATTAAGTGAGACTTAATAATATATTTCGCTAATTCACAAACGCACATGTATTAAAGCCTCCATCCTTGGGAAGGAAAATGTTTACCAAATATTTGCAAAGAGTAATTACGAAATAGTTGTCTAACTATTTCCCAAAGACATTAAACCTTAAGCTAAGGCACAGCCGTCCATCTAATAGAAGTTAGTACATGTAGGTCGTCGCACAGCAGATTGATCAGGAGATTTACTTGATAGAGACGCACCACTGTGAGTTCATGTCCCCCTTTTCTCTTAACTGTTTTCAGTTTTCTAAACTGCGGGGGTGAAATACATGTTACTATGATTACAAGTACTTTTACATGGTATGGTTAGCGTAAGGAGGGTTACTACTTAGATCATGTGAGTGGGTAGGCGCAACTTGAGGCCATTAATCCTCATTGTAGGACCGAGGGACAGTAGCGGTAGATCTATCTGGGTGTAGCGAGCCCAGCCCCAGGCCCAGCGTAACGGACCTCGGGGTGACTTTGTACCCAACGCAAAATATGCTAGGTTTGAGTCTTCCTACTGCACATCACACATATCAATGGCCTTGCAAACCATTGGTGATCTCTTTTTCCTTATTTGCTACATACCAGGATTTTTATACTTATAAAAGTTTTACTTACTCACTACACATGAACTTGCTCAACAATTTTTGTTGATTTTTCCAACTTACATGTATTTCAGGTAATTAAGGATCTGGCATGGTATGCTACGTTTTTCACGCTGCATAAGAGAAATAAGGTCATCCAAGTTTAGGGGTCGTGGCTCTTGCCTAGACGAGCCACAGTTCTTAAACTACGTCTGCTTTATGTTTGTGGTTATAAATTCTGAATAATGTTTTTACGTTATTAGGTTGTAATCTCCGTTGCATGTGTCAGCACTTTAAAACAATGTTGTGGTACTTTTATTTCGAAACTTAAATCAATGGATGATCTGCATGGTTTTACTTTCATATAGCTTTGTTGTGATTAAGCTATGGTATTAAGAAGTCACACCAAATCAACTCACGCTTCCGCAAAGCCAGGGTGTGACATTACATGGGCGTATGCCCCATGACTATTTTGAACAAGTTTGTGGTTATAAATATAAACGGGTCAAAATGTTGAAATTGAATAATAAGCCGAAGGTTTAAAAATATAGAATTTTATTTGTTTGAATGTTGAATTTTAACTTCACAAGATGGGGAATTAAATTACGAACGCGTAGGAAAAAAGAATCGCGTAAAACGGACGTACGAAACGAAAGTTATGAGACTTTGAAGTTGAATTTTTAAGAAAAATGGTGCTGGGCAGAAAATGCAGGTTTCAGTAATGAACCCGCTGGAAATTGGGTTCCCCCGCACACGCGACGGAGGACTTAGTTTGGGGCGCGACACGCGACGATCGTCGCGATACGCGACAGAATATATGAACGCCGTCGCGACACGCGATGGCTTAAAAATCTAGAAATTGTTGCTGAACTTTTTGTTGGCTTATTTTGTCCCACAAACTGGCTCGAACATGTTTTTAAATGGCAAATGACTAACTCATTTCACGTTTTATGAAATGTAGGTATATTGTACATAAACGGAGGACGATCAAGCTCGATGGAACGAACCGTACACACATCAAATGAAGCTTCCGGGGATGTTTTAATTTGTGTTATCAAAAGTGGATTTATGAAAACACATTCAAGTATGTTTTGGAATGTTGTAAATATGTTTAATTACTTATAATGTAAAAGTTTTTGTTAAGTGGCATTTTTCATATAAAATGCTTACTTTAATATTATAGAATTGTTAAAAATTACTACGGGTGTTACACGAAATTTGCTAGGTTTGAGTCTTCCTGCATCACTTCACACATATCAATGGCCTTGCAAACCGTTGGTAATCTCTTTTCCTTATTGCTACATACCAGGGACTTACATACATACTTACAACGTTTCAAAGGTTTATACATACGCACAAACGAACACATGAACTCGCTCAGCTTTTGTTGATGTTTTTCAAACTACATGTATTTCAGGGAATTTGTAAAGTGGATCTGGCGGGCATTGGAAGTTTTTATGCTGCGTTAAGAATAAAGATGTCATCCATGGTCTTTGAGTTTGGTTAGTGTGTCTTATTCCTGGACGAGACACGTCTTCCAAACCTTGGTGTTATTCATTAACTTTTGACGGGTCTTTAATAAGCTCATAAACAATTTGTATGATTTGTAAAACTTGAATTTGGAGTCTACATTTTAAAACGATGTTGTTATGTTTTACACTTAATTAATGGATGAAAAATCTATGGTTTTATCATATAGTTGATGTTATGATTGAATGCAATGATATTAAGAAAGTCACACCGTAATCACGCTTCTGCAAAAGTCAGGGTGTGACATATGCAACCATCCTACTCAGGGTTATCATCCCGATCATTCGGACTAAGTTTTCAAACCTCGTTCGATCGAATGTCTTTGTAAATAGGTCTGCATAGTTGTCTAAGGTGTCAACTCTAACTACACCAATTAAACCTTTTTCAGCACAATCACAAATAAAATGATGCCTAACATCTATATGTTTAGTGCGTGAATGGTGTACTGGGTTATTTGTTATTGAAATAGCTGAATTATTATCTACCATGATGGGAGTTTATGTATAATCCAATACGTAATCCCGCAATTGCTGTTGTATCCACAGGACTTGAGCACAACAGCTCGAAGCTGAGATGTATTCTGCTTCACATGTGGACAGCGACACTGAAAGTTGCGTTTTGCATTGCCAGGATATCAGATATCATACGGCTTCTAAGCAGTTGAGCACCACCAGAGGTTGATTTCCAATTGATCGGGCACCCGCCAAAATCCGCATCCGCATATGCTATCAAATATAAGCCTCCCTCGACTGGATACCATAATCCAAGTCTTGGTTTGCCTTTAAGATAGCGAAAAATCCGTTTGACGGCTTTCAAATGTGATTCTCTCTGAGTGGCTTGGTACCTAGCACATAAACATATGGAAAACATTATGTCGGGTCGAGATGTAGTAAGATTCCTTTTATAGTCATTATGTTTCCAACGTCCAAAATCTCTAATTTTTCAATTTGTAACTATTTAAATTTGTAACGTCCTTAACAAAACTGAAGACTAAAATGTCCCTACTAGTATTCCTTGTCGCATGTTGCATGACATTTATTTTTATTTATTTTTTCGTGTCTTTCTGAAGGGTAAGAACTACAATGTGACAAGGAAACGACTTGGTTTGACTTTTGTTCCCAAACCATACTCCCCATACTTGGCCAAAGGCCCCCCTACCCCTACTTGTTAAGTTTGAAAAATGTTGTTGTTAAAGGATGGTGTCTTGAATTATTAAGTGAGGTACAATCGTTTGGTTAGAGATATTTTGGAGGACAAAAACTTAAGGAACTTTACCATCTCTTTTCACATACTCAAACACTTCAAGAACTCAATTTTTCTCTATTTTCGGATCCACCAAAGAACCCACCCCAAGCCTTTTTCTTTCACCTTAAGCACACAAAATAACACTTTAGGATCCCCTAAATGATGAGGTATTAGAAGTTTGGGAGTATATTGAAGCCATACCTCAAAATCAAGCCTTCAATCCATCCGTTTTTAAGGAGTTTTAGCTTAGGTATGAATCTAACCTTGTTTAAGTGTTTACTTATACAAGTAAGGACACCAAGAGATGTTAACAAGTGTTTTGGATTTAACGAGGAAAACTCATGGCCAAAAATGAGATTTTTAAAAGTATATAGGTGTGTGTTTGGAGCCGTGGGCTTCTTTTTTTGTTTGTGTGTGATAGTTGTTTGATTTAGTATATTGTAAGTGTATGTGTGTTAAGGTTGATGTATTATGATTCTTATTCTTGGTGGATATGTTAATATGGTGATCTCTTACTTAAATTGGGGTTTAAAGGGGTGTGCATGGCCATGGAGTTTGAGGATGTTTCAACGGTAAACATAATGTTATGAAAAAATAACTAAATTATATAAAAATAATAAGTATTATTAATATAAATTAATTAATACACATTAAACGAGCCGAATCTGAGCTTGAAAAACTATCTACGAGCCGAGCTCGAGCTTTAAAAACAATGCTTGAATCGAGCCAAGCTCAAGCTCGAGCCTTCATAATTTAAACAAGCTCGAGCTCGGCTCGGCTCGTTTGAACCCCTAAATTATATACTTGTGTCGCTATATATAATAGAAGATGAAATCCTTTACAGACTTAAACTGATAAATGCTTGTCATCACACCTTTAGTGTGACCCACCAACTTATAACAACCCTTCCTAAAACCCTTAAAACACCTTAAACCGTCCGAAAATACACTCCGTATATGAGAAACGACCCTAAATAACATTAATATTTATAAAAATCCAATAAAACAAATGAATAATGTCGCTCGCGGGGCGCGACCCCCTTGGACTTGCGAGTCGCGGGCCGCGACCAAGTGACGGCTAGCGAAGCCCTACGACGCCACGTGTCCTCATGCGTGTTAAGTCTAGACCGTTGATTCACCTAAGCTAGAACCTAGTCTACATCTCTCACGGGCCGCGAAGTGCTAACCCCATGGAGTTGCAGGGCGCGAGCCGGACTTCGATCAACCTTATAAATGGAGGCCTCGACCTTAGAATTCGTCGCTCAATTTCTTTTTTCTCTCTCAAATCTCTAGTAGGCAATTATACACGGGAATAATAACCCCTAAAAAGCGAAGCTCTACCTCGTTGTAAGTATTATATCCCCCGAAGTACCTATTTGTTACCCTACCCGATTGATCTAGGGCTCTGTAATGCATGTCAAGACTCTGCCTGACTCAGTTCATTGGAGTTCTATCTCGTGTTGTATGGCTAATGTGATTTGGGTTATCTTACTAACGCATGTGCATTGTTTAATTTTAATAGATAATAACCAAGAAAAGCACCAGGAAGCTATAGTAACACTTAAGTCAACAAAGTGAGTACATTCTCTTTTTATAAACCCTTTTTGTGAGTACATTCTCTTTTTGTAAACCCTTTTTGTGAGCCATTGTTTCAAATATTTTACAAAACCCTAACTGTTTATCAAAATACTTACAGTGATTAAGTTCTTGTAATTCTACAATTATCATCAGTATGTGGGGTTTTGTATACATTAC
Organism: Helianthus annuus; assembly: GCF_002127325.2. Taxonomy (NCBI): domain Eukaryota; kingdom Viridiplantae; phylum Streptophyta; class Magnoliopsida; order Asterales; family Asteraceae; genus Helianthus; species Helianthus annuus. The sequence continues at coordinate 169,422,492 of NC_035441.2, read as the reverse complement.
TTGACACTCGTTACTATTGCGAATAGCAGCATGACCGCAAGCACGAGGGATAAAGGTTGCCCAGTAGCAATGCTGTATTGAATAACTGGATAGATATAAACATTGTGAATCTTAATACTGTAAAGTATAAACACTTGTTTTGATTAAACTAAGATGCACTCCCCAGTATTTCTTGCTAATAATTTTTTTTTTTAAAATGCGTTACAGGTAACTTAATGTGAAGCTAATAGAAGCCAGTTGGAGAGCACTGAGGCTTAAAGAAGTGGCTATAAAATTTACCTAAATAAAAAGGAGAATTTGTTTTCAGTAATTAGGATTTATCCCTATAAATGTATTGTAACGAAAAACTTGGGTTTTATCCCATTTTTTTATTATAATAGTTTGGTGTTTTGAACTCTGATAAATATTTCCTAACTACGGTCCTGATGTATAAATTCCGCTGCCAAATTAATAAACACCGATACCACCCGCTCTCTACGCGTCTCGCGGCCGCCTGCTCCTGGGGAAGGGGTCGGGGGCTGCGACACAACTCCCGCAGTGGGGTCATTGTGTTCTGCATATTCCATAACTGCATCGCCAAAGTTGATCAATTACATGAATGACACATTTATGTGTACATATGATTAAAAAAACGATACCCTGATATCACAACCCCTGTCCCCTAATTACCCGGGAACGGGCGGCCGCGGCCAGTTTTGGTGGTATTGGTGTTTATCAATTTGGCAGCGGAAATTTTCATCAGAACCGTAGTTAGGAAATATTTTATCAGAGTTAAACACCAAAATGTGTAAAATAAATAAATGGAATAAAACCCAAGTTTTTCTGATAATACATTCGTAATAAATAAGTGGGACAAAACCCGATTTTCATGTTTAATATATTTATAGGGAATAACCCTAATACTGAAAACAATTCTCCTTTTTAATTAAGTAACTTTTATAGCCACTTTTCTAAGCCTTCAGTGCTCTCCAGCTGGCTTTTATTGGCTTCACACTAAGTTACCTGAAACACGTGTTTAAAACATTTTATCAGCAAGAAATACTGGTGAGTGAATCCCAGTTTAATCAAAACAGATTTTATCATTTTACAGCATTGAGGGCGGTCGTGCAATTACAATTGTTTCCATCTACCTTAATTACCACCCACGGTACTGTCAACCCGACTTGTGGTCATGTTAGTACTCACAATGTAGTAACAAATTTTGTATACAAAACCCCAACATACCGACGATAATTGTAGAATACAAATACTCAATCACTGTTTAATATAATGTAAAACATTTGATGTTTTGTAAAAACAGTTTGCAAAAAGGAGATTACTCGCATTGCTATTTTAGGAAATTTCCTGTGGCTTCCTGGTTATAATCTATAAATTTTAAATAATGGACACGCGTTAGTATAATAACCCAAATTTACATTAGTTATATCCTCCTCGAGACAGAATTCCAACGACTACGTCAGGAAGAACCTCGACAGCCGTTACGGAACCCTAGATCAATCGGGCAGTGTATCTAATACGTAACCTGGGGTTATGATACTTACAACGAGGCAGTGCTTCGCTATTTTAGTGGGTATAATACCCGATATAATGTCTACACTTTAGAATTTTAGAGAGAGAATCAATTGTGAACGATTTTGAGTTGAATGTCGATCGATTCTATTTATAGGGCCTGTCCAGGCATCTCTCGCGCCCCGCGACGGAATCAAAGGGGGCCGTCGCGCCCCGCTAGGGCCAGAAAGGCGGCGGCAGTGTTGCTGAGTCATCGGGTGAGGTTGACGTGTGTCCTGCCACGTGGCGTCACCAGATCTCGCCACTTGTTTCTCGGTCGCGGCCCGCGACGGCTGAAGGAGAGTTTGTCGCTCCCTGCGACAGACTTGAATTTGTTTTTATTTGATTTTTAATTGTATAAAGGTATTTCGGGTCCGGTTTTCGTATACGGGGTGTATTTAGGAGCGTTTTAGGGTCACGTTAAAGGTTCCGGGAGAGTTACTACATCTATGGAGGTAACTGAAGGAAGTACGTGGTTTTGATATATTAGATTAGTTGTCATATCTATTTGCCTACCTATGTTTAGATATCTTCGGATATGTACCTATATAAGTGTATCTTAAGAATATTAGGAGAGTTGTTATACCCGAGAGAAGATATCATCATCTAAAACAACAATAAGTTGTGTGGCAAAATCTAAATGCCACTCCAAAATCGAACATTGTCTTCTAAATGAATCTGAAAAATTATAAATTGAAAAATTATTACCAAATCGGCAAGTTAAAAAAGTTTTTGTTAACATCACAAAATCATTACATGAGATTTCTAAAATTTACCTTATAATCGGTTTTTGCTTCCTCAGGTCCCAGACCACTAAAAACGAACAAAATGTCATATCAATTTTCTAATTTACACTAGCTTAAAACTAATCTCAATATAACAACCTAAAATTGATATATATCAACTTTTCAAAATCACCCGTCCATTCCTAAGCCCCGAACCCCTTAATCTTTAGAAACAAAATCAAAAACTCAATAGACATATTAGGTCTCTAAAAGAAACCTCAATGCATTTTTCAACAAATGTAATAGACTCTCCATAAACAAATAAAGAATGTTTTTTTTTTTCAATAATACATATAATACAAACCGCGTCGAAGGGGTAATAGAAAAACTAAACAGGAAGGGGGAATCAAAGATGCGGCCGTCGTCGAGCAAATCTTAGAGGGAATGTTGTAGGGATTTGGCCGTCGAAGGGGATATGCCATCTTCGTTGTCGAAGGGGAGGGGGCTGCGCGCGGTGGTGCAGCGATAGGGTTTGGTCGTCATTGTCTGCTGTAAGGGAGGGGGAGGGTTACAATAAGGGTTATGAACAATGATTTTTAATTGCATTAGTTTTTACTCTTTTACTTTTAATATAGCATATATAAGATGCGGTTTAATGAAACTCCGTCTAAAGTGGGCTTAAATTCGTATAAGACAGTGTTTAACTATAAGATGAGGTTATTTTGAATTCCGTTGAATATTTTAATCATATTTGTCTAGTTTTTTTATTTGAAGACAAGGTTATTACTTGAACCCGTCTAAAGCAAAAATTCAACCCCGTCTAATACTCCTTTTTGTAGTAGTGAGTGTGTCATGTGAAAATAAAATTAACAATTTATGAACGATTATCGTTTTGTATGTACGTATTATCATGTCAATGATGAATTGTGTTTTGGCTAAGTGTGAAATGTATGTGATTCAGATGAATTCTATGAGTTAACTCTAGTAGTTGATAAAATCCGAACCATTCACTAAACATTACTGGACTAGGACTCGATAGAGGTGTACTATCTAATTGATCTCGATCTTACACTTGCATGTTGTGTACAATTAAATTAGTTAGACCATTTACTCTAATGTTTTAAAAATATAATTAAGTATTTTAAGCGTCATATTTTTTTGGAAAAGTATGATATTAAATATAGTTTTTTTAATTATTTTTATTATCTTCTTCACTTTTTAAGTTAGATAAATTTATGTCAATTGGTACTGGTATCGAAAATATCAATACGGTTATCGGTACATGAAGGTAAAACCGACACCAGCCTGGTACAGAAAACACGAATTGATTTTGAAAATCTTTTAGTTTGGAAAATTCGGTACTGCTACCCGGTACCATTTGCTCATCCCTGATCACGGGTGTCGTACGAACAACAACGGTATCGTGCAACTTTTTTTTGTTGATTTTCTTCAACTTTTAATGATTTCTTTTTTTAGTTTCAGAGGTCGGGATGAGCTCGGTGCCAACCAATACTGAATCGGTACTGGTACCGAAAATACCAGTTACGGTACCGGTATATGAAGGTAAAAAACGGTAGCGAACCGGTACCAGGAACGCTAAAAGTCATACCGAATTGGTACTTAAGATCTTTCGGTTCAGAAAATTCGGTACCGGTACCCAGTATCATTTGCTCATCTCTGACCACATGTTTCATACAAATAACATTATTACGATACAATTTTTTTGGTTGATTTTCTTTTGGTTATCTTTTAGTGGTTTTTCCTATATTTTCTTTTTATTCTTGTCAACGGTTTCCGTGCGCAATGCGCTTGTAGTGATTTCAAAACACATGTAAACACAGACTAAACAACAAAAGACGTTCGCCGCGACGCGGCAATAGTAAAAAAAACTAGTTAAATTAAAAATATACATGAAAATTGGGGTTATTTTGTTGTCCAAATAAAGGCTTTCGGATTCTTTCTCTATAAATTCTCGCTAACAAGATCTCTATGGGTTTACGGTTAAAGAAATATATAGGGTAAAGTTCTTGTACAAATAATCTTAACATACTAAACATACAAATTGAAGGAAAACTCAAAAAGACAAGGTGGCATTTTTGTAATTATCAATAACTATCAAAGTTACTCTACAAATACCTCTAAAAAAACCTAACCACTCCCCCCACCCCCAAAAAAAACCTAAACCCCCCACCCCCCCCCCCAAAAAAACCTAAAAAAAACCTACCCCCCCCCCCCACACCCCCCAAAAACCTAAAAAAAAAACCTAACCCCCCCCCCCAAAAAAAAAAAAAAACCTAAAAAAAACCTAACCCCCCCCCCCACCCAAGCTAAAATGCTAAAAACTAAACCCCCAAAAAACCTAAAAAAAAACCTAACCCCCCCCCCCCACCCCAAAAACCTAAAAAAACCTAACCCCCCCACCCCCCACCCCCAAAAACCTAAAAAAAACCTAACCCCCCCCCCACCCAAGCTAAAATGCTAAAAACTAAACCCCCAAAAAAACCTAAAAAAAATAAAAAAAACACACAAATTATTTTATTTTATTTTTTTAACATTTTTTATTAAAAAATCGCTACTTTTAGTAGTAGCAAAAAAAAAAAAAAATTTTTTTTTTTTGCTAACGAAATGTAGCGATTTTTTAATAAAAAATGTTAAAAAAAAAATTGTGTTTTTTAGGTATTTTTTGTTGTAACTTTGATTGTTGGTGGTAATTACAAAAATGTCACCTTGTCTTTTTGGGTTTTCCTTCAATTTGTATGTTTAGTATGTTAAGATTATTTGTATTTGATCTTTTGCCAATATATAAACGTATACATACAGTGGGCTTGAGGATGGGCTCATTAGGTCATGATCTAGTATTTAAACCATGCCCCTTGTCTTCAAATCATATCAATGCGATGTATACATCTTTGGGGGTGAGCAATGCAATTTCAATTCTTTATCTTGTCTTTATGATTTATGATATCATAATATTTTGTTTTGCTGAATTAAGTTTTTCTTTGAGTTTAATTTTATAGCTTGCTGTGGCCTGTTCGAATAGCAAAATAGGGTTTTCTTGCTGAACCTTTTTGTTTAATTAATTAATTTAAAACTCGTGTGCCCAGGTAAAACCCAACTTAGGGTTCACAATCGCATGCAGGCCGCAACTCCCCTCTTCATCGTTTCTCAGACGATCAATCGTCTTCAAGGTATGCTACCGATTATACACCATCCCGAAATAACTTGATATCTAAGTCTGAAGATATCTGTCAAAGTTGAATATATCCTTTTAACATTTCGAAGCAATTCAACTACAGAATGTGGCATTTAAAGTCAAATAATTTAGTTTTCTGTTCAAAAACCCCATCTTTGCACATTAGTTAGAACAAACGCCTGATTTATCATACTAGTAAATGATCACCCACTATTTTTGGTATAATGCTGTTACATGCAAAGAAATATTATTTATACATCCAGGATAGTAATTGATCACCCACTATCTTTAGTATAATGTTGTTATATGCAAAGATAATGTTATTATATATACTTGCAGGATACATTCCGTGGTTCTTTTCATCACAACATTCCGTTTGCTAAAGGTTGGGGAGAACCAGAACCATTTAGTTTAAGGAACTTACGGATGCCCACAGAGGTAGTGTGTGAAAGGAACCCCAGCAAACTTTCAACTTTTAAAATACTTGGACCTGAAATGATCCTCTTGAACCAATACGTCAGCCTCAAAGATCAGGTATTTGTTTTCCGTTAATTGTATGCACTTTTTGTTTGTGAAAGTTAACTACCGTGGAAAGTAATGCGAACAATTGAATGCCATTTTTGTTTGTCAATGGTTTGGATTTAGGGGACTAGGGGTGGAATCACTAGTGATGGATTCCATCACTCCCACTATCCAATCAACTAATGCCATGTCATCAATCCAATTTCCATCACTAGTGATAGAAATGTAGGAGGGGTGGAATCACTAGTGATGGGGATTCCAATATACAAGTATTAATGCACAATGTACAAGTCATACCCTATAAAACTCAAAAGTTTAACGCGTAATGGTGGTAACGCGTTAGATATATAACGCGTTTAACTTGTAGCGGCGGCGGTGTGACCATCTCCCATAACGTGTGAAGATCTCCCATAACGGGACCGCCCCGTCCTGCCTTAGTAGATAGAAAACATATTTCTACTTGGCTTTTATCTGTACCAAAAGCAAATGCAAACACTTTGGTTGTCCATAAAAAGAATAACTACATTGCCAAAAAGATTAATTACTTTCCATGCTACAATATGATGGGTAGGTAGTTTAATCCGATTTATATAGGGGTTTGAGGAACGTTGTTAGTTATTTGACATCGGGAAGGTTCATTTGAGAAGAAATTTAATGTGAGAAGAAAAAGAAGAAAAGGCATATTAGTAAAAATACTATTTTATTTATAACTCATATCATTAATTTTTCTCTCTTTAATTAATTAGTCAACTAATCATTAGTTATCCTACATATAATCCATAAAACTTACACATATCAAAATTTTCTTACATATACCCTACACATTATAGAATTTTATCCTACATAGTCGAAATTATCCTACACACCTCGAAATATATCCTACACGGTAGAGGATCCTGTAAAAAGTGCTCAAAGTGTAAGAAGTGTGAGAAGTGTATTATAACACTATATATAAACTATATAACACCATATAAACACCGTATAACAATATGTAACACCATATAATACCATATATAACTATGTAACACCATATATCATTATATAACAAATATAACACTATATGTTGTCTGATAGCATGTCTATGATACATGTATAGTGTTATATTTGTTATATAATGATATATATAGTGTTACATAGTGTTATATGGTATTACATGGTGTTACATATTGTTATACGGTGTTTATATGGTGTTATATAGTATTATATATAGTGTTATAATACATTTCTTACACTTCTCACACTTTAGGCCCTTTTTACACTATCCTTACCCTATCCTACACAACTCGTAATTTATCCTACACAACTAATAATTTATTCTACACTTTAAATTAAGTTGTTTTTTTAATTTGGAAAAAGTATATATTTTGAAAAATAGTTACAAATTTAATTTAGTTAGTTATTAAGAAGAAAGAATACAAATTAATGATTTGTGTATGTTTACCAATATACCCTTATATTAAAATTAAATATAAATATTAAATGAAGTAAAATAAAACATTCTTATTGGTTGAAACTTCTTCTTTTTTCTTCTTACAAAAAATTTCTTCTCATTTGAACCTCCCACTATTTGACATACCACCAATGCATGCATATGTTGTAATATTTGAATTCTCTTAATATTTTAGGTTGATATAGTATATGTGTGTGACAAGTGGGGCGTGAACCTGGGGGGTTTTACGAGCCTTATTACATTAAGGGAGAAGAATATCGAATACACATGTGTTTTGGTTTAGGCTGGGATCCGAAAACACCACCAGTTCCACATCAACTTATTTCATTGGCTGCAAAAGCAGTTGAAGATGCTCAAGCCCATCTGGATCAACTTCCTTCAATGTCCCCAAATACTTGTTTAGTCTGTTTCTATCCATTATCCTGTGGTCGTATTGGTCTTCATCAGGTTAGTTTTAACATAACATACAAGCACGTACACACGCGCACACACCTATGAATGTGCCTTAGCTTTTGAATTTATACCTCATCCACAATAATATAAAGAGGTGCATTTTTCAATAAGAGGATTCAAATTGAAGTTCTTTGTCAACTTTTTTTTTCAGCTTAAGGTTTTGAAAATTAGAACTATTTATCCACATTAACATGTGTTGTCATCGTTTATTGTATAAAATGCGTATACTGTGAGTATTTTTTTAATTATTATGATGTATTTTAAAAGTTTTGTTACATATGGTTTTATGAACTATATTATTATGGAAATGCTAATAGAATGGATGACTATCAACCTTTCTTTTAACTCAAGCTATTTGACACAGACACGTTTGTAGGTAATTGGTCAGAAATAGTAGAGTTAATTTGAATGTTTCTGTTTGATTGTAGGATCGCGATGAGAGTGGAAGGGGATCCCCTGTGGTTTCCATCTTCATTGGTGAGGCTGCAGAATTTGTGTATCGCCTTTGTGGAGACAACAAGTCACAAAGTGTTTTGATGCAGTCTGGTGATGTATTGATATATGGTGGTAGGTCCAGACATATTTATCATGGTGTGACACAGATCAAACAAAACATGCCTTTATTGTTATTACAAGAAACAGGGATTAAAGCGGGTTGTCTAAACCTTACTTTAACGCAGTTTTGACCCTGCTCGTCTTTCAGGAGTGCTGTATCCTCGGGGTCCTGTTCTGTATTGTTGGAGTTTCATAATGTCATAGTATGATATTCCTATGCCATGTTTCGCATGTTGGGTGGTGGTCACCTACGCCATTCATATTCCAAGCCACAAGTTTACTATGAATGTAGTGAGAACTGTGAAATATGATTAAGGTGGTGTTTGTTTTTTCAGACCCAAAAGGTCTGCAGTCTGCGGACCACATCTGCAGGCATCTGCAGGAGAAGAGATGGACCAAAGATCTGCAGTCTGTAAGGAGAAGAGGGTTTGTTTTTTTTTTTTACTTCTATAAAAACCCTTCACAACACACACAACACACTCCTCTCTCTCTCTCTCTCTCTCTCTCACTCTCTCTCTCTCTGCAAACCCTAGCCCCCACTGAAGAACCCACCACCACCGCCTTCAAACTCCGGCCACTATACTCCGGCTGCACACCCACCCCATCCTCGTATACCCCCTACAACTAACCCCTTGTCCGTGTAACACACACTCAGAACTTCATCAAACACCTATCACACCCACACCCACCTGATCCCTCGCTAAATAATGGCCAGCAACCGCCACGGCGGCGGCAGGCATCGAAGAGAGAAAGAGAGAGACGACAGAGGAAGAGAGAGAAACAGAGGACGCCGGCGACGACATGGTTCTGGTCGTTCGAGGTGACGTCAGCAGTGGCTTGGTGGCGGAGATGTGGTGGAGGTGGTGGCGGAGATGTGGTGGTGGAGGTGGTGTCTGTGTTTTGAAAGAGAGAAGAGGTGAGAAGATGTGGGGTTATGTCTGGGTGGGGAAGAGGTAAAAGGTGAGAAGTGCTTCCGGAAAACAAACAAGCTGCAGGACCCAAAGGTCTGCGCGTGTCTGCGCGACGCAGACATAAGTGGTCAGAAGTGCTTCTGGTAAAAAAACAAACAGCACCTAAGAAGATTCATTGGTGTATTTTATAACTTATCTAGCTATCAGTATTTCATTTCCTAGACTCTGGCTTGTTAATTGCACAAATTATAGTACTCGATATGAGGAGAGTATTGGCATCCATGAATTTGGGTATATCTTAAATACGTAACCCAACCCGAATGTTAGGGGTGTGCAAAAAAAATGAATTAACCGAAAAAACCTAACCAAATAAAAAACCGATGGATCAGTTAATAGTTTTTTTGAAAACCGAAAGTAGCAGGTCGATTATGGTCATCAATATTTCCATGCTTACCATAACAGAACCGACATGCAGTAAAATCTTAGTTGGATTTATGACTTTTTGACAATTTTTTAAATACTTGATGTTTTTGGTTGAACATTTTTAGTAGTTATTTGTTATTTCATATGAATTTATAGAACATATCCTATCACTTTATTCCAATATTTGGTAATAATATGTGTTAATATTATATAGAGTAAAATGCACGGATAGTCCCTGTGATTTTGCAAAATAACACCTATAGTCCCCAATTTTTAAAAATTACACCGGTGCTCCCTATGGTTTGATAGTTTGTTACTCGGATAGTCCCTGGAGTGGATGACGGTTAGTTTTCTCTGTTAAATGAATGTGAAATGACAAACCTACCCTTCATCTTCTCCACTCTATACAAATAAAACAACCCGATCCCAACCCCACCCACCCCCACCTTTCTGTCTGTTTTCCCCCACCATTAACCACCAACCACCACCCAAACTAATCAGCTGGCAGATGAATTTCCGGTTGGGAATCATCCTCCACCATTCCCAAACTCATCTTCTTCAATTTCCAGCAATCAATTTAGTCAAAACCCTAAAAAAAATTTTTGAGGAATTTCAACAAACACCTTATGTGCAACTCAGCTTAATCAACTAAGCTAATCACCAAACTGAAACGATAAATCTAACACAGAAACTTATCATTATGATCTATTTAACTCAACTAGGTCTATGAAAAACAAGACTTTTAGTCTGTGCAAACAGGTTTGCGAACGAAATTAGTCAAATACCAAATGAAAGTCTTTGAGGATTTCAACAAACACATTATCTGTAACTCAGCTTCAACTCCAACTCACCATTATCACCGGATAATCTTCGGTGAAGATCGATGCTTGTGGCTCTGCCGTGCCTCTTTTGTCGGCCGGCAAGACACCCTCCATCTCCGCTTCTCTCTTTCTCTCGCTTTTATCTCTATTTCTCTGTTTTACTCACAAAAGTGTGTGTGAGTGAGTGTTAAGAATGGTGTCAAATGAAGAATAAGTGGAGGGTGATGCAACATATTTAGATGAAGGAGAGTAGCAGAGAAGGATATGGGAATTGCAGGTGGGGGTGGTGGTTCTTTAGTTCTTATATTGTTTTTATAATAACTGATTAACTGGGCCTCCAAACATATATATTTATTTAATTTAAGGGTACTTTTGTCATTTCACAACTACTTAACGCCATAAACTAACGATCATCCACTTCAGGGACTATTCGAGTAACAATCAAGCAAACCACAGGGAGCAAGAGTGTAATTTCTAAAAGTTGAGGACTAAAGGTGAAATTTTACCAAAGCACAGGGAGCATCCGTGCATTTTACTCTATTATATATTATATGTATATATTTATACCATGTAATATGTTAATATATAGAAATATGTAATAACAATTTATTTCGTGTAAAAAAAATAACTATTTTTAGCTGGGCCTAAATTAGCGGTTAACCACCCAAAACCTAAATAATATACTTTCAAAACCGATTAATCATAACCATCATAATTGATCAGTTCGGTTGTGATTATCTTATTAATCAACATAGTGGTTATGGTTATGATTTTAGCCAAAAACTAACTCACATCAACTCACGCACACCCCTACCGAATGTAATTAGATACGCGTGTTGGTTACTTTTTCATATTCTACTTTATTAATTCCTGGTCCTCCTATTTTCACTATGAAAATTTTAGGTTCTATCTTTTTCTTTTCCTTTCTCTTTTACTAACTTTCATTAATTATGTTAATAGTTTTTAGAGTAAATTCCTTTTATAGTCATTATGTTTCCAACGTCCAAAATCTCTAATTTTTCAATTTGCGTCCTTGACGAAATTGAAAAGACTAAAATATCCCTACTAGTATTCCTTGTCGCATGTTGCGCGACATTTATTTATTTTTATTTTTTCTTGTCTTACTAAAAGGTAAGAACTACAATGAAATGGATCGAAGTCAACAAATAAGAAATTGAGGCAATTAGAGTTTACTTAATAATGAAAGTGAGTATTCAAACGAAAGTGTAAATCATGCAGATAATCAAATAGTAAATCCTACACATATTTGATATCTTAAAGTAGCAAACTGGATAAATGGTAAAAACTTGTAACCACACCCCTTCTTTTTATGATGAAAGAAAACAGGTTGTGAATCAGGCTGAACCTGAATGTATTAAGTCAATGTATATGGCTTGGCGTTGGGGCTCTTTAAATTCAGCCTACAATACAATATAAAGAACAACCAACCACTAAACCAAAGCCTCAAACACATCAAGTTATCAAATCCAAACCTATATATACAATATCAAAGATCATATAATGGTAAAAAAAAAGGCCGCCAATGAGACCATTCTATATAAAAGAAATTTAAATAGTATTAGCTGGTTAAGCTGGACCATACTAAAAATCATAAAACAATAATTTTGTTTACCGATTATTAGTAAGTTTCAATAAATGTATACAAATTTTTTTATAGTGTATTGACTAAATAAAAAAAATAGCGAAGTAATAACAATTAAAGCTTTTAATAGTGTATTATTAATAAAAACAATTAAAGCTTTTAAAAGAAATGCTCTTGTTTAGACCGTGGGGTATGGTGGGGCGGGAGTTTGGTGCATTGGTTGACACGTGGAACTTGATGAAGTTAATACACAAACCCAAGTTGTAGGAAGTATGGTGGGCGTGGCTGGGCTAGCGTGGCCAAGCCACATCATTTTTTTTAATATACATATATATATTTATAACCATTAAAATCTACATAAACATACATAATAATTATCAATATAAAAAACAATCATTCTCCGTCGTTTTCGTCGGTTTCGAACCCAGGAATCGTTGAAACATGCTCCACCAAATCAGATCGAAGGTTGTGATGTATATCCCTTGACTTCATAAAAAATTCATTTGACGTTTTATCTTCGTCTGTTACGTTACATGGTTGGGGGTCATCGTCATCATAGTAGGTAACGACCGCTCTACCTTCATCCTCCAAAATCATGTTGTGAAGAATGATACATGCGTACATCACGTTTCCAATCTGATTCTTGTCCCACAGTCGACAAGGCATTGCCAATATTCGCCACCTTTTCTTCAAAACACCGAATGCTCGCTCGACGTCTTTATGTGCAGCTATTTGGACATTGTTAAACTTTAATCTCTTTGGATCTATGGTACCGTGTCTTGTGAACGATTTTATGAAAACCCCCCACTCTAGGTAAATCCCATCAACTAGGTAGTACCCATACACGTACTCAACCCCGTTTACAAAGAAAGTTCCTTTGGGTCCTATACCATTTACCTGATCATTGAAAAGGGGCGAGTGGTTTATGATGGTAATATCATTATATGAACCTGGCATACCGAAGAACGCATGCCATATCCAAAGATCTTGGGACGCAACCGCTTCAAGCATGATGACTGGCATCCCGTGAAATCCACTCATGTGAGCGTCTTGCCATGCGGTAGGACAAAGTTCCCAAGGCCATTTCATACAATCTAAGCTACCTAGCCTCCCTGGTAGCCCATGATAATCTGCGTGATGTCCCAATTTGCATGTCACTGAACAAGGGCTTTCTCAAATATCTTTTCCTATAAAGTTCTAGAATACACGAACAAAAGTTGTGAAGACTTTCTCTAGCTACACGTGCAGACATTTTTAAATAGTCATCCATAATGTCCGAACTATTGCCGTACGCTAACTGCCTAAGTGTGGCCGTGACCTTTTGCCACATACTAAATCCTAATTACCCGGTTACATCCGGTTTTTGTTGGAAATAAACATACTTCTCCTCAAGATCTCTAGATATCCTTAAAAATAAGTTTTTACTCATACGAAAACGACTTTTAAACATTTTTTCATCATACTTAGGTTCCGCTGAGAAGTAATCGCTTACCAACAAATTGTTAGCGGTGTGCCGTTCACGAGCGATGTACCTTCTCCTCCGTCTAGGTTGCGGAGTCTCTTCTTCATCGTCTTCGTCTTCCACGATAGCTTTCACCACCGCCGCGATCGTTTGTAGAAATATTTCTGCACCATCGTCAGATGATGATGACGATACACTTGAACTTAAAGAACTCATGGCAAGATTGTGTTTTATGTGTTTGATATTGTGTGAGAAAAATGTTAAATATGGTAAGGTATTTATAAAGGAATATTTTTTTTAAAATGCCCCCAACGGCTAGTTTGATTTGGCCATTGAGAGCCCGCCATGTCACCTTGCTAGACCCGCCCCACGCCTGGCTTAAAACTCCCGCCCCTTGGGCCACGCCCCAACCTAAGCCCCATACCCCACAGTCTTAGAATTAGAATTCGTTGAGTAAAGACAATAAAGACTAGCCAATGACCTCTAGCTTAAGTTGTAGGAGGACTTGAGTTCTTCATTAAAGACTCAGGTTCAATTCCCATTTGGTGTAAAAAAAAAAGAGTGAGGCAATGGTGGGCAGTGATAGGAGACCCAGGGAAACCTGGGTTCGATCCTTGAGCCAAACGGGTTTTACTGGTAATTTACCGTCATGCCTACGGGCGGGTGGGTTACTGGGTTTTCCCCGGAATTGGTGGTGGACAACTCGGGTTACTCTTGGAGTACTCCGTTTGTCCAGTGGGTGCTCCGAGAGTACTCGGAATTGATTTGTGGTCTTTTTCACCTTTCTCTCTACATTTCAGCTTCTACAGCGACAGACAATATGAGGAGTCAAACTCTAATAAACCATTAGACTTTGATTAACCCTTATAAGAAATGTTTGGCCAGTCGAAGGGTCAACGGACCTTCATGACCCCCCTATAGTTCCGTCCCTGGCCATTAGCAGTGCATTCGACCCTTTAGAATTCTCAACTTTGATCGAAAAGAACTTTACAAAGTAGAAGTTGAAGACATTGTGTGTGTGTGTATGATTATGAAAAAAGAGACCAACTAAAGAAAATATTTTCGTTGACCACAATAGACGTTGACTCTCTTGCCATCTCATACGGAGATTAATTATGATACAAAATACTTGGAGGCATTTGGTTTGCAGAATGTTTACCATGGATTTGGAATGTTTGAACGGAATTGGAATTTGAGGGTTTGGAATTAATTCCGGCGAAAAATTGTATCGTGTTTGGTTTGTAAAATTGTGAAAGGAATTTAAACGCCAAATAAATCTATTTATTCTAATATATTAAAGCTATTTTGGCTAATGTTTCATTTATACATAAGCTCACCCTGTTATCTTGACAAGTGGCATTCTTCTTCTTTTATCATTTAAACAAGACTAGGTTAGTTACCCGTGTAATACACGGGTTAAATATCATAATATATAAAACTAATATTTTTGTTAATATAGGTTTTTAAAGAACCGGCCCATCGTCACCATTCATAGTAACTAAACATAAATGAATTTCAAACAACAATATAGAATGCGAAAAACTAATCAGAACTTTAAGTGCACAACAACCTTGTCCTTTTTGTGAAGACTCGAGTAAAGTGAACAACAAAGTCGGCTCCATTAGCACCACCTTGGATCTCTTTTGGGTCCTAGAAGTACAAGGAAAATAAACATTAGAGAAATTGAAAGAAATAAAAAGTTCCTCACAGATGACTTTAGTCTTCAAATGCATTTTACCTTAAGCCAAATACAATAACATGTTCTTACCAAGGAAAAGGATTTTCTCATCCTGACCTCAAGTTCATGATGCTTCCAACGACCCGATAGTAATTCAGCCATTTCTAAAAGTAAAGTGAACAATAATAATACATCCAAGAACCCAAGAACATTTTAGTTTTTATTTATGTAAAGTCACCACCTTAAACTATAAAAAAAGAAACGATACTAAAATTTATATGCACCTATGTTATAATCTTACCTCGTCTCGCTGTGTTGACCAGGTGTATTTTTTACTCCCACTATCTCGGGATATAGAAATCTGAATTTAAAACATAAGTCTTTAGAAATGTATAAATTATTTACATCATACGTTAAAAGTGAGATCTTTATAGAGAATTGATTAGCTATCATAGGAGAACTCATCAAATAAAATAAAAAGTAATAAAAACATAAACTTGATATGAAAAACTTTCTATTCGCTAATTGTTCAGCAGGCCATGAATTCTTCCTATGATGGAATTTATTCTTTTTACCCATAATTTTATTAAACTAATTATAAATAAGTTCACAAAATCTACCATTTCAATCATGACATAAGCTTAAATTATAAAAAAAAAAAAAAAAAAAAAAAACTGTAAGATTTTGACCAATCATGCCTTTTAGCCCCTTTTAGCACCAGATTGTAATCAAACTTATCTTTAACATAATTCTAACTCCATTTAGGCTTGTATTAATATCAAGAGCTTACTATAACACCATTTGGATCCTCGTTATAAAATTACTTGTGAAAATACTCAAAATTCATTGAGATATACATAAAAAGTAAATTTTGTACGTAACCAATAAAAGGTAAAACCACCGTCGATCAATGCTACATCCGAGCAGAGTCATCCATCAATCAATGCTACATCCGACCAGAGTCATCCATTGACCATTTATAGTCAAAACAGATGAAACCGTCGAACCTCTTAAGGCCTTGGCTGTTTTTTAAGATCAAAGTCAGCCGCAATGTCAACACGAATGAAAATACAAATATATGGAGTCGTTGAAGTGAAATACTAAATAAATTAAATTAGAATGAAACAATTGATAACCAACTGATCAAATTTTATCATCACCAAACACATGATGTATGAGCACTATCTCTAACACACAACTCAGAACATCATGATATTAAACAAATCAACTTAGCATATTTCAATAGGATAATCAGAAGAAACATATATAAGTATTAAAATGAGATCCTTGTAGCAATAATTATATGAGACAATACATCCAACACCAAGAGTATATACACACTACGCCACCAAAGATATCCAATGCATGCAATAAGAAGAAATGGATAATCAGATGAATATGATTAACATTATAGGAGAACATGATTACACATAAATAAGAAGAAATGGATAACAATACCTTCATACGGATCCGGGTTTTTGCAGATCGGTGGCACGAGAAGGGTTTTCTTCATGTCGTGATCTGTTATAGATGATCTAGGGCATTGATAGTTGAAGATCGGTGGCACGAGAAGGGTTTTCTTCATGTCGTGATCTGCTATTGATGATTTAGGGCATTGATAGTTGAAGATCGGTGGCTGGAGAAGGGTTTTCTTCATGTAGGCGTAGGAGAGAGGAATGTCTAAAATTAAAACCTAATTTAGAGATTAGAGATTAGAGATTTTTTGAGATAACGAGTTAACGTGAACCCGCGCGTTGCGGCTGGATATTGATTATTAATGTATTTGGTTTCACTATATAATTTTTGTAGGCACCGGCACGTAGGATCACATAAGACCATGGGGTATACTCTTATGCCCTTTTATTCCACATAGGCATCTTTAATACCCAGATCACTTATAGTTTCATTCACTCCCCTCCAAGAAATGGTTCCCCCTCTATTAACGCCCCTAAAATAAGATATATCTTTAATACTCCCATCCAAGTTTCTTTCACACATGTTAACACGTTCACAAATGGCTCTTTTAACGCTCTTAACGCCTAGGGGGAGTGGTATTTAACGCCCTTAACTACTTATGCATCGGGGCGTTAGAGTATACCCCAAGGTCTAATAAAAAAATAAAGCCGACTTGGCTGATAAATACATAACAAAAAAGTATGTCATTCCTCATTTGCCCAATAGAATTACAATATCTTTATGGTTGTTCTCTACTGATTTTCGTTTTTGAAAACCTAGCCTTACATCAACAAACGTTTTTTTTTAAAACATTGCAATCACAATTGCTCTCTACAGTTCTTTTAATTGACATACGTGGTTACATGTCTTTTAATTGACATAAATGGTTAAACTTAGGCTCATTCTGTTCTCACAACCCTTAAATCTTATGCTCACACCATTTTCACTCCATCTTTCTCTATACATATCTGTATATATAGAGATAGATATAGGGGTGGAGTGTGAATATTATCACCCTAAACTTAACATGATTCTTAAAATTCCAGTTAAGTTATAACTGGTTAAGATTAACATGATGATTCTTGAAATTCCAAAAAAAATATTATAAAACATGTGTATACAACAAGTGCCTAATCAAATTTCATAACATATAAAATAAAAGAAATTGTAAACATGAAGTGTAACAATGAAGAAAAAATAAAGCAAATATGATAAAAATAAGACTATTAAAAAAATATGGTCTTATTTGTTTTAGGTATTCCGAGTTTGATTATGTGAATTCTTATAGTCTTTCCTTTGTTATTGGATTTTTTTATGATAAAAATAAGAATATTAATAAAAATATGGAGTTCCCACAAAACCCGCTGTGAATCTCTCGGTGAGGTGAGTTAATCTGGATACTTCAAAAAAAATATGGATTTTTGTGTGTTATCTTGGATACTTATAAAAAATAATATGGATTTTTGTATACGAAAAAGAAAAGGAATGATTGTTTACAAACTATTCAACCAAAAGCTATTTATTTTTGTATAGAAAATAAAAGTTTTTATTTGTTTGGATATAATACATTATAAAATCGAAAGATCTCGCCCAAAACACAGCAAAACCGGCCCACTGTAAAATTGCTTTGGGTAATGGTTTTTCATGACACAAACCCTAGAGTTTCTCTTCTCTTTCCCTAAACACCACAATCGCCACACCCAATGACGACTCCCATCCTCTCATCAAACCACCGGTCATTTGAATCCGGGCTTCTCTCCGGCACCCATGTCTCCACATCGTCATCCAAGGTCAGTTTGTTGATCAATTGACCAAACTTAGCCAGAATCTGGTTGTCGCAGGGTTACACACCCTGGGCTGATGATAAATGATTCGCGTTGGAAGGGAGTAGAGAAAGATGATAACAGCCACCAAGACACTGGAACCAAAATAATCTTTGGAATCGACGGCGGTGCCACCGGTCCCATTTCGAACGACAGAAACCATAAGCAGCGTGACTCCGGGGCAAGGCCCCAATCTTACTCGTTGTTCTCTAGATCCTTCTTCCCGAATTTGTGTGTCTGAAAATTTGCGTGTGAGTTTATGTATATATACCACGGGTATGGGTGTGTGCCTGTTTGGAGGAGATGCAACGGTTGCGACAACGTTTTTTTGACGGTTGATATTTTAGTATGGTCAGTTGGTTTTATGTGAGCAGAACAGTTATTGAATGAATCCGTGCTTTTTACGTTGATGAAGGGATGCGATGGGAGGCCGGGAGCGGTTGTGAAAGGGGTGTGATAAATATACCCAAGATAAAGATTAATATACCCAAAAGTCAAATTTAGTAATGATTAACTACTTTATTATATTATTTTATTATAAAGTTAAAAGTAATACTTATGTTTTATTATAAAGTCAAAAGTAATAATTATGTTTTTTATCTTATTTTATTTTGTAATACTGTTGTTATTTTTTTATATTTTGTTATACTATTATTAGTATTAGTATTAGAATCAATATTTTAAATAAATAATCAAGACACTTTATTATAAACACGAAAATGAAAAAGTTCATCATAAATAAATAAATGAATAATGAGTCTCTAATAAAAAAGTAAACGTGCAAACATTAAAACAATTAATCACCTAGATCGACAAAACCACTTTCACGCTGTGGCGGATCTAGAAAATTATTATAGGAGCAACGTTTCAAAGAAAAGGGGTAACGAAATTGAAAAAAAGTTAATTTTTTTTCAAAATTTACACTACCATCAGAGCGTTAAGGGGCAACGGAGGTTACCCCTTCTTGAAGGGTAGATCCGCCCCTGCTTTCACTACGATAAAGTTGGGTATATAATTCTAGACGCCATCTATACATGGTCTACCATCCAGCCGCAGACATGTTAATGTTGCAAAAATTAATAAATGGGTAATAAAAAATCTGACTGGCCGAATTATGAAGTTGCAAACTTTTAGTGATACAATATTTAATAAATGGGTAATAAAAAATGATACAATATTTAATAAATGGATCATAAAAAAACTGAACGATAAAAATGTAAAATACATGTTTTATTATTATATTGTTTTTTAAACCAATAGAATCAGATATAAATATTGAGCTTCGTTCTCAACGAGTAGAAAATCTCTAGCTCATGAAGTTAGGCTTTTTTGAAGTATGTTGTATTTTGTTATTTATATATAAGATGTATAACTAAAAAACAATAAAAATTTAACGTTTTATTAAAATTATTACAATCACATTATTATATAAAAAAATTCAGAAATAGATTTTTTAGTATGTTTTATTAAAAAGAAAGTTAATTTCAATGTTTATATAAAAAAGTAAGTTAGTTTATAGACCTAATACCATGATTAAATGAGAAATTATTAGTTTATGAAAAGTTGCAAAGTTGACTTGTTGTAAAAGAGTAAAAGAAAGTTGACTTTTGGGTGTATTTAACACAACCCTTGTGAAATGGTGATGAGACGGCATTTGTTGTGGGTGTGCCGTATGGCAGTTACAGTTTATTAATTGCAGCGTTTAACCGGTGCCTCTCTCGTATTGATATGAAGTGATGCGATGATTAATCGAACCTTAAGTTACTTTTTGTATATATAGGTAGTTTCATAATTTTGAGAAGGAAAAACACGTATGAAC
The DNA here is from genome assembly GCF_002127325.2 of Helianthus annuus. NCBI lineage: Eukaryota > Viridiplantae > Streptophyta > Magnoliopsida > Asterales > Asteraceae > Helianthus > Helianthus annuus. Next base: position 169,402,051 of record NC_035441.2, on the reverse strand, counting down.
GAATCGACAGGTGTACCAAATGCATACGTGGCATCATAGTAATACATTAACTTAGGAGAATTAAATAAGGGCTGAAACAAGTCAAGTGTATAGCATTTTTATTTATAACTAAAGATATTACACCAAACAATTGATCTTTGATCATGTTCCACGTGTCTTTGTTATAGAATAGGAAGAGACCTCACTCTTTACACCCGAGACCCGGTATTCATTCATATCCTTTAAGTTGTTTTACCGGTTTTGAAAACCCCAAACTCCCACAATTCAATTCTCCGTCTCCTACCCAAAGCACTGTGTTATTTCTCCATTAAAGCTTTGATCACATGAGCATTCTCAATGGCGTTGTACGAACACGTAATCTGATTGATCCAAACAAAGTTATTGATTTCCATCACCTTAATCTATTAATGATGATTACGGAGGTTTAATCTAGACAAAGTTTGGAAAATTAACTAAGTTTAGGGTTTTGTAGGAATTTGCAATGGTGGTGCCTACACAACTCATATCCGACTCTGTTAATCAGCTTAGATAAGGTACCAATTTTCTTCATCAATATGTGGTGTTAATCAACTATGTTGTTTAGGTTATGGATTTTGGTTTTCCCAATTTGTCTTTTTAAACACCTATCTTGAGATGTATAAAAACTAAGCAGATAACCAATTTCGATTAAACCCAATAACTTTCAAAATTGATTACATGAAAATACAAACAAATAACAAGCAGATTGGAAATTATTAATAATGATCTGGTATGTTTATGAAGACGACTGTCCAATCTTTTTGTGTTTTTATTTAAAAAAAAATATTTAGAACTTCATATTAAACATAGCACCAATTATGTCTTGTAACACCTCGAAAATTTGTGTTCAATATATAAACGACACGTGTCATGTAAGACAAAAGCATTATAAACCTGGATTTAGTTAAAGATGTATGGCAGGATTTTTGAACATGTCGACATGTTAATTTATACATCTGAACGACTTCATTATAAATCCCAAGACCCTAACATGATAATAAACATCTATTATACCTTTAAATCCGATGATTTCTAATAATAATGGATTCCAAATTTTGCAAGAATGGATCCTATGAAATAATGCACGATAAACCTTCGTTTATATTTTCCATCATAGTGCAAACCAATAATTCTACATGACATGGTAGACACAACTGATCAAGCATGGGTTAAAGGTATCATACTGACAATTCGTAGCTCAAAATCACACTATGCAAGTTGCCTGTTCGAAGCTTGGAAGGTTAAATTTTTTTACCTTCTGGTAAAGGCTTACGGACCGTAAAGGTCCTGCCTTACGGTCCGTAAGGAGTGCCCAGCGACAGCAAGTTGGCTGTTGGCAGTTATAAACATTTAACCGACTTGGTAAGATATTTTCACTCTCATGGGCGACCCCTAACTGCTCCTAGGCACTAGGAAACACTTGTAATGATCTGGGATCCATGCTAGACTTGTTTGTCATGATCACAATGGATTAAAATCACTATAAAAGGCCCTTGTGTTGCAACATTGTGTTCACTCATTTCTTCTGCATTTCTGGAGCTTTTTGGAGTTCAAGAGCAGACCCTAAGCATCTCTAACCGTGCATAGGACTTCAGTAAGTATGCTTAACCTTTCTTAGTTGAGTTTTCACTTAGTTTTAGCTTAAAAGTCAAACCGTCGTAATTAGCACTTGACTTAGCGATTAATCACTAATGGTTCAGTGTTTAGTCGAATCAAAGATAGATATAAGTTGGTAATTATGAGGGCATTAAACCCTTGAAAGGGCACCCTCTGATTCCCACTCTAACTAGATCAAATGTCGGGTCAAAGTTGTTTAGAAAAAGTCAACAGAATGCTAATTTATGAATTAACGCATAATTAACAATGTGGAAGACATGTAACCTATTTTATCACTCGTATAACTTGGTAATAAGTGTAAGAACTGGTCTAAGCTTGTTTGGTCCGACAATCTTCTGTTTTGACCCGGTTCGGAACCGAAAGTCGCAAAACTTTGACTTTTGCTTTGACTTCAGTTCTGACCCGATTTAGTATGATTTAGATATGCCTTAGAGCTTCCTTAGGACCAAGTTACATGATGGTTTAACCCTCTGTGATTGGTTCGTTGATTGTCCATGTCATTTGCACGTTTCCGTTAATTGCTCAATATTGACCATAACGCCCTTTTGACCATAAAACGAGTTCTACATAATATTTTGACACAAATCCAATTGCTACTGATTTTATATAATAAATTTGGTATTTTGAACTTTATAACCTGATCATAAAACTCGGATTTCCGGTATAACCCGGAAACCGCTTAAAAAGGCTTTTTACGCGTATTAAACACCTAGTGTGAGTTTAAAAACCATTTTGTCACATAAGACTTATTATCAACTGATATGACCTATTGAAATAAGTTATTTTGCTGATGTATTCGGACCCGAATCTCAGAACTTCATTTAAACTCTTTTATAACCTTTAAAATGACCAAAATACCCTTACGGGGCTTAATATGAGATTAAACTCGTTTCGGGCATAATGGAAGATATCCTACTGATATCACAACATATTTAAAGCATATTGACTTAGGAAACCTGCATAGGACTCTTACGGTTACCCGTTACGCTTCTTACGCGTTCGGTACGGTTTATGTAACTAGTTTGCATAAATTAGCCAAAACGGGTCAAACCTTGTCGTTTTTATCTCAAAATCCAGAATGTGGTTAGATTAACCATATTATGCAAGTCTTCGAACTTGCCGGGTCTAAATCACATTCTATTCCGGTCTTCGCTTAATCACACGTTCGAACCGTATCTTTCATTAAAAACTAACCGGTCTAAGTTTAGGCTTAATTAAAGACCCGTTAGGATTCTAATAGGTTATTATAAACCTTCGTTCCAGAATAGGAGACCCGGTAAAAGCTACATGCACTTGCTATTTGTGATTGATACTTGCAAAGGTAAATACTTTTAACTTATCTTCCCTATATGGGCTTGGGGTATGGTATATAAAATACCACTTGGTCGGACATTCAATCTTTAATCGATTAGAGGTTAAATCATTGATATGCTCCGTTTTGAAATGTTTTGTTGCTTAAAGCCTTTGGGGGGTTAATGACCATGTCCCGGATATCCTTGGCATCATCTTACGAGATGGCCACGACCTGAGCACGGGGTGTAGGCGTACACCCGTCAATGCATAAATGAATAAATAATGTGGTGTGTTTATTGATCTTTAACCCGGTCTACGGATCGGGCTATTGAACGCACAAGAAACATGTAATTCTTTTACAAGATTATATACAAATAATTATCCCAAGTTATAACAAGTTTGTGCCTCGTGCATTCAAATCAATTTTATTAAACTTTTCAAAATGAGTCGGTTGAATGTATTTACCAGTGTAAACTGACGTATTTTCTCAAAAAGGTTAAGTGCAGGTACTACGCGAACTAGGCTGGCTTTCTCCTAGCGTCCACAATAAGTCTCGCAAGCTTGGATGCCAAAATTGTTGAACAATGTTTCCTATTTATTTTTGATCCCCCTGTGGATTACTTTCAACTGTTGTGATACTTGATATTACAATTAAAGTTGAAATATATCTATCTTTTGCTTCCGCTGTGCATTTAAATATTGTGTTGTTTGACTGTAATGTTACCAACTACGTCACGATAATCCCCCACTGGGCCCACCGGTGAAACGTGGAAATATCGGGGTGTGACAGGTTGGTATCAGAGCCAACGTTGAGTGAATTAAACACTAGCCTTATGTGTTTAATCTCAATGACACAATTACACATACTCGAGTCTAGACAAGAACATAGGACAAATCCAAGTTGTTGCTTAAAGTTGTCCTTTATTGTTTGTTATTTATTTCAATTGTTTAAACAGGAATATGCCACCGAGATTCAAAAGAGGAGGAAGAGACAAGGGGCCAATCACTGCCCCCAATGATCACGAGGCCGGGCCTTCTCACCTGCGAACTCCTTCCACTACAATGAGTGCCGAACCTCAGAGAAACAGGAGGAACCTTTTTGAGCCCGCTAGACGGTCTATCTCTCACAGTTCAACACCTTCTTACCGTCACTCTTTTGGGCCGCACTCGAAAAACGAGCCCGATAACCCACAACCTTCATATATACCTCTCCAGCGATCCCTTTCGCACCACTCCTTTGGCGACCCCACTCCCGTCTTTCAAGGCCGATTCAATCCGGCAAACTATGTCCAAGAACCAGTGGGTTTTAACCCACTAGGACCAGAGGACCATTTCTCAGAAGACAATGCAATGGACATGGACGAGGACACGAATCCCGTCGAGCCTGCAAGAGGTACCCCCAACCATCCCATCGAGATCTCTGACGGATCATCCTTCCACGGGACACCCTATCAGGGTCCAGACAGTTACCAAGCAAGGTTCAACCAGTATGAGTGGTATTTTACGCCCTCTCACCAATCATCGCCTCACCAGCATCAGCAGCAACAGGATCCCTCGGGGGATTCGCGTTTCGTGGCAGTCACGCCACCGCCTCCACCGCCACCAGTTCATCAAGCACCTCCAGAACCACCAAGGCATAGGGGAACAGGCGCGCGGATGTCCACACGAAGAGAGGATTTTCATTTTAGCACCCCTCGACACTCTAGTGGCAGTCATTACCCGCCACTGTAGGAAGACCCACAAATGGGTGGACCCTCAAACCCAGTTCAAGAGGCGAATTCTGCACCAGTTGCACCACCACCGCCACCATTTGGTTATGATAACCCGATACCTACATACGCCGGTTCCATGGCATATAACCCATTTGAGCAGGCAGCTCACACTCACTACAACTATATTGATGCTGACCCATACCTGGTAGCGGCGGCAAACTACAACGCCCTTCATCCAGAAGGACCATATGGAACTCCTTGGGGAATGGGATACCCAACTCATGGGTATCAAATACCTGCTAGACCTCCGATTCAACAGCAGTCGCAGCCGCCACGTTTTTCCCCACCAGAGCAAGAAGAAATCCTCCACCGGTTAAACAGGGTGGAGCGAGATTTTGAAGAAGAGCGTAAGAACAACCGTGGATTCCTCAAGGGCCTGGCAAGCTTGTTAAAAGGAAAGAAGAAGAAGGATCATTAATCCCTATATGTATTATTGTATTTCCTTTTTCAATCAAGTCCCTGCGTGGACATTTATCTGTGTATTTAGTCCCTGCGTGGACTTGTCTTTTCAGTCCCTGTGTGGACTTGTCTTCTTAGTCCCTGCGAGGACACCTATCTTAGTATCTGGTCCTTGCGTGGACTTGTATTTCTGTTTAGCCTCTGCGTGAGTAATTTGTCTTTTGAAAAGTCCCGTTTAGGGCAATGTGTAATCCTTTTTAATATGTAATGGAATGCTAAGTTTATAAATTTCATTTTGTCATTATATGCATAAATATATGAAATAAATAAATCAAAAATCATTCCTTTTAAAACATATCTGCCTATTCAAATATTAATTTAGAATCTTAATGGTATAACCTAGCCTTCGTGTCATGATAAGACCTGGCCAAGATGGTAAGACCTGGTTAAAAGATTCAAATCTCTGTTAACGTCTAAAAACATGTTAACACTCCTGGCAGAAGTGATTCGTTACAAATCACACACGTCATTCTTATATAAGGATTCTTCAAAAGATTCAGAAACCTAAATTAATGATCTATAAATCATGGGTTTAATTTATCAATTAAGGTGATCATATGTTGACCATACAGTGGTAGTATAGTGCCTACGGGCCATACTCATTGTCATATAAGACAAAAGACAGTAGTAGTCTACGACTCCCTGACAGAAAAAGGTAAGGAACTATGTTCAAACCTTCGTGCCATAATTCTATGAAATCCTGGCTTATGATTTAAAATGTCCCTATGACTTGGCCTTTTGTGCTAATAATGCTATTATTGTTTTGTAATTAGGATAATTATAAATAAAAATCCTAAATAAAATTAACCAAATGTGGTCTATGTTTACCATGGTTAACGAATTGCCATAAAATGGCAATTCCATAATAAACTCCCAAATAAAATCTTGTCGATATCTTATGTGACAGTTCAACTACATGGCTGACTCGGATGAGATCAATAGTCACCCAAGGGAGAATCAGAATGATGCTCGGATTAATATCGCGGGTGCTGAACTGCAAGCGTTAATTGACAATGCTGTTGCAAAAGCCTTGGACAGGCAGTATAGCGAATCGAGCGGTACTCGGAGTAGGACCCTATCCGCACCGCATTCTAAACCCAAGACTCATTCTGAGGCGCATAGCAAGCCTCCCTCCAAGAAGGAAGAACCAAAGAAAGATGATGACGATCGTCACTCTTCAAACCGACAAAGTGTCCCATCTCAAAGGATCGTGCTGAATCAAGGACCCCGTGATAAGGGTTGCTCCTACAAATACTTTGTGTCATGCAAACCCAGGGATTTCACTGGGGAAAAAGGGGCGATAGACTGCATGACTTGGTTGGATGAGATGGACACAGTGGTTGATATCAGCGGGTGCGCTGAGAAGGATGTGGTAAAGTTTGTGTCTCAATCGTTCAAGGGTGAGGCCTTAGCCTGGTGGAGATCGGTGATTCAGGCTACTGGGAAGGCTCCACTGTACAGTATGTCATGGGAACAATTTGTTGCCCTCATCCGAGAGAACTACTGCCCTCAGCATGAGGTAGAGAAGATTGAGTCAGATTTTCTGTCATTGGTCATGAAGAATCTAGATTGCCAAGCTTACCTTACGAGCTTTAATACAATGTCAAGGTTGGTTCCTTATCTGGTGACCCCGGAACCCAAAAGAATAGCTCGTTTCATCGGGGGTTTAGCCCCAGAGATAAAGGCAAGTGTAAAAGCCTCTCGGCCAGCTACTTTCAGGTCTGTAGCTGATATATCCTTGTCCCTCACACTGGACGTGGTCAGGCAGAGATCGCTGAGGAACACGGATGCCGAGAAAAGGAAGCATGATGATGACAATTCACGGCGGTCAAACAAGAAGCACCGAGGAAACAATGACCACAAGAAGGGATTTGGCTCTAAGAAGGATGGGCACCAATCTGGAGATAAGCCCAAGTGTAAGACTTGTCAGAAATACCACTTTGGGAAGTGCAGACTTGACTCAAAATCCCAATCTCAGTCGAGACCTTGTGGGATTTGCAAATCTTCGGAACATAAGACCCTGGAATGCAAGAAACCGAAAGACGCAACGTGCTACAGTTGCAACGAAAAGGGGCACATCAAGACAAATTGCCCAAAATATGCAAAGAAAGCTGATGAAGGGAAGAAGACCAATGCTAGGGTCTTCAGGATGGATGCAAAGGAACCTGTACAGGATGACAATGTGATCACAGGTACCTTCCTTATAAATGATGTTTATGCGAGAGTGCTATTTGATTCAGGAGCTGATAAATCTTTCGTAGATAATAAGTTTTGCAAATTGCTGAATTTACCTATTAAAACCTTAAGTGTGAAGTATGAGGTGGAATTAGCAGATGATACCTTAGAAACCGCCTCAACCATATTAGATGGATGTTTCGTATCCATTAAGAACCACTCTTTTCCGTTGTCCCTACTTCCTTTGAAGTTAGCAGGCTTCGACATAGTTTTAGGCATGGACTGGTTATCTCATAACCAGGCCCAGATTGTCTGCGATAAGAAGCAAGTTGTGCTCAAGAATCCGTCTGGTGAGTCACTTACCATTCAGGGAGATACCCGGTATGGACTACCGGAGTAAGTATCTATGCTCAAGGCCTCTTAGTGTCTGAAGAAGGGTTGTGTCATCTACATGGCACAAGTAACTATTGATAAGCCGAAACCCAAGATTGAGGATATCCTCGTCATTTCCGAATACCCCAAAGTTTTTCCTGAAGAACTACCTGGTTTACTACTAGATAGACAAGTAGAATTCAAAATTGACATTATCCCTGGAGCAGCACCTGTTGCTAGAGCGCCTTATAGGTTGGCACCAACAGAGATGAAGGAATTGAGAACACAACTGGATGAATTGCTAGCCAAAGGTTTCATTAGACCTAGTTCGTCTCCTTGGGGAGCACCAATCTTATTTGTCAAGAAGAAGGATGGATTAATGCGTCTGTGCATCGATTACCGTGAGCTTAACAAGGTTACTATCAAGAATAGGTATCCATTACCCAGGATCGACGATCTGTTCGATCAACTTCAAGGGGCAAGCTACTTCTCTAAGATCGATCTGAGGTCAGGCTATCACCAACTGAAGGTTAGAGATGAAGACGTGCACAAGACTGCATTTAGAACTCGTTACGGTCATTACGAGTTCCTAGTGATGCCTTTTGGGCTCACTAATGTACTAGCGGCATTCATGGATCTCATGAACCGTGTCTGTAAACCATACTTGGACAAATTTGTCATCGTCTTCATTGACGACATCCTCATCTACTCAAAGAACCAAGCTGATCATGAGAAGCATCTCCGATGTATTCTTTCACTACTTCAACAGGAGAAGCTTTACGCCAAATTTTCGAAGTGTGAATTCTGGCTTCGAGAAGTCCAATTTCTTGGACATATGGTTAGTGAGCGTGGTATCCAAGTGGATCCCGCTAAGGTGGAAGCTGTCATGAATTGGCAAGAGCCGAAGACGCCCACAGAAATTCGCAGCTTCTTGGGATTGGCAGGATATTACAGGCGTTTTACTGAAAATTTTTCAAGGATTGCTGCACCCCTAACTTCTCTGACTAGGAAGAAAATTAAGTTCGATTGGGGACCGAAGCAACAAGAAGCCTTTGATATCCTTAAGCAGAAGCTAAGCAATGCACCTGTGTTGATATTGCCTGATGGGATAGAAGAGTTTGTAGTATATTGTGATGCATCACACACCGGGATGGGATGTGTGCTTATGCAGAAAGGCAAGGTTATTGCGTATGCTTCATGTCAGTTAAAGGTGCATGAAAAGAATTACACCACCCATGACTTAGAATTGGGTGCCGTAGTATTCGCACTGAAGCTATGGAGGCACTATTTATATGGCATCAAGTGTGTGATCTACTCTGATCATAAGAGCCTCCAGCATCTGTTTAACCCAAAGGACTTAAACATGAGGCAGCGACGATGGATGGAAACTTTGAATGATTATGATTGTGAGATAAGATACCATCCTAGCAAGGCGAATGTAGTCGCTGATGCCTTGAGTCGAAAGGAAAAGGTGAAGCCTATAAGAATCAATGCCAAGAGCATTGAGATAAAGAATAGTTTGAATGAAAGACTGTTAGTTGCTCAGAAAGAAGCTATACTGGAAGCTAACTATCCTAATGAAAAGCTAGGAGTAACTAAAGAACAGTTATCCTATGGCAAGGACGGAATTCTAAGGTTAAATGGACGAATATGGGTTCCAGTTTATGGAGGACTTCGAGATGTTATCCTCCAGGAAGCTCACAGTTCCAAATACTCCGTTCATCCTGGAGCTGACAAGATGTACCAGGATTTGAAGGCAAACTTTTGGTGAATAGGCTTGAAGAAGTCTATAGCTACCTATGTAGCTAAATGTTTAACATGTGCGCAAGTCAAAGCTGAACATCAGAAGCCATCAGGTTTGATACAACAGCCTGAACTACCCACATGGAAGTGGGAAATGGTGACAATGGATTTCATCACCAAGCTGCTGAAGACAAGGAAAGGAAATGATACGATATGGGTAATAGTTGATAGGTTGACTAAGTCAGCACATTTCCTACCCATTAAGGAGACCTAAAGCTCTGACATGTTAGCCCAATTGTACGCAGATCAGATTGTATCTCTACATGGCGTACCTGTGTCTATTATCTCTGACAGAGATACTAGATACACATCTCATTTTTGGAAAAGTTTCCAACAATCTTTGGGCACGCGCTTAAATTTCAGTACGGCTTACCATCCTCAGACGGACGGGCAGAGTGAACGTACAATCCAAACTTTGGAAGACATGCTTCGTGCATGTGTAATTGACTTAGGTGGTAACTGGGATAACCACCTGCCATTAATCGAGTTCTCATACAACAATAGCTATCATGCCAGCATCAAGGCCGCGCCTTTCGTAGCCTTATACGGTAGAAAGAGCAGAACTCCCGTGTGTTGGGCGGAAGTTGGAGATGTCCAACTGTCAGGACCGGAAATAGTCTTCGAAACGACGGACAAGATTGTCCAGATTAGTGAACGCCTGAAAGCTACCAGGGATAGGCAGAAAAGCTACGCGGACTTAAAGCGTAAACCTCTGAAATTCGAGGTAGGGGATAAAGTGTTGCTTAAAGTATCACCCTGGAAGGGAGTGATGCGATTTGGAAAGAAAGGTAAGTTAAGCCCGAGATACATAGGACCATTCGAGGTCATCGAATGTGTCGGATCAGTTGCTTATAACTTAAAACTACCTGAAGAGCTCAGTGGTATTCAAAATGTATTCCACATCTGCAATCTGAAGAAATGTTTCGCTGATGAATAACTAGTCATACCGCACACAGATGTGCACATAGAAGAGAGCTTGAAGTTTGTTGAAAAACCTGTGTCGATCGAGGATCGACAGGTTAAGAAGCTTTGATGCGTGTGTAGTGTAATATATTTTTAATATATAATTTAATCCCTTTTTACACTTTTAGCCAAGTTTTAAATTTATAAAACACGATACTCACTAACACTAAACACACATATGGGCAAGTGCACCTATCGTGGACGTAGTATAGTGTTGGTAAGATACCGAGGTCGTCCAAGGACACAAGAGCTTTTAATACCGGTTTATCCTCAACGTCTAACCAAATCAAAAAGTTAGAAAAATGTTTTAAACTAAGAAAAATAAAAACTAACTAAATGCTGAAAATAAAAATAAAATAAAAACAGATAGACAAGATGAATCACTTGGATCCGACACGTGTATTAGTATAACCTTTGATTATTTTCGCACTTTTGCACTTGTTTAAGAGATTATCTTAGTTATTATAGTAGGCCCCTCTTTTGAAGGCGACGTTACCCTCAACCCAGTAGTTTGAGTCAGCAAGGATACAATCCTAAAGGGTCGGATTATTGAAAGATAATGAATTAAGTTATTAATGCAAATTGTGGTAGGCCCCGCTTTTGGCGGTGACGTTACCCTCGGCTAAGTAGTCTGAGTCAGCAGGGATACAGTCCTAAATAGCCGGGTTATAGTATTAATAGTAGTTAACTTATGAGGGGGTCAAAGAGTTTGGATCCCCGCCATCCAATACCTATGGGCATTGAAGGAGATCCTACTAAATTTGACCCAGGTCCCAAGCAGGACCTCTAAACGCTGAACAAGGGCAAGACCCTTACCAAACCGTTCCCTTAACCCCCGACCAGGTAGCCAACATACCTCCATATAGACCGTGGAGATATGAATGGTGAAAATCTTTTATTTTATATAGACAGTAAAATAATGCCAAGACACCACGGACAAACGATAAGGAAAGATCACCTTCAACATAAGTAACTAGTTATTAAAGTCATTAATACAAAACCAAATAAAAAGTGCAAAAGATTAAAAATAAAAAGTATTATACTAAACACTTGTCTTCACCAAGTGATGTAAGAGACTTAGGCAAACATGGCCTTGATTGTCAAGAACTCTTACGATCAATCTTGGATCCCGAGACGACTCACACACTCTACGATGGACAATGGATGATGGTGGTGGATGATGGTGTTATGGTGGTGGTGGGTGGTGGATGAGGTGTGAGAGAGGTGGTGTGCCAAGGGATGAGAGAGAATGAAGCCAAGCTCCTCTATTTATAGGCTGAACAGAAGGTTGGACACGGCCCCGTGTCCGCTGGACACGGCCCCGTGCCCGCCTGACACTCTCTCTCCTCATTAATTGTAATTGCGAATTACAATTAATGCGCCTGCTGTACTTTCACCACGCCCCCGTGCCCGCTGGACACGGCCCCGTGGTGGGCAATGGAAGCTTCTACTGGTTTGTCTTTTCTGCTGCTTCCTGGGCACGCCCCCGTGTTCGCTGGACACGGGGCGTGTTCAGACTCTGTTTCTTCTCTTTTGCCTTGGGAGATGCCGTTGAGGGTCCGGGCAGTCTACTTTTGTTCCTTTTCTTGTATTTATGGTAGAATTAGTGGTCTTTTTGCTTCTTTTGTGATTTTGAGCTCATTTCATCCTGAAAATACAAAAGGAAGACAAAAACACTCTTTTTCCAACATTAGTACTAAAAAAGGGTTAGTTTTATGCCTTAATTGATGTGTTTTATATGTTGCATTTTACACACATCAAGCTTCGAAGGAAGCATGTGCCTATTGTAAAGGTAAAATGGGATGCCCGTAGAGGTCCCGAGTATACGTGGGAGGTAGAATCCACAATGAAAGAGAAATACCCTCGTTGTTTCAGTAAATCTCGAGGTCGAGATTTCTTTTAAGGGGGTGAGGATGTAACACCTCGAAAATTTGTGTTCAACATATAAACGACACGTGTCATGTAAGACAAAAGCATTATAAACCCGGATTTAGTTAAAGATGTATGGCAGGATTTTTGAACATGTCGACATGTTAATTTATACCTCTGAACGACTTCATTATAAATACCAAGACCCTAACATGATAATAAACATCTATTATACCTTTAAATCCGGTGATTTCTAATAATAATGGATTCCAAATTTTGCAAGAATGGATCCTTTGAAATAATGCACGATAAACCTTCGTTTATATTTTCCATCATAGTGCAAACCAATAATTCTACATGATATGGTAGACACAACTGATCAAGCATGGGTTAAAGGTCTCATACTGACAATTCCTAGCTCAAAATCACACTATGCAAGTTGCCTGTTCGAAGCTTGGAAGGTTAAATTTTTTTGCCTTCTGGTAAAGGCTTACGGACCGTAAAGGTCCTGCCTTACGATCCGTAAGGAGTGCCCAGCGACACCAAGTTGGTTGTTGGCAGTTATAAACGTTTAACCGACTTAGTAAGATATTTTCACTCTCATGGGAGACCCCTAACTGCTCTTAGGCACTAGGAAACACTTGTAATGATCTGGGATCCATGCTAGACTTGTTTGTCATGATCACAATGGATTAAAATCACTATAAAAGGCCCTTGTGTTGCAACATTGTGTTCACTCATTTCTTCTGCATTTCTGGAGCTTTTTGGAGTTCAAGAGCAGACCCTAAGCATCTCTAATCGTGCATAGGACTTCAGTAAGTATGCTTAACCTTTCTTAGTTGAGTTTTTACTTAGTTTTAGCTTAAAAGTCAAACCGTCATAATTAACACTTGACTTAGTGATTAATCACTAATGGTTCAGTGTTTAGTCGAATCAAAGATAGATATAAGTTGGTAATTATGAGGGCATTAAACCCTTGAAAGGGCACCCTCTGATTCCCACTCTAACTAGATCAAATGTCGGGTCAAAGTTGTTTAGAAAAAGTCAACAGAATGCTAATTTATGAATTAACGCATAATTAACAATGTGGAAGAAATGTAACCTATTTTATCACTCGTATAACTTGGTAATAAGTATAAGAACTGGTCTAAGCTTTTTTGGTCCGACAATCTTCTGTTTTGACCCGGTTCGGAACCGAAAGTCGCAAAACTTTGACTTTTGCTTTGACTTCAGTTCTGACTCGATTTAGTATGATTTAGATATGCGTTAGAGCTTCCTTAGGACCAAGTTACATGATGGTTTAACCCTCTGTGATTGGTTCGTTGATTGTCCATGTCATTTGCATGTTTCCGTTAATTGCTCAATGTTGACCATAACGCCCTTTTGACCATAAAACGAGTTCTACATAATACTTTGACACAAATCCAATTGCTATTGATTTTATATAATAAATGTGGTATTTTGAACTTTATAACCTGATCAGAAAACTCGGATTTCCGGTATAACCCGGAAACCACTTAAAAAGGCTTTTTACGCGTATTAAACACCTAGTAAGAGTTTAAAAACCATTTTGTCACATAAGACTTATTATCATCTGATATGACCTATTGAAATAAGTTATTTTGCTGATGTATTCGGATCCGAATCTTAGAACTTCATTTAAACTCTTTTATAACCTTAAAAATGACCAAAATACCCTTACGGGGCTTAATATGAGATTAAACTTGTTTCGGGCATAATGGAAGATATCCTACTGATATCACTACATATTTAAAGAATATTGACTTAGGAAACCTGTATAGGACTCTTACGGTTACCCGTTACGCTTCTTACGCGTTCGGTACGGTTTATGTAACTAGTTTGCATAAATTAGCCGAAACGGGTCAAACCTTGTCGTTTTTATCTCAAAATCCAGAATGTGGTTAGAATACCCATATTATGCAAGTCTTCGAACTTGCCGGGTCTAAATCACATTCTATTCCGGTCTTCGCTTAATCACGCGTTCGAACCGTATCTTTCATTAAAAACTAACCGGTCTAAGTTTAGGCTTAATTAAAGACCCGTTAGGATTCTAATAGGTTATTATAAACCTTCGTTCCAGAATAGGAGACCCGGTAAAAGCTACACGCACTTGCTATTTGTGATTGATACTTGCAAAGGTAAATACTTTTAACTTATCTTCCCTATAAGGGCTTGGGGTATGGTATATAAAATACCGCTTGGTCGGACATTGAATATTTAATCGATTAGAGGTTAAATCATTGATATGCTCCGTTTTGAAATGTTTTGTTGCTTAAAGCCTTTGGGGGGTTAATGACCATGTCCCGGATATCCTTGGCATCATCTTACGAGATGGCCACGACCTGAGCACGGGGTGTAGGCGTACACCCGTCAGTGCATAAATGAATAAATAATGTGGTGTGTCTATTGATCTTTAACCCAGTCTACGGATCGGGCTACTGAACGCACAAGAAACATGTAATTCTTTTACAAGATTATATACAAATAATTATCCCAAGTTATAACAAGTTTGTGCCTCGTGCATTCAAATCAATTTTATTAAACTTTTCAAAATGAGTCGGTTGAATGTATTTACCAGTGTAAACTGACGTATTTTCTCAAAAAGGTTAAGTGCAGGTACTACGTGAAGTAGGCTGGCTTTCTCCTAGCGTCCACAATAAGTCTCGCAAGCTTGGATGCCAAAATTGTTGAACAATGTTTCCTATTTATATTTGATCCCCCTGTGGATTACTTTCAACTGTTGTGATACTTGATCTTACAATTTATTAAAATTGAAATATATCTATCTTTTGCTTCCGCTGTGCATTTAAATATTGTGTTGTTTGACTGTAATGTTACCAACTACGTCACGATAATCCCCCACCGGGCCTACCGGTGAAACTTGGAAATATCGGGGTGTGACATGTCTAAAGTGATTTAAGGCAATGCTGATTTGGAAATTAATTATAATGACCGGGTATGTATAATGCAATAACTGAATAATGCTTAAGAAGATTTTGATCCATAAACATTCTTTAATAATACTTTTTATTTGTCTAAAGTGATTCAAGGCAATGCTTATAAGGATTTTAGTTAGAATTATGGGTTGCAGTACACATTATTTCTTTTTAAACATTATAGATTAATACATCAGAATTTTCACATGTTTCTGGCCTAACGGAATGACATAATTACTATGCCTTCCATGATCGTGAACTTTGTCAAAACAATACTTTCATTAAGTTAAGCATTGCATCAGTTATGTTGCGGTTATTTACTAAGTCCACTCAAAGTGTAGGTATGTGATCACTCCATGTATATGTGGGTTAATGTGCATGTAACTATTGTAGTGATTGGCTTGATATCATTTGTTGAATAAAATTTCATGTTGCATTTGACTTTGTGTTGGGGCAGGAATGAATGTTAATGGGAAGGACGATCCGAAGATACCACTTCTGGAACCCTCTGGTGCTGTTGTACTAGATATTAAATCAGTTCGTAATGTGGATCAAGGGGTGAGGACCATTACATTCAAAATAGGAGGTATCCAATGTGCATCATGTCCAACACGTTATAAGTACCTTATCAATTTAGTGATTTTTAATGTCAAATATATGCTTATATTATATCCTGTTATTTTTCACAGTACGAGAATATTTCAAATTGGAAAAGACTGTTTTGTTTTTTATTCCTCAAATTACAAGACTAGAGTATGATAGGCGTCCCTGGTACATGGGTGTGTTTCATAATAACACTTACTTTTGTTTATTTATTGCATTCATTCAAATAAAATAATTCATATCGTTTTAAATTTTATTCATTAAAATACACTTTGGATGAATTTTGAACTCTAATTTGCAATTCTCTATTAGCTATTCTTTCGAATTGACCCATTAAAACTGCGAAATCGGTTGACCACTCTGTCAAAACATGATTTTTTTAATCTATGTTGCATATCTAGATTCATTTTCCCGATAATTAATCTTCGATTAAAGTAATCGCTTCACTTCTAAATTGAATTGTGTGTGTTTTTTTTGTGATTTTGCTTTCAGGAAAAAACTAGAAAAATTGTTGTTTGTAAGAGATGTTGGTGGCATTGAATCGTAAAGGAATTTATTTCCTTTATTTCATCAACTGTTTGTTTCATTTTGCTGAATGGCATCCTTTAGAGTTCAGTAAAATAAGATTCAATTTAGTAAGGTTATAAGTAAAATTCAACCAAATCAAACCGAGTTCAGTTTGTATGATTTACTATGTGTTTTGTTCGTAATATATTCTATTTAATTTATAGCTTCATCTTGATTAGATCCGTTAGTATTTCATTAGTGTTCTTGGATGGATTTTTTTTTTGAACGACCAACAAATCAATCCCGAGCACTCTTAGGGAACCCACTAGACAAACAAGGTACTCTAAGAGTAACCCGAGTCGCCCACTACCAATTCCGGGGAAAACCCGGTAACCTACCTGCCCGTAAGCACGGCGGTAAAATTACCGGTAAAACCCGTTTGGCTCACGGATCGAACCCAGGTTTCCCTGGGTCTCCTATCACTGCCCACCAGTGTCTTACTCCTTTAGTTGCACAAAATGGGAACTAAACTTGAGTCTGCAAATAAGAACTCAAGTCCTCCTACCACTTGAGCTAGAGGTCATTGGCTAGTGTTCTTGGATGTTAGCAGGGTGTTCATTATTCGGTTTCAAACCGATTAAACGTAAAGCCAAACTAAACCGAACCGAACTGAACCGAACCGAACCGCACCGAAGGCTTTTACATAAAGATTGAAGTCTAATCCATATTAACCTTTTACATTAATCTTTACATCGCAAATCAAGGCAATTTTATCAAAGGTGTTATGAACGAGGCGTGTAATTCTAGATAATCCGAAGACCGTATAATTCAACTTAATGTAAACATTTTTTTTGGAACAACAAATTTCTTTCAAACAAGGCAACTAGCAAGAAGCTAGAGAGACAAGATAAAGATTTCATGGGAGACCTATTACGATTCCGAAGGAAACTTGTCTCCTTGATGTCATCGCAAATCTTGGGATAAGGACTTGTTTGTATCTTGGGATAAGGACTTGTTTGTTTGAGAACATGGCGTCGTTTTTAGCCTTTCGCATGCATCAATATGCCACCATTATTATACCTTGAAGAACTTTTCTTTTGGTCTAGCAAAGTTATGTTAATTTATGAAGCTCTAATATGTAACACCCCAAAATGCTTAAACACTATTAATTCGTGTTATGTAATTAGAAAGATATTAAAGCATATTAGTATGGGTAACATACCTAAGAGAAACTAACTTAGTTAAAACAATGGTAGAAGTTATTATGCTCATGTATTGTTGTGACAAAGGAAAATAAAGTTAATAACTTGAGGGACTAGAAGTGAATATGTGCAAAACATTTAAAAGAAATAAAAGTGTTGGAATGTGGGTGAGTATGTGTGTGTCGAGACATAGAACAAGAAGGAGAAACCCTTCTTCTTCAAATACCACATGAAATCCAGCCTTCCTAATGTGAATTAAAGCTGAATTTATATGCATGGGTTAAGATTATCAAGCATCTTAGTGTTCTCTACATAAGGTATGTTAAAATTTATGTTTTGGTAACCTTTGATGAAATGGGTTGTGATCAATCCGTGGGTTTATGTGAAATCAGGATGACTATGAGTTAGAATCATCTTACATAACATGAATCATGCTTGAAATTTTGATTATCTTGATGATTTGATTAAAACCCACTTGTAAAAGTAATTTATGAGTATGCTGATGTTACATGTGCCAAAATTTAGTGTAATTTTGATGTATGAAAATTGATGTTGTAGATTATTAATAGATGAATGTGTTATAGAATGAAGATTTCGTAAACTAGTTGATTTTGATAAAACAAAGTATGAACTAGTAAGAATATGCATAAAGCACTTGTTCATTATGCTCTAATAGTGGTACGCCCACCAAGTGTTTGATGAAATGCCTTGTGTAGTTATTCTTATGTGATGATGGTAAGTTCATGTGAACATGATGTTCAAATGTCTAGAATTGGTAAAATAATGAATTTGCTAGTTGTTATGTTAAGAAAAGAAGATGAGATGCAAGTATGAAATTGAAGGATGTTCATTGTGAAATTTCTAGTCTTGAATGTGATGGTCAATGGTAGGATCATAAAGGCAATAGTATGTTTTAAAACTTATTACATAGATGTATGTATGTAATTAATTGATCAAGAGGTGGTATATGTTCTATAAAATGAGTATGAAGTGCAAATGTAACATTAGTGTGGTCGAATATGTTGGGATGGGTACACATCGGGTTGAAATTGTGTAAGTAGGACAGTTGACTTTCTCAAAGTCAACTATATAGGAAATAACATAGATGAAATTTTGGACGCCATTGTAAGGAATGAGGAAACATATGATACAAAGTTAGATTATTGTGTGCTATACATGATGGTGAATGAAATTTGCATGGATTTGGAATAAGTTGATTGTTAATGCGAGTCTTATGCATTCTAGTAGTTATTTAACGAAAGTCAAACAACCGTTTGATTTGGGATTGAATGCTAGTGTTGATGAACATGTGTAATAACAATGTTTTGGATATGATGGCATTAATGGGTAGGAGTTTTCACTAGCATGGACCAAAACATGGAAGACTAATGAAACAAGCGGAAGCGGGGAAACTAGCATGAACATGGCGGGCACAAGGCAAGTGATTCTCGAATTCACTTCCTATATTATATTTGATGTTTGGTATAATTTAATATAGGGAATCATGTAACAAAGTATAGGTAATGGTAAGCACCAAAGTAAGTATTATTGTTGTGTGTCAAATGTAGTTGACTATGTCGAAAATCGCATGGTAGAAGCAAACGGGTCAAAAACCGAAAGTAGCGTAATAAGACGTTTATTTTGAATGTTGTAGTATGGGATTAAGTGTTAGAATAATTTGGGAGCTTGGAATAATGTTATTTTATGATTTGGGAAGTTCTGGATGCGGGAACGAAGGTCGAAACATCGAAAAGAACAGAATCTGACGTCGGCACTGCAGGAGCAGCGTCCCCGACGCTGGGCAGTAGTTGTGCAGAAGGTCCCTACCGTAAGCTACGGTGGATGGGCCGTAGATTGCGGCGAGAAATGGGCAGCAAGCTTAAAAATGTTGGTTTTGTGTATATTTTTGCAACCCGAACCTCCGTATCCCCTAAGACTTATGCAAAGGCCCCGATAAACTTCCGAAGGGTAGTATAACCTACATCATGATCGTAAATAGTTTAATTATGCCATATGAATACAAATATGATTTCCGGCTCGCCTGAGTTATATATATATATATATATATATATATATGTATATATATATCATATCATATGTATATAAGCATATAAGTATGCGATTAAAACTAGTATTTACAAACGTGTTATACGTGAGAAGAGACGGAGCTTGTTTATAAGTATGCCTATTGTTGAATGATCATATGCACGAATAAGTATGGTACGTTAAATGTGTTTGAGTGAACGGGAATATATGTAGGTATGTATACTTGGAATCAAAGTAGTTATGAATCGTATGAACTAGTATGTGAATATGAGTTGAATGCACGTATGGAGGTATATAGTTGTAGAGTGTAAGAGTTAGGTGTTATTATGGAACATGTATGTGAGTTTGTGGACATATGATAGTGTTTACACGTGATTTAGTCCAATGAAAGCAGATCAATGTTTTGTGCTTATGTGGAGATGTGAGTCTTCAATACTTTGGAGGATATGTGTTGCTAACTACTTTACTATTAAAAACCTATAAATAAGCAACATAAGTATGCATAAGTTAGTTGTAATTTTAGCTTTGGGAGTGTTTAAAAAAAAAAATGAAATTTTCCTTTTTAACCCTAAAGTTTTAGTCTTTGACAATTTAAGTTTAAAGTTTTAATCTTTGTTAATTTAACCTCTTTGATTAATATGATTTTTCACTTCTAATTCAAAAGTTTCCATCTTTTACGATTTACCCACTTTGATTTTTTTTAACTTTTAATTCAAAGTTTTTCATCTGTTGCAACTTTGGTCCCTTATACTTTTAATCTTTCGCGAAGTGTTGTAATCTTGGCTTTGAGGGTTTTTTCAAAGAAAAATGGTTATGCATATGGTTGTTGTAACCTTGGCTTTGGGGGTTTTTCAAAAAAAATAATTTTTTTTCTTTTCACCCAAAAGTATTTCATAAATTACTTTAACCCAAAACTATTTGTTTTTTTACTTTTAGCCCTAAACTTTTTTATCTTTTACAATTTATCCTCACAAATTTTTTTACTTTCAACTTTGGTCCTTTATAATTTTCATTTTATGCAAATTTTTCGCTTTATGCTTCGTTCTAAATTTTATGACTTAACACATCGCAACATGCGTCTTTGGTTTAGCGTTTTTACGTTTCATTCTAAATTTTGCGAGTTAACACGACGCAACGTGTGTGTGTGGGTGAACGTTTTTACATCGTCTATTTTTTCCCATTTCACAGGTTCAACATAACGTGCAGGTCCTAAATCGACTTCGTTATAACTAAAGAATCCCCGCCGCATTGCGACGGGTCGTAATTCTAGTTAAGAATGAATTTAGAAATGCAGGTATGTAAGTGTTGGGCTTTCGAAAGTTTTAGGCTCGGTGTAAGGAACGAATTCGAAGAACATCCTATTGGAGTTTTATACATTGATAGATGGCTATGTGGTTAATAATTTATGTATTTATTTAAAAATATATGTGTCACCATTTACTGACGTGTTGGTTATATATGGTGACTGCAGATAGTCAGATTATCATGATGAACGAACCAACGGGGATCGAGTTGAAGATCAAGGATTGTACGGAGATGTGGTCACATAGTTGCAATCATATGTAACATAGTTATCTCGGTTATGAACGAATACATGTAAATGATTTAAAAAGAAGTCATTTTAAATGATTTTCTAGTACGTTGAACGACCTAAAGAAAGAAATTTTATAATTCATATTTCCGCTGCGTCAATTTGGGTCAAAACGTGTTAGGGTCTTACATAATTGGTACCGAATCGTGAAAGGATGCATCTGGGGGATCTTGCACCACGAGCTAATAAAGTGCCAAACCAAGGTGGTCGTGAAGCAAAAAAATAAAAAAATATGGTTGGTCTTTTATTGACTTACACCGCAAAGAGGGCATTATGTTAAAGTGACTTGGATATTTCTTTTTGCAAAAGTCGATGTCGTGGGTATGCAATCTTTCTCCGCCCTCGTACCACATACATTGATTTTAATAGGAACCTAGTTATTCCAATCTTCTATAAATAAGCTAATCGGAGAGGTAGCTGGGATAAACAAGTTTTTTTATGGAGGAAACCGAAAAGGCGAAAACCTTCCTGAAGAGTCCTTGACCTGATGAAACAATGGTTAACCGGGCAGGGTTAACACACTGGTCTCTTCAAGAAGGGTTAATCCCTTCCTCTCGAGGATCGCTGGCTGGATCACCGGTGGTTGATCTCCTGCACAAGGAAACAAGCCGTGACTCGTAACAAGGAGGATGGGGTGGGGGGTGCTCCTTGTTACCACTCTCCGGCGTGAGAATCAGTAGTTTGCTTGGGAAGCAAAGTAAGATCGTAGTAGTAGTGAGAGAGTTGTGAGAAGATACCTCAAACCTGGTTTGGGGTTGGTATTTATAGCCGAGGAGTGAAGGAGGATGATGATGGATGGACTGACGACGTGCTGCCCCTTTTCAGGTGTGTCAGGCTCGTCGGTTATGGAGGTTACGCCACGTCAGTCCATTGCTTACGTAGCTCTGACAGGTAACTGCCATTGGTGCCACTTGCACTGTGGTGTCAGTACCACTTGCTTGAGTACATAGGATGCGGTGCAAGCCGCATCGCTACGTGCAGTAACATCTGAAGTTACCGCGTCTCCTACTTGTGATCAAGGAATACGCGAGATGCGGTGCTAGCCGCATCGTCGTCTTGCCTGCATCCCTTGTCGTGACGAAAATGTCCGTATGGTGCGGTGTCAGTCGTACCGCTACGTTCATCTT
The DNA here is from genome assembly GCF_002127325.2 of Helianthus annuus. NCBI lineage: Eukaryota > Viridiplantae > Streptophyta > Magnoliopsida > Asterales > Asteraceae > Helianthus > Helianthus annuus. Next base: position 169,379,677 of record NC_035441.2, on the reverse strand, counting down.
CTTCTATGCCTAAGGTAAGGCTTTCCTGTATTGATAGAAGTGTTCACTGGATGCGGTGCGATGCCGCATCGCTGTGAATACCTCCGTTTTCATACACCAGATGTGATGCTATGTCGCATCACTCTACCGTTCTCATGTTCCATGTAAGTCCTTCTTTGTTACTAGATAGATTGGATTCAACCCTTGTGTCGACGCGTTCCCGCATAGGCACAAGTAGGTTGTTAGCTAGTGGGGGTTTTGATAAGGGTAATGGTCACTCGCGGTCGATGCTGACGCGAGATCTGGGACCATACCCCTTCAAGTCCCCCCAGTCTAGTGTTGCTGCCACATACAAGGTGTATGTGGGAGGAGTACTGGACTATGGTGTTTGGAAGGTAGTTTGGAGTCTAGAGAAGATCCTAGACCATGTGTGGTCTTTTCTGTATGTAAATCAAGCTGGAGGTCTGGAAGAGTCATCTGACGCCTCTTCCGTATCGGTGAAGGAATCTCGTCTGATGCGAGATTCTCAGCCGATTTATGTCACCAGGTGGCCTGCCACCTGTTGTTGTGCCGAAGGTCTCTTGGAGACCTTGTTAGTAATGCTGCACAAACTTCGAACCAACCTCTGAGATGGTGGTTCGAAGGTATGTGGAGGTTTCCCATCCTTTAAAGGTGGTCTTTTCTTCATACCAATTGTTGAATTGGTGCATGAAGAAGAAAAGAAACTTTTGGACCAATCTTTGAGACTGGGATCAAGAGTTGTTGATGCTTGCAAGTGCTTTGCTCAAGCTCTATGTTCAGCATCTAGTTATGAGACGACGATCCCTTTTTTGTGGGGTTTTCGTGTTTATCGTCATAGCTCTCTAGTAACCGCACGTTCTTTGCGGTTACCTCGTTGCGTCATTGTTGGCCATGTTTGGTCGAACAATGTATATTCATACTATGGGTAAATAAACATGGTCATAGGCAAGTGTATGCCCACCATTGTTTATTCTATGCGGCCCATAGTCGGGTTAACAAAGTCATAAGCAGACTTGTTACCGCTGTTCGGACGCTTGTTGTTCGACGAGAGTTTATTTAGAGCGCTGTTCTGCGTTCGTTTTGGAGCCACTTACCTTCCCGCTCCAATACCGAGTTTGCCTTGCAGTAGCATTGTTCGGGGATGTGGAGTGAGCTTGGCTCTTCCGTAGCAACCACTCTGCGGAAGCTATGGTTATGTCCGTAGCTCCTCGTGAGTGTCTGTGGTTTTGCATTACCACATTTGCTCGAAGCGGGTGTGGCTCGGATGTAGCTCTTGAAGGTTCAGGAAACAGGGTTGCTGATGTGCGTTCGCGTGCATTCCCTTCCTTCCTTTTGTTAAAGAAGGTATTCATGTACCCTCTGCGGTTGTGAACCGGACAGGAGGGATTTGAAGCTTGAAGAGAATGAAGGCAATGCGGTTCCCCTGTGTCTGAGATGCGGTTCAGTCCACCGGCCGACGCTGGTTCTGAGCATCTGACACACCTGAACGGGCTCGTGTGTGTCATATCCGCATATTCCACGTGTGCTCGTGGGTAGTGCGGATAGGTATTATACCCCCTTATAGTGTAGAGATATATGTTTTTACCTATTTTTAGGGGTATGTTAAAAAACGACATGCGGTATGGGTTATGGTGCGGTATACCAGAGAAACCGCATGCCGCTTATAATTGGATAATGTAGTCGCTTTTTGTTGCATACGTGGCTGGACGCACGTGTGAGTTGGTGGAAGTTGGTGAGATCTTCCTGGCATGTGCTGAAATGAAAGGACGTTTGCACTGCCCGAGGCATTAAATGCACTGTAGCGAAGAGTGTAAACGTCTCTTGTGTCAGGCGCGTGGGCGGCCACGCGCGCGTGATAACCGTCAGCGGAAACGGCGCTCGACACGTGGTGTCATACGATTCGCCCTTTTTGAACATGATCATTTGATTTCTCCCTCCGCATTAATTGCGATGGGTATATAAGGGGAAACCGTTCGTGGTTTCCCCTCACTTGTTTGAAATTTCAAAAATTTTCCGGTGAGAGAAAACTTGTTCTCTGTCTTCTCCGACGAAATTCCTTGAAGTTCCAGTGAGGGTTTTGGTTTTTCTGTGCATCATCTTCTGTTTCTTTGATATTCTTGATGGCTGAACCATCTAATCCACACAATGTGGAGGGTGAAAACCCTGAACAACCGGTAGTGGTTGAAGAAGAAGAGGAGGGGGCTGCCGGTGGTGGATTACCGGCATTAAAGTGGACCAGAAAAACCTTTGATCGTCTTATGCTTGACGTTCAAATGCCCCCTGAGTATGGGGCTCAGTATCCATCGGAGGGTGATACTGGTGCTGACGCTCCGGCTGGTTATGTGACCATGTGGGCCGACTTTTTTGGTGACTGTAATCTCCGGTTACCATTGACGGTGTTCGTTGTGGATGTCTTGGAGTGGTACAAGGTCCACATTTCTCAAATGAGTCCGTTTGGTATGATTCGGATTCGTAATTTTGAGTTCACCTTCCGTGCTCTTGGTATAGAGCCTACCGTCGGAGATTTCCGACGGTTTTATCAGATGACTGTATCATTGGGGTTCTTTTCTTTCCGTCAACGAGACGGTAGCCCCAAGCTGATGACTCCTCCCAAGGGGATGACGATGTGGAAGAAGAAATTCTTCTACGTCAAGGCTGCTGCCATTGTTGCAGACATGACGTTTCGGAATGTGACCGAGACGATCATAGGGGAGACTATTGCGATGCCCAGTTTGAAATCAGTGCAGTGGTTTCCGCAGCTTCAGACTATTGAGTCTGTGAAGCTGACCAACACGCAACTGTGGTTGTTGCGTATGATGTTGACTAGGAGGAACAAAAACTCAAGACCCGTGGTGCGGGAGAAAAGCGGTGGTACGTACTCTTCATGTGTTTAAGTTCCCTATTCTTTTTTGCGGTACTGATTTTATGTGTTATCAGAGGATGCTCCCGCATGGAGGATGTTTGCCCCGGATTTCCATGGGACGGTTGAGACCGTAGTTTGTGCGGACGGTGAGGAGGATCATAATGCTGTCATCCGTAGTAACTTCCGGGTGCCTACTGAGGCCGCACTCGCAGTTGAGTTGCCGCCAGGCAAAGGTATAATTTGGAAGTGTTTTGACTTGTGAGGATAATGTTGGTTTATTGACTCACCCTTTGGATTGATTCCATGCAGGTGACCTTGGGGCCTTAGGGGACCCCGACGCGAAAGGTGTGCCAAAGAGGCAGACTGTGAAGGGCGTGCGCTTTCGCCAAAAGAAGATAAAGGAGGTCACTACTGTGCCTCATCTGGTGCCGCAGGCGGCAGGTATCTCTCACTCCTCTTTTCGTCGACACAAGGATTATGTGATAGTATCTGATACCCTTGAGGGTTTGGGTACAGCCGCGGGGTCGCGTTCTGGTGCTGCGAAGAAGCAGGCAGAAGAGACGGCCGCGGGAGGGACAGCTGCGGGTCCCCCTGTGATTGGTGAGAAGAGAAGGCCAGAGCAGAAAGCTGCTGGTGGTGTTGAAACCAAACGTCGGAGACTGGTAACCAAAAGGTCTGCTCCGACGCAGAAAAAACCTGCGGTTGTCGTTGGTAAGTGTAGGCTATCTAGTCTTAACTGTTGTGTAACTAGTTTTGATAGCTATTTGACTTTTTTTTTTGTAGAGCCTCAAGATGAAGATTTTTCTATCTTCGATGCTCCGGAGTCCCCCCCACTTGCCACGGGTGCGGGTGCAACGGAGGTGCCGTCGACACCTCCCGTCAAGGTGGTGCCTGAGTCAACCGTGCGGAAGGAGAGTACCGCAGAGAATGCTGCGACCCGGATATTTGACACTGTTGACTCGTCCAACAATCTGATCTCCCCCAATGAGGGAGACAATTTGAGTGTGCGGTTCGCTGATACTGGGAAGCAACATTCTGATGTCGAACCGCAAAAAACTGGCGCTGAAGCGCGGCAGCATGATGCTGAGCCGCAGAAGTCTCCTGTTGATAAGGGTACCGGCTCGTCTGCCGGTGGTGCGGGGTATGATGGGCCTCCAATTCAGCCTGGGGAGTCTGAGTTGGAGTATTACTACCGCACTTACACCCAGGGTCGCAGTACTGTGTATCACCGACCCCCCTGGACTGTTATGCAGGGGGATGATATTTCCAATGACCCTTCGGCATGCAAGGAGATTCTGGGTGGTCTAGGCACCCCGTTTGAGGTTGAGCGAGCCCGCGCTGCACCCCGTGAGCTGCGCATAAACCAGCTCTCAACAATGTTAGTAGGGTCTTCTATTGTGGCGAATGCCATCTTGGAAGACTACAAAGTGCTGGGCCGGCGCGAGGAAGATGCTGCTCGCATGCAGGCAGAAGCAGAGAAGTTGGTTGAGGCTGCTCGTGCGGGTGCGGAGCAGCTCGAGAAGGACAAAGCTGCTTTTGAGAAGCAGAAGCAGACTTCGGAATGGGCTGCCGCTGCCCAGCTGAAACAGGTGCGTACCCTTGCTAAGCTTCTTGCTGATGAGCGCAAGAGTTGGAATGAAAAAATGTCCAATGAGCGCAAGAAGTGGAATAAATCTTGGGCTAAGCAGAATGACATTCTGTTTCATGCTCGGCAGGAGCTGACAAATGCCAAGGCAGCGAATGCTACCTTGAGCCAGGAGAAGGCTGCAGCTGAGGCCATATCTGTTAAAGCACTGCAGGCGAAGGCCGACGCCCTGAAGGCGCTTGGAGAGGCCAAAGAAGCCGGGGTTCGTGCCTCAAAGGCCCTTGAAGAGGCCGCAGAGAAGGAGAGCCGTTCTTCCAAGGCTCTTGAAGAGGCGAATGCGGAGCGCATTCGTTTAGGCAAAGTTGTTGAAAGCCTGCAGGTACGTTTCTTTAACTTTGTTGCTTTCGTCCTTTATTGTTTTGAAAATATTTATCGAGTGAACTATTTGCTGTTTTTGTAACAGGCTGAGGTTCAGGCCCGGGAGGTCGCGGTTACGGACCTTACTGCCCGCGTGTCTGCTGCGGAGAAGCGGGCTGACGCTGCTGCTGAGGCCAAGGATGCCTTGGTGTCCTCTTTTAACCAGCTAGAAGCTGACCGTGAGTGGTTGCGGACTCACGGCATCGCGCGTGTAAGTATCCGTTGCCTTTACATTTGCTTGGATTAGTATTCAAGACTTATGATCCTTTTATTGCAGATTGTCGAGGCTATCATGAACGCCCCTGAGACCGCATCTGGTTTGGACCTGGTTAAGGAGCGTGCGCGCGATGCTGGCTTCAAGGCTGGTTATAACCGCTGCATTGGGCATATCAATGTTTTATCCGCAGGCGGTTATACTGATCAGGCATCCGGGTTCCGTGATGTGGATACCGAAGGTCGTCTGAAAGCGGCCGTAGCCTCCTTTTATGACACACCCCTTGCCTGTGTAGGGGAGCTGGACGATTGTTTGGAGGTTGCGGACTATGTTGACCGCTTGCGGATGCTTTATCCGGATGTGGAAGAGGAAGAACCCGCTGGTGGTGCCGGAGGAGATGCGGGGACCAGCGGTACAAAATAGGGTTTAGGTTGGCGAGTGTGCCTCCTTTTTGTATTCCTCTTGTATAGGATAGGAACTTTATGTAAATTCATTAAGCATCCTGTGGACACTTGAATTTTTTGAATATAAAGTTTCTTTGTTCAGTTTGTACAAGTGTTTTTAAGTCTTGCATGTCTGAACGTGTGTATGCATAACTTTACCCATTTATGAACGGGGTCAAGTATACTCCATACTTTTGTTGTATGAGTATGCATCAATTCTGTTATTTACCGGGTGAGGGTTTTAGAATTGCTTAATTGTAAAAGCTTATATATCCGGAACTCTACCCATTTGTGAATGGGGTCAAGTGTACTCCATACCTTTGTCGTATGAGTCCGCGTCAATTCCATTGTTTGCCTTTTTGGGCTCAGGAATTGTGTCAAGTGTTTAACAAAAAGTTGTTCATCCGGCCGGATGAACATGCAAGTCTTTTTGCCTTTTGCTGGCCTATTACAATATTTGTGTGTGGTTACCACTTTGTATGGGTATCTCGAATGAAGATTTTACCAATATGTTTTTGGGATACCGCAAAGTGGAACACGCATTTGTAATAGTAATAACAAACAATAATGTATAAAATTGCTTATTTATTTATTTACAAATGGCCTGCGGCCCGATAGGTTACATGGAGAAATGTAAGAACATGGCTTACATATAACAGCGTCGAAGCTGTTGTGCATTCCATGTGCGTGCGATAGGTTCGCCTTCTAGTGTTTGCAATCTGTACGCGCCTTTCCCTAAGACCTCGTTGATGAGGTAGGGTCCTTCCCACTTGGGGGCGAGTTTGCCTGGTCGCTCGGCATTAGATGCCTCATTGTCGCGTAGGACGTAGTCTCCTGGGTTGAAAGTACAAACGCGGACGCGCGCGTTGTAGTACTTTTCAAGTTTGGATTTATATTTGGCCTCATTGATGGCAGCGTTTTCGCGCCTTTCTTCCAAGAGGTCCAAATCGATCCTGCGTTCCATGTTGTTGTCTAGTTTTTCAATATCCAACATTCTAGGAGAGGGGAGTCCTACTTCTGCGGGGATCACCGCTTCTGAACCGTAGACTAGGCTGAAGGGTGTTTCCCCATTGCTTGTTTTTGGGCTTGTACGGTGAGCCCATAAGATACTTGGGAGTTCATCGACCCAGCCACGCCTGGCCGTTCCCAACCGTGCCTTGATCCCTTCGACTAGGCTTTTATTGATACTCTCGACTTGGCCGTTCCCTTGCGGGTGTGCGACTGATGAGAATATGTGCTCAATATGTAGTTCCTCTAGCCATTTTTGAAATTCGTCGGCAGCGAAGTTGGTGCCGTTATCGGTGACAATGCACATTGGTAATCCGAAACGGCAGATGATGTGTTCCCAAATGAACTTTCTTGTTATCATAGCGGTGGTTGAGGCGAGTGGTTTTGCTTCTACCCATTTGGTGAAGTAATCAACCGCCACTATGATAAATTTAACCGCACCTGGAGCGTCAGGGAAAGGTCCCACAACGTCAATTGCCCATTTCTGAAAGGGCCATGCGGTTGTGACGGGGACTAAGTTGTTTTTTGGCCGCAAGGTTTTTGGAGCATGACGTTGACAGTCGATGCACTTGCGCAACTCTTTGACGGCGTCCAGGTGCATGCCGGGCCAGTAATACCCGGCATTCATGATTTTGGCCACTACCATGCGTGGTCCAGCGTGTATGCCACATATGCCCTCGTGTATCTCTCGAATGAGGTATGTGGCATCCTGGGGGTTGACGCATCGTAGTAGTGGCCCGAGGTATAATTTGCGGTATAAGATACCGTCTCCCATTTGATAATGGCACGCTTTGTATTGTAGTTTGCGTGCTTCTAATTTACTTTCGGGAGTCACACCTGATTGTAGATATGCGATAATAGGTGTCATCCATGATGTTGAACCGTATTGAATGACGTTGACTTGGCGTAGGGGTACCGAAGGATTTTGCAGGATTTCGATGCGTATCTCCTTTGCAAGTGTTGGAAGCTGGTAGATGCAAGTTTTGATAGTGCATCTGCGGACTTGTTTTCGCTTCGATTAATATGTCGAATATTGAACGAAACGAATTTGGATTTTAGTTGCAGGACTTGCTCGAGGTAGAGGATCATGATATCCCCCTTTGCGGCATAGTCGCCGCGTACTTGGCCTGCAACTAACAAAGAGTCGACGTGGGCTTCCAGATGTTGCACGCCGATTTTGACTGCTAAACGTAGCCCCGCTAACAGAGCCTCATATTCTGCCTCGTTGTTTGTGCTTTTGAATTCGAGGCGGATTGCATATGTGAGTTCTTGGCCGTCGGGGCTGACGAGTCGCAGACCTGCACCCGCTCCTTCGTCGTTGGAGGCACCATCTGTGAAGAGTGCCCATGTCTCTGAGGAAGGTGGCGTTGGTGCAGGAGTTTGTGCTTCTTCGCATTCTTGGATGCGATTCACCGGTACTTCGGCGGCGAAATCAGCTAAGATCTGGCCTTTAATCGCGGGGCGCGGTTTATAATGTATCGTGTGCGCGCCCAGCTCGATGGCCCATTTCGCTAATCGCCCAGAGATGTCGGGTTTGGAGAGGATCGGGCCGATCCTGTAATTGGTTAGCACTGTAATGACGTGGTTTACGAAGTAGCGTCGCAACCGTCTTGAAGCGTGCACTAATGCTAGCACCAATTTCTCCATTATTGAGTACCTCGTCTCTGGGTCGTTGAGCATCTTGCTGATGTAGTAGATGGGTGTTTGAACCCCCTTTCGCTCCACAATTAGTACCGCACCCACCGCGTTGTCCGCGGCGGATAGGTATAGTATGAGTGGCTCATCCTTGCGTGGTGCGGTTAAAGTTGGGAGTTGTATCAAACACTCCTTCATTTCCCGGAAGGCCTGTTCAGCCTCTGCGGTCCACTGGAATTGTTCTTTCTTTGAACAGCTCCGCAGGGTCTTGATGAACGGATAAGACTTAGCTGCGTGGTTGGCTAAGAATCTGTTGAGTGCCGCTAGCCTGCCGGCTAGCCGTTGCATATCCTTCATCGATGAAGGCGATGGCATGCGCTCGATCGCCTGGACCTTCTCCGGGTTTACCTTGAATCCATCTTTAGTCACGATGAACCCAAGGAATTTGCCTTCTTCCATTCCAAACGAGCATTTCCCTGGATTGAGCTTTATGTTAACGCTTCGCAGAGTTTGGAATGTTCTTTCAATATCTGTGAGCATGGTATCTTCTTCCATGCTCATGACGACCAGGTCGTCCATGTAGATTTCGACACTTTTGCTTATTTGGCCGCGAAAAGTGTCGTTCATCAACTTTTAGTAGGTTGAGCCCGCGTTGCGCAACCCAAACGGCATTTTTGTATAGCAGTAATTTCCGGTGGGAGTCCTGAATGCCGTTTTGTCTTCATCCTCGATTGCCATTTGTACTTGATGGTATCCCTTGTAGCAATCGAGGAAACACTTCCACCTGAATGGTGCGAGATTATCGACCTTTTCGTCGATTTCTGGAAGCGCGTAACAATCCTTGTGGCAGGCTTTGTTAAGGTCTTTGTAATCGACGCACATGCGCCAGCCCCCGGACGGTTTTTCTACCATGACTGGGTTGGACAACCAAGTCTGGTATTTAACTTCCCGCAGGATGCCTGCGGAGAGCAGTTCTTCGATCTGCTCTTGCATCGCCTGATTTTTAGCTGACCCAAGGTGGCGTTGGCCTTGGATCACTGGCTTGATACCTGGCATGGTATTCAAGTGATGTTGCGCAATATCACGTGGGACCCCGGTCATGTCTGCGGGTGTCCACGCGAAGATGTCTTGGTTCCTGAAGAGGAGCTGCTTCAGTTGCGCTTTGGTGGTCGGGGACAAGGCGTGACCCAATGTGACCTTTTGTTCTGGGTATCTCGCGTTGAGAACCCATTTTTCTGGCTGGTCATTGGGGGTGTGCCTTGCGACCTTGGTCGGACGTACTTCGTCCGACATCATGACGTCCCTGCGGGCATAGATTATCGCGACCCCCGATTCGGTTGGGAAACCAACCGCAGAGTGGGGGACCGACGTAATCACATTGAAATCTCCTTGGGATTCTCTCCCGAGGAGTACGTCATATTTGGAGGTGTGAGGTAAAACCATGAAGTTTACCTCTTCTGTCCTTGTGCGGTTTCCGCTGGAAAGACGCACAGGGAAAGTAATCTGGCCTAGGGGAAAGACAGTTTCCCCTGCGAACCCGGTTAACGGGTAATCTACTGCTTGCAACCGATCTTTGTCCTCCTGGTCGAACTGGTTGAAGCATTGTTCGTAGATTATATCAGATGTACTGCCCGGGTCGATGAATAGACGCTCGGTGCAGTAGTGTGCCAGTTGGCCTGAAATGACGACGGCGCGCCTATCGCGCGGTCCGCCTCGGACTTTTGGAAAGACGACTTTCTCGTCCTTCCAGTCACATTCCGGCCTTCTTGCCGCTTTTCGCGGCCTGCCCTTGCCTACGTGGATCATGTGGGTGGAAGCCACGTGCATGGTTCGCTTCCGGAGGAGGTACCTTCGCCGTGAGGGGTAATGCGCTTGGTGGGTTTTTGCCCACCTGGCAAAAGATGTTGCAGTTTCCCCTCCTTTAAGGCGCGCTCAATCTCCAGTCGGAGACTGATGCAGCTGTTGGTGGTGTGGCCCGAGTCCTTGTGGTACTCACAGTAGAGTGTGAGGTCCTGATTTTTCTTGGACTTCATTGGTTGGGCCGGTCACAAGAACTGTGGGTCCGCAAAGAGGACCTCACTTGGCGACATGGTGATCTCAGTCCAGTTGCGGTCCCGAGATTCTTTCTTGGACGCCCGACTGTCTCGGGCGGGGTTGTAGTTCTTTGGGTCGAACGTGTTGGTTTGCGGGAAGTATGGCTTGGAAATATCGCGATTTCCAACGTCCCGGTTGCGTTTATTGTTACGCTTGGACCCTTGTTGGGATGTTTCGGCTTGGGGTTTTGCCTTTGCCACATGCGGTTCGAGTGACCGCTGTGTCTGGGCGTATTTCTTGACCGCAGTCATGACATCTTCCCATTTTTTGGGCAAGCCCTCCTTGCCAGAGATGGTCATGATCATCTCTCTGTCTTTGACGGCCCGGATGAAGTGGTTTCGTGCCATCTGGTCTGCCACGTCACCTATCTCCAGGCACTCTTTATTATAACGGACGACGAATGCTTCGAGCGATTCGTCGTTCCTTCGCCAGATGTTCATGACGTCACACGAATCTCGTTCGTGGCGTCGCTGCTGGCAAAAATGTGCGAGGAACTTGGTACGCAAGTCCTCGAATGAATCCAGTGATCCCACTGGCAAAGAATCGAACCATGCCCTGGCCAGGCCCGTAAGGGTCTGGGGGAAAAATTGCACCAAGTGGGTTCATCCCACTGGCCGTTGATGCCCGCGCCCATGAAGACGTTCATGTGGTCGTCCGGGTCGGTCGAACCATTGTATTTCCCAACGTTGAATGGGAACTTTGTCGTGGTGACATGGGCGTTGGCAATCCGCGTGCCGAACTTGGAATTTTCGGCCGCTGCCTTTGGCCTGTATGGTTCGTTCGCAGGGCGCTTTGCCGCCCGAAGGTATGTGTTGCGGGGATGACTGGGAGGAACATAGTTGCGTCCTCCCGGTCTGCTACTGGTGTCATGCGAATCACCGCGGTAGCTATGGTCGTCAGGGTCGGTATGACCGTACCCTTCGGTGTATGGTTGTGGGCCCAATCGGCTCTGAATGCCTGGGCCACGTCTGGAGGTTGATCGCCTCCTGTCCTCGCCATGGGGGCCAAGGCGGGTATGTACCGGTCCTCTGGTGTGGGACCCGTATGAGGAATCATCCTCGTTGAGGGTGTGGACCGAACAGTAAGACGATCCCCGTTCTTCACGCCGGCTTCTTGAAGCCGGACGTGAATGTATCCTGCCGTCGTATTGTAAAATACGCTCAACAGGGGTGTGCGGTGCTGGGGGAAGCCCAGCTCGTATATTCGCTTCAGTACAAGCGCGGTTGTATGCTGCAGTCAGCGTAGCTGCCTGCTGCTCGTACCAGGCATGAATGGTCGTGCCTGGTGGGATCACAGATGGGAACTGTGATAAGTCATGTCCGAACATAAAGGAGGGGCTCCTTTGTGTGGACGTGCCAATGTGTCCGGGTTGGGAGGTCAAGGCATTGACCCCTACCGGGTTTGGGATTAGAGGATTTTGGTTATCCGTAGTGTTGTTTTGGTGATCAGTCATGATCGTGAGAGAGGAAAAAGGGATGGATTAGAAAATGCTAAGAGTAGCGGTGGGCGCCAATGATGAAACAATGGTTAACCGGGCAGGGTTAACACACTGGTCTCTTCAAGAAGGGTTAATCCCTTCCTCTCGAGGATCGCTGGCTGGATCACCGGTGGTTGATCTCCTGCACAAGGAAACAAGCCGTGACTCGTAACAAGGAGGATGGGGTGGGGGGTGCTCCTTGTTACCACTCTCCGGCGTGAGAATCAGTAGTTTGCTTGGGAAGCAAAGTAAGATCGTAGTAGTAGTGAGAGAGTTGTGAGAAGATACCTCAAACCTGGTTTGGGGTTGGTATTTATAGCCGAGGAGTGAAGGAGGATGATGATGGATGGACTGACGACGTGCTGCCCCTTTTCAGGTGTGTCAGGCTCGTCGGTTATGGAGGTTACGCCACGTCAGTCCATTGCTTACGTAGCTCTGACAGGTAACTGCCATTGGTGCCACTTGCACTGTGGTGTCAGTACCACTTGCTTGAGTACATAGGATGCGGTGCAAGCCGCATCGCTACGTGCGGTAACATCTGAAGTTACCACGTCTCCTACTTGTGATCAAGGAATACGCGAGATGCGGTGCTAGCCGCATCGTCGTCTTGCCTGCATCCCTTGTCGTGACGAAAATGTCCGTATGGTGCGGTGTCAGTCGTACCGCTACGTTCATCTTCTTCTATGCCTAAGGTAAGGCTTTCCTGTATTGATAGAAGTGTTCACTGGATGCGGTGCGATGCCGCATCGCTGTGAATACCTCCGTTTTCATACACCAGATGTGATGCTATGTCGCATCACTCTACCGTTCTCATGTTCCATGTAAGTCCTTCTTTGTTACTAGATAGATTGGATTCAACCCTTGTGTCGACGCGTTCCCGCATGGGCACAAGTAGGTTGTTAGCTAGTGGGGGTTTTGATAAGGGTAATGGTCACTCGCGGTCGATGCTGACGCGAGATCTGGGACCATACCCCTTCATGACCAAAAGCGACTTATCTTTTGAATTTGAAAGGTTAACATGTTGTAGCAAAGCACAACACATGTGAAACTCTTGGGTTTCAATGGACGTTTGCAGGACTTGTTTCCATCTCCACCTCCAAGTATGATTCCTCCGTTGCATAATATAATACTCTCTAACCAGACACGACATATTAGCAGCTATAGAGAAGAGATTCGAAAAAATAGTCTTTAATGGTTTCTCGGATACCTTGCCCAATTCCAAAATTTAATTCTATCCCTTGCGCCAACCTTGCCATTAGGGTGCCAGGCTTTAGATCTGAATGTGCCAGGAAAACTTGTAGTATTGCAATTTATCCCATGTACCCGAAACTTGTTTTCGATAGGATGTATAGGCCCTTAACAATAAGAGTATACTCTAATCTGCCACCCTGTGGTTAGGTTCAAATTGTAACCTGACACCTTATCTTCCATTTTTTTTTTCCAAATAATACCCTATGGTGAAATTTTCATTGCATTTTGACACCTACCGTCAGTTAAATGTTTGTTTGACTATCAAAAAGTATATAAAAGACTATTATTCCCCTGTCTGTCTTGTTTTTTTTTTTATTTATTCAATATTTCTTTTCAATATTAATACTCTAACTTTATATTTATACATCTGAAAAATACAAAAAAATAAAATAAAACAATGATATTTTAATTTTAAAATTATATCAATTTCTCTTTTAAGATTTTTGTATAAAATATTCAACGAAGTTAATTTATGATATAAAACATATATTAATAAAAAAACTAAAAAAAGTAGATATATGGATCAATCGATGAACCCATGTTGACACAAACTCGACCTATTTAGCTAAATGGGTTTGTGGGACCAACCCGCAACTGATCAACCTGACCCGTTTATACTAAACCCAAACTCGTAAATTTCGTGTTAGGTTCGTGTCAGAAATCAGACACATAAAGAAAGATATCTTGTCTAGAGGATGGATTCATGTAAACTAAGATCAGCTCCTCGAGCATCTAGATCAAAATTGAATCCTCAATGTAATGTTTGTTGTTGCTACTGGTCTTAGGCTGACTTGCTTTGGACGTTAGATCGTTGCATAAGAACAACTGCAAGCCTCCACATGAGATTTTGTTTTCGCGGTCATACTTCAGCATACGAATAAGTATGTGTAGGTAAAAGTATTTAAGTGGCATACTTACACCATGTGTAGTGGTAATGTGTTATAATGTCCCTATCATGGGGCATTATCCGACACGTGGCGTCCTAGTCAGCGTTGGGGCATTATAGCAAAAGTGGCGTAGTGTGTCATTATGCCAATAACCCCCATTCAATCATTTCACAATTATTTTTTTTACCTTAAATACTTCATTAAATTAAAAAAAAATACAATACTAGAAATAAAAAAAAACACCCGATTAAATTAAAAAAAAAAAACACTAGTTTTCGTCTTCGCTTTCTTCACCCTCGCCAACTTCGTCTTCCTCGTCCTCCGTTTCTTCCTCTCCCTCAGGTGGTACATACCGAACCGACCATGCGTGGTGTACCAAATCAACCATTAACTGGGAATGGTACGATTCGTAACGCAACTCTCGCGCATTACTCACTCTTTCTTCCATTGTCGCCTGTGGATGCTTCTCTTCAACGGCTTCTGGCACATAATTCTGGCATATCGCCTTTCCTTCGTCTTCCAAAATCATGTTGTGCATGATTATACAAGCGTACATAGCATCTCTCATAGCGTAAAAATTTACCATGGATGAAGAACTAGGAGAATCCATCAAGTTTTTTTTAAAAATGGTTGGGTTTTTTAGAGAGTTTTTGAGATTGTTTTTGTTGAAAGTGAATGAGATTGGTTGTGTGTATATATATATATATATATATATATATATATATATATATATATATATATATATATATATATATAAAAGGTTAAAAAAAATTAAATCAAACTAGCCGTTAAAGAAACTAGCCGTTGATTGGTTATTTTTTTTCGAATAAGCGTTTTAATTGTAACGCCGGGGTAATTTTTTTTCGAATAAAACGCCCTATAACGTCGGGTGTAGTGGGTTAGGGGGCGTTATAGGGCGTTATTTTTGAAAATGTTTTAAAAAAAACGCCCCAGTACGGGCGGTCTTATAGTGGGCATTTGCGGGTAGTTGAGACTCATTTATTGTAAGCTATTGATAGGAGGGTGTTAAGCATCTTTGACTTATCTCCCGCCATTTACGGCCATGGTATTGTTGAATGTTGATAGTTAATACTTTAGACCCATGAATTGTTGGTCTAGTTGTATGGTGTTTCCTCTTACACGTATGAGGTTGTGGGTTCAAATCCTTGCAAGTACAAGGTAAAGGTGTGGAAAATTTTGCCGAGCCACATCCCCGTCCAGGTGGCAAGGATGGCGGCGTGGTGGGGCAGGGTACACCGGCGGAGGGGCCAGGAGTGGTGGCGTGTGGGGCTTTGGTGTGGAGAGGAACTCGGCGTGAAGAAGATGGTTTTTGGTTGGGCCCATGCCCATCATCCAATCAGGGTTTCCTCTTTTTAACTATTTAAGAATTAAGATTGTAATATTATTTTAATAGGGCGTGAAAAGAGGTGAAACCATAGTAGGAGTTAGTGAAAGAAAGTGACGGAGAGGGGGGTTATGATGTGTCCATGAGATGACAGTTACTTTATGACATGGAGTGAAAGGGCGTGAGCCCATAACGGAGGGTGTTATGGTGGTTGTACTCCTATACTATATAGTTGTCACGTACTATTGATAGTGATGATTGCGTAATATCATTTAGGTAAATCCCTATCTCAGTCTGTATCAAGACATCCCTTGTTTAGGCCGTGACTATCCTTATATAAAGAACTGGTTGAGACGTTCCTTAGACTATGATCCGGTTGCGAGCTGCTACCTCCGTCATCATTTGCTTTGATTACATATTTTTATATAATTAAGCGACAAGAATTTGAATATGTAATTTATATTTTGCGATAATTTGATGATCAAATCTCTGAAGAAAAACATATGTTCTTCCAAATATAATTCAACAACCAATATAAGGTAGATAAAGTACAAACTAGTGAACATTAAGATATACTATGTTAATCTCAGATTACTGAATTTAAATATACCAAACATATCATTATGATTGAATATATTTAAGTTCAAGTTTGTAGTTTTTGTAACATATATATACAAATAAAAGTCAATCATTCTCAAGCTCAAAAATATACATTCAAAGTCTCAAACAATCAAGCTGTACTTTTATACCATAAAGTTACACACTGAAACTAAAACGATGAGTATTATCTTACTTTACACTTTTGAACCAAAACCAAGTCTACCATTGGATGAGGGGGAGTCGAGAACCAAGTCTACCGTTGGATGAGGGGGAGCTCGACTCGCTTAGCCATTGATCATCTGCATAATTTGGTGATACATTTTGCTCATCGGTCGAGTTCATGTTA